>NC_047071.1:18057929-18662577 GCF_902459465.1 Asterias rubens
TACGTGCGCTATATAAGACTTCGATATTATTATTATTATTATTATTATTATTATTATTATTATTATTATTATTATTATTATTATTATTATTATTATTATTATTATTATTATTATTATTATTATTATTATTATTATTATTATTATGCAGGCCAGGGCACAATATCTTAAAGCTGCTTAGCAGGAAATATTGCTTTACAGAATTCAGCTAAGCAAAACTTAGCAGGATACCAGTTACAAAATGTACTTGAAAAATGCCATTTAGTCTGGTAACCATATTACTTTTGTACTCTATGAGCAACTCTATGAAACTTGACCCTGATACTTCAAATAGGTTACAGGGCTAGGCAACTGTCTATAATCGTGTAATCATTCATAATTCACTCACACAATGCCTTGGTGCACTTTGGAATTTTCCAGAAGAAAGTTTACAGTTCCCTCATGCCTGGCCCAAGCAACAACAAGGTATCATCAGGCCACCATGTAGTAATTCACTTCAGTTGTTGGTCTCTTATTTTATTGAAGACAAATGCCACTGCTCTGGCAACTTTGATAAACCAGACAACATCCATGTATCTTTTATGTGTCTGATCCCTGCCCCAACTGCATTATAAAACACCAGTTCTCAGTCATGTTAACAAAACCACAACCATTGACCACCAGCAAACTCCCAGTTAAGTGATCAAAACCCATGTACCTCAACTGTATGGAATGTGGTTGCCTTGGATACATCGTGTATTTTTTTTTTATTAGAGGGACCTCAGCTGAAAGAGTGCATGACTTTTGTGCACTTAATCATTGGTACAGCTCCATCCCTGCACTATGTTTATGTACTTAGTGTACAATTGTGTGACATCATTTGCTTACAGTGCATGTAAAACCTCTGTTTCATTGTGGTTTAGTTTAGTTTTATACGCTTTACACTGGCATAACAATATATAAATAGATAAATAAAGATACAAAGAAGCAAAATACCAAGCCAGTGAGTGGCAAGGGGGAACAGGTGACCAGCACCTACAAAGCAGTCCTAGGCTGCCACAAAGAATGTCCCCAATTATACCTCAGTTTAAAAAAAAAACACCCCTCAATCATAGCATGGTCCTTTCTCTATGGTTCAATATTGTGTCGTGAATGAAGTGTATGAAAACAATGGGCGGTCGTCAGAAAATATACTTGGGAATGGGAATTTCCAACTGACACTAATAGATGGTTTGCAAAAAAGTATCAGATTCGTTGACAATGAAGTACACAAAATGACATGAGAGGACTAAGTGCCAGTGATAACTTTGAGCAAGGTCTTGGTGTAATATCTCCAGCTGCCAACAGAGGGCGGTAGTTTTTGCTAGATAGTTGTAGTTCTTGCTTGAAACAGTTGTACCTAAGCTTCAAGTATCCTCATTCTCAACCAACATGCAGTAATCTAGTAATTATATTAGTGTGTCTTCATAACACCCTTTGGATACTTTAATTTGTTTTGGATTAACAGGTGTCCCCCCAGTCATTTACATCTTATAAATATTCATGTTCAAGCAAAGCTGGACTAAATAAAACACAGGTTCATATTGGATGGCTGAGTATTGATGTTTTGTTGTTAGACAAGTCTGGGCTGAATATCTTAAATGACCTAATGAATTTTCGCAGTGCATAATTTGTATTCAGTCTTTGTGGTGAAATCAAGCTTTCCTTTTGTGCATCTCCAGCAGGAAAATTGTGCCTTCACAATGTCATTACCTATTACATAACATAAATTAATTAATTATTAACAATGGAAACTGACTGGGTAGTTTTAAATAATTTGGGATTGAACAAAGACAATTATTTACAAGAGCGGGATTTGAACCAACTACCACATATTAACGTGCCAACACTCTAACCAATTGAGGTATCTCGCACTATATTGGCAAGTTCCTCTATTTTGTCAAGTAATAGACCACAAGATATTGACAAAATGAGGAGACTGTTGACACATTTGGTGAAGCACCGGCTCGTTAATCCGTAGGTCATTGGTTCAAGCATGGTTCTAGACCTGCTCTAGTCAATAATTCATTGTTCAACCACAAAAATTATAAATTAATTAGCTAGAATTTGGAATGACAATCCCAGTTTAGAACAAATTCTGCACAAAATGAATAGTATACCCTATCGATCATATGAACTCTAACCACAGCTTTGTACCATGGAGGTTACAAAAATAGGCTCATGCTTTGTCCGATAACGTTTCCATTTCATTCAAATTAATGCGCGTAGTCTCGGTAACGGATAACCCCCATAGTTTGATGGGGGTGCAATTTGAGATGATAAGTGGTAGGCTTCTACTCTGAAAGTTTTAAGTTGTACCAGTGTAAATCAAATAATCAATAAATCAAAAAGAAGGAGGGGTGGGATGACAGGAAATGTCCCCTTGGGTGAAGGGAGGAACTTTAATGTATATTTGTAGCTGATATGTGCCTAATGGTGCTGTTGCATTTGGTTAGATCTACTGTTACGCAGGATCTACAGCAATCTTTTGTTCTCCAGAACTCCACAAGAGATAGATCACAGCTTACTATTACCTTTTTGTGATTGACATCCCTGTGAGAGGGTATTATGAGGAACGTGATTTGGAAATTAATTCTGACCGCCTGATTTGACGGGGCGAGACAGTTATGAATGTTGTGCAGTTGTGAACTTGATCCTGCAGTTGTGAATTTCATGTGCGCAGCAAATTGTGTTCCCTTTTTGGACAGATTGTTCACTTCTTGGAGGGCTTTTATGAAAAGAGTGATACAAGCTGTAACCCAATTTTAAACTGGCATTCTTACTCTATTACTTTGGAGATACAGATCTTTGGTTCAAGGGAGAGTGTACCTTTGGTATCTCCAACAATTTATTACCATCAAAACTTACTTGTTTAAAAGAAGCACTGCAGCAGTTGATGAAGTACATGTATTAACATTATTCAGAAACAATTCCCTTCAAAGTTTTTGTTGAGAGGGATTCAAAATAATTTTAATCTGAGAAACGATGCTGCATGAAATTGTTCTGCATACTATTCTTCCTGAACCTGTGCGGACAAAACCACTCCCGGTTTTTCGGCAATAATCTCAAAAATGCTACCACCTTTTGACTTTTCATAAGTTAGTTTTATCACGCCTAATTGTATATCTACATTTACTATGTTTATTTGATCAAAACATTAAAACAAAACCAAAATTCGAAGGTATAGGGACCCACTTCACCTTTACCGGAGTTTTCAATCGTTTGTAAACTTTTCATTGGGAATGTTACCCCTGTGCAAGTCCCGGCGGCCTGTATGTGTGAAAAGAGCTGCCTATAGTATACTGCTCTTCCATTCTACCTAGAAATCGGGGAGCCATCAGTTCGCGCGAGAGCAGTGATCTCTCGCGAGCACCGCCACAACTCGACTATCTCAGTGCGTGGGGCCGATTTAACGATTTGTCCACAAGTCTACTCTTCCGTCAATTCAGATACATGCTGTCTGCTGAACTACCCCCTTCCCTTCTGATTTGTTCTCAATCGTGGGAATATTTCCCTTGGAATATGTGGGTTTTTTTTCTCGTTGTGTGTGATCAGAGTTCAACAATTGCTATTTGTCAATCTCAACATCATTGTCATTCCAGACGATGGTCCAGACAAAACCCTTCACGACAAAGACTTGGCCTCATTTGAAAAACAAACAGAATTTGACAACCTGTCTCCGGGAAAGAATGTTTGCTTTTTCTTTTTTGGGTACTTTAGCTTTATATCAGTTCTCATTGCCAAGAGTAAATAAGAGCTTTTTTTGGATTGAGAAGTGGACTGAGGGTTGTCCTGAAACTTGAGTGGGTTGGAAAGATGAATCATTAGAGCCTGTTAGTTTCATCTGCTGAATGTTGACTGCTAAGTAAAGAGGGCATTTAGCTTGACTTTAACAGTTTTGTACTTTATTGTTGGTGAAGGAGTAAGGTATTTCTTTCCCTTTAATTTTAAGTCCCTTCGATGAAGGAAGTTTAATTTGGTACTGGAATATTCCAAAGGACACCAAGGCAATCACTTGGGTCATCAAAGTGAAATATTACAGGGCTGTTGACTCCTTTTTCTTCTTCTTTTCTCAAAACTGTGGTTGGTTCAAGTTGAATCAAAAGAAATAACTGGGAAAAAAGATGGGGAAAAAATTAAATAAAATTGTAGACCATTTTATAAAAACAGATGAAAAAGATACCAGCTGGCCAAGATTGTTAATTTTATTGTAAGATAATATTATAAACCGTATAAAAAGGAACCTAGGGAATCTTCGAGGATAAGGCAATAAAACAAAAAATACCAGTTGATCGTCCGGGTTTTTCCAAAAGGAGGAGAATTAGGGCCTTTTAAAAAAAAAAATTATTATTATTTTATTTTTTGAAGGTTGCGCAAAGCATTTTAACTCATACTGGCCACCAATTCTTCAGTTTAAATTCACCACATACTTTATGCTGTTACAAGTTCTTTAAAGATACGCAAGTTTAATAAGAAAAAAAGAAAAGAAAAACAAATAATAATATAAAAACAAATTAAAAAAGGATGCAGCCTCAAAATAGGATGAGAGAGGGGGCTGATCAACTGGTATTTTGTTTTATTTGGGCTAACAAAAAAAATGTTAAGACAGCTGGTGTTTATTTCTAATTGGCATGTGTAATTCAGGTTGAAATTGATAATTTTGTGTTTATTGTAATAATCTGTACTTTTGTTCATGAGTCACACATCTTTGTTGTGTATTTTTGTTCACTAATCACAAGCAGCATTGATTAATTTTTGTATGCTAGCAGCTGTGGTTCATGGGCATTGTATATATTGTGCACACAATTCACTGGTCTTTTAAATACAAAACAGATTTTCTGGTGAGCCATAAAACCATGATACACACACTTCTTTGTAATTGTAATACAACAATTGTAATACACTCAGCAAATCCATTTGATTAGAACCAGGCATATCATATTGATTAACAAAAGGCTCAGCAAAGGATGCCAGTACTTTGCAATTGTAATACACTCAGCAAATCCATTTTATTAGAACCAGGCATATCATATTGATTAACAAAAGGCTCAGCAAAGGATGCCAGTACTTTGCAATTGTAATACACTCCACACAATTGTAATACACTCAGCAAATCCATATGATTAGAACAGGCAGAGCATAATGATTAACTAAAGGCTACACAGGAGGCAATGAGGTCACTATTCTGTTATCTGATTGGTCAATGGTGCACATACCATGCAGTGGGTGCATGCACAGATCATGCAGTCAATGCAGAGCATGCATGTATGCAGCAGTCAATGCTCAGTTGATAATAATAATCAAGATTGCATATAAAACACATGTACTATGTTATTCCATGGAGGAATAAATTATCCTCCATGGTTATTCGTACAACCATTCAACTTTAGGGTTGTGTTGTATTATTAGTTTGCTCTCTGTGTAGAAGTAGAAAAATGGGTTCAGAAAGTATTAAACAAGAAGTGGAGGATTTGAATTCTTATTATATGTTACATGCACTTCCAAAGAGGAAACCAAACTGGACTGCAACAGAACAAAACCGCATGCTTGACCTCTATGCTAGCTACAAAGACGTTTTGGGATCTAAACATATGATTACAGCCCGGAGTAAGGCAGAATGCTGGGGTGCTATCACACTCAAGCTGAATGAAGGCAACACGGGGGTCATGAGGTCAGTGGATGAGGTCAAACGCAAATGGCACAATCTTGTTGGGCAGGGACGCAGAGATTTCTACGACTGGAAGAGACTGCAGCAGTACGACAAGAATACAATCTGCACTATGCCCGCTAGAAGCTGCAAAGCCCTGGAACTGTTCTTTAACAGTAAATTTGAGAACTGGAAAAACCAGACCGATGATCTTCAGTGGGATGATGGCTCAAATCAGGATGATTGTGAGATCAGAAATTTTGACCTAAATGATCCTGAGACGTTCGATCATGAGCAACTCGCTGGAAAAAATCCTTTTGCTCCATCACGACCAGGTAGCACACCAGCAAATGCCAAAGTTCAAGTAAAAGAGAAACCTGGCACTAGTGTCTTGCCTGCATCAGCCTTAGTTACACACCTTTCCTCATCAGCCTCGGAGACTATGAGCAGAATCCCCTCAACTTACTTTCAAGACACTGTTATGCAAGAGCCTCCTCAGGTTCAAGTTGTGTGGAGAGCTAATCCAGCTGCATCAAGGAGCAGTGTTTGCCAGAACACCGTTTCCGCTAGTAAAGACTCTGTGTCTCACGTCCAAGTCAAGCATGAGCTGGAGACCATTGCAGCCTCGGCCAGTTTAAATCAGATCTCTCTGGAATCACTCCACCAACCTCCCGTCACGACAGCAACCATCCCTCCAAGCTCATCTCCCATCATTGACCCACTCCTTGCTTCATCCTCTAGTCACAGTCAAGAGTCCTCCTCTCCTCCCCCTGAAGAGCCAGCAAGGAAGAAGCGCCGCATCTCTGAGACTGTCCAATCACAACACGAGGCGGAGTTGAGAATGGACATTCTACAATTGGAGAAAGATAAATTGTGGTTGGAAACGGAGAAATTGCGACTCGAGATTGACATTCTGAGAAAACAGAAACGACAAATAGACAACTGAACAGTTAATAGACCTTTATCATGCTGTCTCCATCTTGGTCATGTTCATTGTATCAAACAACAAAAATGAATGCTAATAATCATTTTTGCAAATAGAAACCAGACTATTTTGTTCTTCTAGCCTTGGTTTGGTTACATAAAGTTCAAGATGGCTGCATCATGATAGAGGTCTATAGTTTCAAAAGTCCCAATTCAAGTTGCAGGGTCTTAGGAATGTCAATTTTCTGACATTTATCTACAGTTAAGAGTCAACATATCTTGAAGATTATTTCTTTATTCTCCCCAGTACTGATCTGACAATCAGAGTCAGATGGGAATTTGTTTTCCAGTGAGTACTTAACTTTTCTTGAACACGACGCTTTAGAATATGTCACTTCCACAAAAAATTGTTCAAAGACTACTTTGTGTCCTTCTTTCCAGATAATTTTGTTAAAAAGTCTGAGAAAGTAACAGTTTTGGGGTATTGCAGTAGTGATGCACTGAAAGTTTCTGATTTTGTTATCCAAATGTTTTTGAAAACCTGAAGTGCATTAAGTTACTCCAAGAAGTACATAAATGAAAGAAGGTTCCAGAGGATTTCATTTTGAGCTACTTCCTATTCAGTTGTGTATGAAAACAAATTGACATCAAGGTTTTGTGTGAAAAGTTTGTGCTTTTGGGTTAGGCCTATCCGCTTCCCGGAGCGAATAAATGTCCATGCAGGAAGACTGATCCTTCAAATCTGAGTTGAAAGTTTGAGGCACAAAAACTGAATTACCTTAACATAACCGCATTATACTTCAGAGTGAAAAGCGAGGTGCTGTAGGATTCTAGCCAAACGCTTCGATTGCCATTAATCTTTGGAGTGATTACCAAACGTTTACCTCCCTTTAAAGGTTACAAACACAATGCTGTTATTCATGAACAGTTTCCAGGTGTTTTTGTATATTTTATTGTTCATGTTTGGTAATAAAGTACATTTGTATTTTATCCTAATCATCCTAACAATCGGCTGGACATTTGGACAGGTGTCCTCATCGTTAAATAAGTGCCTCATTTTTAGTTGCTGGATATGATTGAGGAGAATATCAATTCTTTGGGAATAAATGAAGAAAAAAAGCAGTTAGAAACTCCACAGGGTTTAAAGTGAATCCTTGTTAACCCTTTGGTGCACAAGGCGGTGGCTTGCAACCAACAAAAACACATCAAATTGGAATTTTATAAACAGTCTTAACTTAAAAAATGCAACACCCATATATACCGCCCTCATTTGGTTGTTTAGAGCAATTGTTGAGCTTTCGTTCGGTGTGGTGTTCAAGTGGGTGTGCTGTTGAACAATTTTGAGAAAAACACGATTGAACATGTTCCTTTTTTGCTTGGTTAAAAATTAATCTGTGCAATAAAATCTTCAGGTTTTTTTTTTTTTATTGATGTGGTATTGCACTTTAAGAAGGGCTCGGTTTGTGGGGAAAAACAACAAGACCACATTGTAGGTTACAATTTTTACTGGACCAGCATTTATTTAAAGGCACTGTGGCCACTATTGGTAATTACTCAAAATAATTATTGGCATAAAAACCTACTTGGTAACGAGTAATGGGGAGCTGTTGATAAAAATACACTGTGAGTACCGTGTACGGCTCCCTCTGAAGAAACGTAGTTTTCGAGAAAGAAGAAATTTTCCACGAATTTGATTTTGAGACCTCAGATTTAGAATTTGAGGTCTCAAAATCAAGCATCTGAAAGCGCACAACTTTGTGTGACAAGGTTGTTTTTTCTTTCAATATTATCTCGCAACTTCGGCGATAGATTGAGCTCAAATTTTCACAGATTGGTTATTTTATGCATATGTTGAGATACAGCAAGTGAGAAGACTGGTCTTTTACAATTACCAATAGTGCCCAGTGTCTTTAAGGAGACCAGAATGTAGTGAGAGAGAACTTTGTAGTATGTTTAAAATGAACATTAATGGAAGTTTTTATTCATCAAGCACTATGAAAATATCTCATTTGTTTTGACATGCTTCAATACTCGACCAATTGAAAGATATTAGAAGATATCTTTAATATTTATTAGGGTCAGCCCGATTTCATCATTAAATTCACCTGGAAATAGATTTTTTTTTCTTTCAAACATAAGAGTATATGCTTACGAACAATAAAACAATTTGTTTAGTAATTGTTTGTCACGACTTATATGTTTAAAAAATATTTTAAGTTGTTTGGGGGGCTGACTCCGCCTACCCTTTTTGTGACGTCAATCGAGGCAGACTTTGACTGCAATGCGTATAGTAAACATACGTGCAAAGTACATGTACGTCCAAGTCGTGAGTTGGTACATTTCAAAAAGTGTTTTTCTGCATTCAGCAGCAATACACCTGGTCGACATTTTTGTTTAAACGTACAAACTCACGACTTGGTCCGTACATGTACTTTGCAATTGTGTTTACTCTACGCATTACAGGCAAAGTCTGCCTCGATTGACGTCACGACCAGCGCCCTCTCGGGTCGGGGTGTACTCTTAAATTTGTAAATAACATAAGAACTGTTTTTTTAAAACCTTAGTTAACTGTTTATTCACATTCCACTCATCAAAACACATATATTAGTGACAAAAGCTTTATTTTGAAAAAATACCACTTCCAGGTGACTTTAAGCCTGTAAGCACAGAAACTTGCTAAGCACAGGAAAGTATTGCTTAAAAGAAAAAGTTTACCAGGCAAAATTAAATAAAATTAAATTAATTTTACATTACACTTCAATTTTGCTTAGCAAAGAAACTTGTCAATCGGTATTTTCTTCTTAAAGACACTGGACACTATTGGTAATTGTCAAAGACCAGTCTTCTGGTGTATCTTGACGAATGCATAAAATAACAAACCTGTAAAAATATGAGCTCAATCGCTAGTCGAAGTTGCGAGATAATATTGAAAGAAAAAAACAAGCTTGTCACGCGTAGTTGTGTGCGTTCAGATGCTTGATTTCAAGACCTCAAATTCTAAATCTGAGGTCTCGAATTCAAATTCGGGGAAAATTACTTCTTTCTCGAAAACCACATTGCTTCAGAGGGAGCCATTTCTCACAATGTTTTATACTACCAACCTCTCCCCATTACTTGTTACCAAGTAAGGTTTATGCTAATAAACATTTTGAGTAAATACCAATAGTGTCCACTGCCTTTAACATCTTTATGAAATTAGGCCCTGGGCATATACATGTGTAGTATACACATTGAAGCCTGAAGGTTTTTTAACCTGGATTTCCCACCAACTGGACTGTGTATGTACTGTGACACAATGAAGCCTGAAGGTTTTTTAACCTGTATTTCCCACCAACTGGACTGTGTATGTACTGTGACACATTGAAGCCTGAAGGCCTGTCCTTACTCTATGCTCTATGGCTGTATGCACAGAGGTACAGATGATGACCAGTTAAAACTCTGCTGACCAAAGGTCATCATATTCATACAGTGATTTGATTGGTCAAATGGTACACACTTTAATCTTGCTTAATCTGCATGTACTGTACATGTGTGAACTTGCTAGCCAGGTACCAACATACATGTAATACATTACAGCTGTGTGTACAATGTTGTACTTGTACACGTGCATCATGCACTAGTTTTAATATTACCATCAAACTGGGTCACTCTCCTACTGCTCTCCTTGCATGTGATTGTCTGCTGAAGCTCTATGGTTGCATTAGTTTAGTCTGTATGGTTTAGTGTATCATTAAACCATAGGTCAAACAATAGAGAAACAAGTAAAGGCAAGGCTGATTGTTGGGAAGAAAAGTTCCAGTGAAGGGGTGAACAAAATGTCTCAATGTATGCAGAACTGGACAGTGGCAGAAAACATGTTGTTGTTGGACCTGTATGCACAGCAAAGGATACTGTTATCTGGTCTTGAAAACAGTGACAACGATCATGGAGGAATAATTCCTCCAGGCAACGATGAACTGTGGGAGGAGTGCTGGATAATTATCGCTTTAAAGATGAACCAAGACGGTTTTGACCGATCAGTTTTTGAGGTCGGGAACCAATGGTATAATCTCATTGCCAATGGGAAGGAAGATTTTTTTAAATGGAAGGCAGCTCATAATGATCGACGGAAGCGGCGAGTGACTGTGTCAGCAGAGAGCATTAAAGCCGTAGAAGCAAGCTGGAACATTAAATTTGAAGACTGGAAAGATTCAATATGTGATCTTCCTTCAAGGTTTTTTGACAGTGATTTACGTAAACCTAATTACCGCCCCCTAAATATAATAGAGCTGATTTGTTCACCAGAAAGACGGAATCAAGTAATACGTGAAGAAGCAAAGAGGGAAAAAATAAAGAAACAACGGATAGCAGCAAAGAAAAAAAGATCAAAGATTTTAGTAGATGAGTTGGGTGGTTTATCTACGTCAGCTGTCGTCACTCCCCTGCCACACCGTTCCACTACATCATCTCGATATGGATCTGCAACAAGAACCATCCCAACCAACTCAAAAGGCCCTGCCAATCAACCTAAGAAGCGTATAGCAGCCAAAAGAAAAATATCAAACAAAAGCCTTGTTTTAGTAGATAAGTTGGGTGGTTTATCTACGTCAGCTGTCGTCACTCCCCTGCCACACCGTTCCACTACATCATCTCGAGATGGATCTGCAACAAGAACCATCTCAACCAACTCAAAAGGCCCTGCCAATCAACCTAAGAAGTGTATAGCAGCTAAGAGAAAAATATCAAACAAAAGCCTTGTTTCAGTAGATAAGTTGGGTGGGTTATCTACGTCAGCTGTCGTCACTCCCCTGCCACACCGTTCCACTACATCATCTCGAGATGGATCTGCAACAAGAACCATCTCAACCAACTCAAAAGGCCCTGCCAATCAACCTAAGAAGTGTATAGCAGCTAAGAGAAAAATATCAAACAAAAGCCTTGTTTCAGTAGATAAGTTGGGTGGGTTATCTACGTCAGCTGTCGTCACTCCCCTGCCACACCGTTCCACTTCATTATCTCAAGATGGATCTGCAACAAGAACCATCTCAACCAACTCAAAAGGCCCTGCCACCCAACCTAAGAAGTGTATAGCAGCAAAGGGAAAAAGATCAAAGAATAGCCTTGTTTTAGTAGATGAGTTGGGTGGGTTATCTTCGTCAGCTGTCGTCACTCCCCTGCCGAATACAACATCTCAAGATGGATCTGCAACAGGAACCATCTCAACCAACTCAGAAGGCCCTGCTCCTCAGACTCGGACCCAAAAAGGAAGCACTCTTTCCATCGCATCTCTGTCCCCATCTCCCAACTCAACAGCTAACATCCAAGTACGAAATGGAGTATGGAGTATTAGTCCTGCTACTTCAATGTATAAAAATTGCTTAAGCACCGCTTCCATAGCGAGCACTTCTGCATATGACATCCAAGTCCAGCATGATCTAGAGACCATTGCAGCCTCGGCCAGTTTAAATCAGATCTCTCTGGAATCACTCCACCAACCTCCCGTCACGACAGCAACCATCCCTCCAAGCTCATCTCCCATCATTGACCCACTCCTTGCTTCATCCTCCAGTCACAGTCAAGAGTCCTCCTCTCCTCCCCTGAAGAGCCAGCAAGGAAGAAGTGCCGAGTCTCTGAGACTGTCCAATCACAGCGCGAGGCGGAGTTGAGAATGGACATTCTACAATTGGAGAAAGATAAACTGTGGTTGGAAACGGAGAAATTGCGACTCGAGATCGACATTCTGAGGGAACAGAAACGACAAATGAACAACAACTTGTGAAGCTTCTGATAGACTCCCATTGCAACATTTGGTGCATTTATATTGGCTCTTGAAAGGAAATCCTGTACAAAACCACTGTTCACTCTCCTGCAGTGATTCCTTGGCTAACAAACTGTCAGAATGAAGCGTAAAAATTCAAATTGATGGTCAAAGAAAAATTAACATATTAAAGAGCAAACTGAAAACATGCAGCACTCACACAAGTGCATTACCATTCCATTTACACATCCGCATTATGACTTATTAGAGCTCACCCAGTTACTGCATGCATGTACGCGCTGCCTGTGTGATTTCTCCATTTTAAACAGGAAATCGAGGGTGTTTTTCTTTTCTTTTTTTTAGATCAAATTAATAAAAACGTGAAGATATTAAACCATTGGAAGGTCCCAGCTTGCAGAGTAGGGCATTTAAAACCAAAGATAAATATAAGTAAGCAGTAAAAATTTACTAAATTTCTGCTTCTTTTTTAAAGGCAGTGGACACTATTGGTAATTACTCAAAATAATCTCATCATAAAACCTTTCTTGATTACGAGTAATTGGGAGAGGTTGATAGTATAAAACATTGTGAGAAACAGCTGCCTCTCAAGTGAAGCAGTTTTCGAGAAAGAAGTAATTTTCCACGAATTTTATTTCGAGACCTCAAATTTAGAATTTGAGGTCTCTCTGAAAACACACAACTTCGTGTGACCATAGTGCGACAAGGGTGTTTTTTCTTTCATTAATATCTCGCAACTTCGACGGCCGATTGAGCTCAAATTTTCACAGGTTGGTTATTTTATGAATATGTTGAGATACACCAACTGTGAAGACTAGTCTATCGACAATTACCAATAGTGTCCGATGTCTTTAACTGTTGTGTATTTTTAAACCATATTGCTATTTATGTATTTTTAAACCATATTGCTATTTTTGCTCATGTTTTTTGCCCTCCATTTTAATGTTTTCTTGGCTGTATAGTGCTTTGAAACGGTGTTAAAGCACTTTAAGTGCATTTAAGTTAGTTTTAAAAGTTAAGTTACGTTTTTTTTTTTTTCTACAGCCAATCACATCCCTGTAATATTTATAGTTCATAATTACATGTTCAGCCGCAGGTTCGCTATGATCATGTAAGCCTCAAATTAACCCAAAGCACCCTTGGCAATTCCTGTGGTGCCCTTTGCTTTTGCTTTGTTGCCCTTTGCCAAGTGTAATATAATACATGATATTTCTCTCATAAAGTACCTCTTACCAGAGGGAAATTGCTGTACCCCTTCAAGACCAAAGTTCAAGGCCCGAAGGTGACAACTGTCCCGCCTTTAAATTATAAAGATTTCACACCAAAAATCAACTTCTGACACTTTTGAACTTCAGTAATGAAGCTGCCCTTTAAATGAACCCTACTTTGTTTAAAAAAAAAAATGCCAATATCCCAATTAGTGATCCTTTTAACATAAATCATCACAAAGAGTCAATTGTGGTTGGTTGGGTTTTCACCATTTGACTCTGAAACTAGTGGCGCTCAATCACATCAGTACACCCAGATAAAGAGTTTCACTGTGTTTTCTTTTCAAAATGTTATTAAAAAAAGATACCTACATGTAATTTTGTTTTCAGTCTTGTGTTATTTTGTAGAAAAGAAGGTTTCTTTTGTTCAAGCCACAATGAAGTGATTCCAATACCCAATGACAAGTGATAGTATTGTTGTCATACAGAAGTATTTGTGTTGAACAAATTTCTGAACTCTGTAATAGTAGTGAGCCCTCTATTGTTGAAAAACCTTCAACTCATTATTAATATAATAAAAAGTACTAGTAATACTAAGTATTAGTAGTAGGATGGCCAAGTCAAAGATACATCAAAAGTACAAAGGAAAGTGTTAAGCATTGCTATACAGAAATGGTTGTCAAGTCGGTGCAAGTGATGTGATGTTAAAATGGCTACAGCTATCATGTGAAAGTGTCATTATAAGTCAAGCGAACGATTTCCCTTGTATAGCAAAGCAAAATGATACACAACATGTATCAGTTGCTCCTCTGAAAACTGCTGGAGGAAAAAGTTCCCTTATTAGTGTCAAAATATCACCTGTCAACTGTTCCTTTATAAAGTCGCTTCAAATCTTCAGCAGCTAGGGAGTCACCTCCACTGTTAGTTTCTTCCATGAAACCCATTCAGAATAATACTGGAGAGACTGGTCATTGTCCAATACCTGACCTCAACCATTGACAGCCAATTAAAGATGTAAAAGCTACTCTCTAATTGTGTTTGTTAAGCAACTCTAAATGAAATTAGATGCGAAGTTGATTGACGCGGCTGTTGTAAAGTGACAATTACTGTGAGCACCTCTCTACAAATCTCAGGGTTGGGGGAAGTCACTCTATGTCTTTGGACATGTTTTTTGTTTTGGTTTTATTGTAATTTTTATGACTCAAACACGTATATATTGCAATCTATTTTAGCACAGAGAGATGAGACTGACGAGTGTGAAAGTCACCTCATTATTCTTACAGAAGACTCGCATTTTGTAGCCGTTGTATATGAGTAGGCAAAAGGAGTCTAGTGTATGGCATAACCTCACTAGTGACTGTCCAACCAACATCTCTGATGTTGAAAAGCATGACTGAGTAGAATACCCAGGGGTCGGTTTCCTTAGAACTGCTAGTACTAAGCACAGTTTGCAATGCACACAACACAGCAAAGCAAAATGCTAGGGGTCGGTTTCTTGTAACTGCTAAGCACAGTTTGCAATGCGTATAACAAACTTGCTTAGCATGGAAGACGACCATCAGAGTTTCCTAAGAAGGCGTCAGCTGAAGACAACCTCTCAGTGAACTTACTTGTTACTTACTTAATACTTACTTAATGCACATTTCCCATCACTGGTTCCCTGCACATGTATACAACCTTTATGAAATTGAACCCAACGAGAGACAATGTTATTTTTCCAGGCTCATCATAAACACACCATCCAGCAATTTCATTTCATATCTCTGCATAAAACACACAGGACTTAATATTATACAGGAATACTTGATAGATGAAATGGACTGATAAGTGACCCCTGGGGCACACTGTTCTCAGATCCCAAGACACTCGTGAACAGATCTAGAATGACAAATGATGACAATTGTACTGATGACTAAAAGTTAAACTTGATGGCAGGGGGACCCTGCACGGACTTCTTTGAACTCATGGATTCCTCATAACACTAAGAGAGAAGGCCTCTCCTGTCCAAGCTTGGCCCCTTGGCTCCATCCAGAGATCATTGGTTTGGGAGTTTGTTTCATGTTTAATTTACAGTAACACTCGTTGTAAAGTCGAGCACTGTTTCATTCAATGCGGTCCTGCTTATAAAGAGTACATTCTGAAGTCCCAAATCTCATTTCTGCTGTCCTCTAATATATCAACGTTGTTTTAAAGACAGTGGACACTATTGGTAATTGTCAAAGACCAGTCTTCTCACTTAGTGTATCTCAACATATACATAAAATAACAAACCTGTGACAATTTGAGCTCAATCGGTCATTCTCACTTAGTGTATCTCAACATATACATAAAATAACAAACCTGTGACAATTTGAGCTCAATCGGTCGTCGAAGTTGCGAAATAATAATGAAAGAAAAAACACCCTTGTAATATGAAGTTGTGTGCTTTTAGATGCTTGATTTCGAGACCTCAAATTCTAAAACTGAGGTCTCAAAATCAAATTAGTATAAAATTACTTCTTTCTCGAAGGCTATGTTACTTCAGAGGGAGCCGTTTCTCACAATGTTTGGTACCATCAACAGCTCCCCAATACTCGCTGCCAAATAATGTTTTATGCTAATAATTATTTTGAGTAATTACCAATAGTGTCCACTGCCTTTAAAGAGGTACTTTGCCAGTCCCACCAATCTTGTTTAATACTGTTACAGTGTTAGCCGACTGTATACTATTGGGATTTAAAAAAAAAACACATGGGCAAAATTTCTTAATAATACAGCTTGACAAATGTTAAGTTGGGCACCAGCCACAAAAATGCAAACTTTATGTTTTTTTGGCAGGTAGACTGTTTCTGCTAATTTTCTGTGCTTAGCAAGTTTTGTTTGTGCTTACAGGCTTTATAAAATTGGGCCCTTGGCTATATACATTGAGCTCTATATGCTCTTTAGTTGCTCTAACGTGTGAGTAAAACAAAGATGCGCATTTTAACAGGGTCCAATATTTAAATTTGCACAAGACTTGCACAGTTCCACTCAGAAGGTTTCCCATTTGTTCGGCTGCACTCGCCCTTTAAACGCTGATTAGATCTGAGCATGTATAGGGTGTGCTGCAAATGTAACTGAATAAGTCCCATACAGAGCATCTGATTGCATGAAACCTGATCCCCTGCCAGAAATTGTCCAAATATAGGCAGAGGACTGAACCCCTATGGAGTTTGCATTATAGATGCATGAGTGCCTACAGAAATATACAGGCATATGAACATGTGCATGTGTACATGTAAGTAGGTGCTTTGTCCTCAAAGCAGAGAGCTAAAGAGTCCTTGCAGTAGCAATGCAGTAGTGTAGGAGCTGGGTTGGCTTTTGGTAGGGTGGGGGTGTGTTGACTTGACGTAGCACATGGCAGGCCTGATACTTCACAGAGGCAACAAAGGCGATTGCCTCGGTGTCCCCTGGTCATTGCCTTGGTGCCCTCGAAATGATAAGTACAAATTTGCAATTTCATCATAGGGTGCCCTTTATGAAGAAGAAAATGCCTTGGTGCCCTTGCCCTTTCAAAAACGAAGCATACAGTCCTGACATGGTGTATAACATTTATTGATTCCCAAATCCAGTGACTCAATTCAGAACACAGTTAGCATAACCTGTAATGTGGAATTTGTATAAAAATATTTATCAAAACTTAACCATTACAAGCATCAACAATTAAGTTTTTGTCATTGTCTGGTCCTTGCGCTTTAATTGTTGAGCTAACAATAATAAACTGAAGAAGTTTCTTGTTCATGATCGTTTTTGACAAACATCAGCCTTTAAGAAACACAATACCAAGCGAAATGATTTAAGTACCGTCTGATGGTCTGATATTGAGCAGGTTTTTGGGTTTTTTTTTTCTTTCAATATTTTTTTTTTACATCTACAAGGAGTGAGTCATCTTGAGTCATGAAAGCAATTCAAGTTAAAGGAAACGTTGCAAACAAAATGTAACTCAAACAATTGATCAATGAAGGCTGTTAAAAGAGCCAACAAGCTGTGACATTGTTGAAATCACCTGTTAAACTCAAAGGGGGAGGGGGGGGGGTAAATTCATTTGAAGTACTGTAATTCCCATCTGAAAATGGCAACCAACATAAATTTGCTGCAAATTAAGCAATCATCTTCTACTGTTTCATTTTTTTATTTTGTCTAGATAGTTGAAAAGAAATACTATAACAATGAAAAGCCACAAATTGAACATTTCAGAATCATTCATGTGCCAATGTGGTAGTCCTCCTTGAACTTGCAGTTCTACCTTCCTCCCCCCCCCCCCCCCCCCCCCCCCCCCTCACACTCACCAGCCCCTGACATCACACAAAAGATCGCCACAATTTGGAAATAAAACAGCATCATAGGTGTCAGAATAAAGATGTGATAACCCAATTTTCTTTTTTGTTGATGTATTTTGTTCAGGTCGGTTTGGCGGGAAGCGTGAGTCAACCAATGGGGTCAAAGCGGGGTTAAGAAATGAGATCATTTCAGGAGTACCTAGATGGGAGGTGTAAGCTTCGTCATCAGTCAACCAACAACTGTACCGGGAAGGCAAGACAAACAAGAGATGGGCGTGAAAGGGGGCGGTGCGAACCGTTGACACTTAGTTCTTCAACTTCGTCAAGTGAAGGGTATCCTATGAGGACATTGGAATATTTCAAGGGCACCAAGGCAATGACCAGGGGGCATAGAGGCAATCGCCCTCAATGCCTACGTGAAGTATCAGGCCTGGTTATTTTGGTTCAGGTTCTGGTGAATTACTGCACAATCTCCACATTATTGGGATGTACACGTGCAGGTGACTGAGCAGCAATGATTTACATAAAATGGCCCCCGTGATGATGTTAGCTATGTCCATAGCTCAATAGTTTACCCTTAAAAAATACCAATGGTTGTTGCTTGTATTTACAAGTATAGAAATACTTGTAGTTTTATGAGAATATTCATTATGTTCATAACAAAATGGGTTATTATTATATCATGATTAGTGCAAATTATGGCTATAGGATTTGAGGCATGGCATGGTGAGGTATCAATGTATATTTGGTTTGCAGTAACACCATGTCTGTATCTACTTGCCAGGTAGAGTTTGTTCTTAGAGAACTGTCTTGCTTTATTCTTCTACCGCGGAGCAGATGTTCGGGTTTGGGAGACTTCTCAGTTCTGAAAAGAACTGTCCTGCTTTTTCAACTACTACCCAGCGGATGGTATAGAAAATAGGCTGGGACTACTACTTTAGCTTATAGGATCGTGATTAACTGTACTACCGCGGAGTCAGTTCTTAAATTGGTCTCAACGTTTCGACTGGCTTGCTCTAGTCATCATCAGGAGACTGTAGTTAAAAAGCAGGACAGTTCTTTTCAGAACTGAGAAGTCTCCCGAACCCCAGAACACCTGCTCCGCGGTAGTAGAGTAAAGCAAGACAGTTCTCTAAAGAACAAATTCTACCTGGCAAGTAGATACACACACGGTGTTACCGCAAACCAAATATACAAATTATGGCTACTCAATAAAACTGGAATATTAATTCGGATGAACTTTGCAGATATTAATTAAATGTATGATATTTGGGAAATGAGAGATGAGCTGTTATAATTTAGCTAATATTATAATTACAAATTTACTGGTAGTACCGATTGCCTGACTGAATAATTAATATGTCTAATTAAACAAGGAAAGTCAATCAAATTGAGTTCATTGTTCCCACTGATTTCGGAATATAATGAAGAAACAGCCCTTCGCTCAATCAAATGTCTGTGTGCACATACTCATAATACTGTAGGTGTGTGTGCCTAGACACAGATCTAGTCCCATGTCCCTATTTCTGACTTTGCTGTCAGACTAGAGCAGTACCCAGGTTTGTAAATAACATAATATGTTTTTTACAAACCTAGGTATTGCTCTACTACTGTAGTTCAGTATAATTAATATAAACACCTTTACTGTGCGGTGCAGATGGAGTGCCTTTCAGTTCAATATTTCTTTATTTGACAAAAATAAAATTGACTCAGGACTGAAACTAGTGGAGAAAAACAAACTGCCTGAAATATAACATAAGCAAAGATCAACCCCTGCCACCAGCCCAGTCAATTTCAAGCTGTTTTTCCTCATAATATTTGACTGCTTGCTTGACAGCTAAGTTAATAACAAGTGCTATGGATTGTACAAAAAGCACACACACAACTGAGACAGTAGTTATATCCCAGGCAAGGTATGAGTCAGAGTTTGTATAGAGCGTCCTATTGGCCAACCTGTGATTCATAACTCATTAGCATAATACGACACACACCTCAGCCAGCCAGTCAGTCACTCCTCATTTGCATACCAATCAATGGGCTATTTATAGCAGGGCTACCTTTTAGCACTGTATAGTAACTGTCTTAAAGGTGCAGTGTCTCAACAGATGGTATTGCAATTTCATAGAGATGTGTAAGCATGAAACGTTGCTTATTAGTTGCTGCTAAGCAAAACACAGCAGGGTACCAGATACAGATGTTACATGTGAAATTGGATTAGGCTGGTCACATTATTCTGGTCACATTATTCTGGTCACATTATTCTGGTCACATTATTCTGGTCACATTATTTTGGTGAGCATAATAATGTTGTGCTTACTGTTTGCGCGTAGCATTTCTATGAAATTGGGGCCAGGTCACAGTGTGTTATAACAGTCAGACACTTTGTCTGGCCAAACGGTGCAATAGTGAAAGTGTATTACAACAAAATCTGCCGTATTTCTGTTACCTAAGTTGTATGAATGCATGACAGTGTTATAATAAGCTCTTAACATTATTCAACTCCTCATCAAAGGTGCCTGTACAACTTAGCATTTGGAATGTATTTATTTAGTTTAAGACAACAACATTGTTAACCCACATATGTATGGTTTTTTCTATATCATATTATAATAAAAAAGACTGGATTATGCAATACTGCAAGTCTCGCTTCGAAGCACTTATTTTTGTATTGGGTCATAAAAGCATAAGCAATGGAAAGCATTGCACACTCAAAGGGTTTAAGTGTAATGCTGTGTGTCATATGAAACTTTACTAAATTTAGTAGTCATTCAGTGCCAGTACATCATGTTCACTAAAGAACTGTAAGTCATTTTGGTCAGGATTACATGCACTCTAAATAAACTGTCTAGCCTCCAGATTAGAACCCTAGTGTTGTTGTTCTTAAGTGATTTTCTTTTAAGAGAGGTTCATAGTACTTTTTTTGTGTCTTCCTTCTGCCAAGAAAGAGCCGAAACGGTTTAAGTGAATGAAACGTCAAAGTCTACTTGTCACACGCCATCTGTGATAATTTTAGATAGTGTTTTCTCCTACTTGAGGCTGGGATAGGTTTTGGATATGGATTCGCTGTTGATGCGCCATCTGGTCTGTGGTATCTTTTGATACTGATACTAGTGAGATGTTGTATAGTTCCAGTTCCATCTCATTACTTTCAGATTATATGTGAGAAAAATATGGAAAATGGTTGAGTCTATAGAGCTTTAGGAACATGGATGAACAAAGTATAACTTTCCTCCATGGTAGGACTAGGAGTAAGTCTTGTCGGTGACTGCTAAACATTCCATCATCCCTATGTTCCGACATCTCACCATTTTGATCGCCCCTTGTGATCAGCATGCTAGGGTTTAGGATTAAATAGGGTTAAAATTGGGTTAGGTGTATGATTAGGGAAATACATTAGGCTGAGGGTTTCGGAACAATAGGGGTGTCGGAGAACATGGGTATCGGAAAAAGGGGTGTCGCTGTACCGGATTATAGGGGTGTCAAAACATAGGGGTGTGGAACCTTAATGTGTAACCGTCTTTTCAAATGGTGTTCAAAAAAAAAAAAAAAAAATGAATAAAATCAATAGAAAAAGTTTTGAAATGAGAAGATAAGAGAAAAAAAATTATTATTCAAAAAATAATAATAATGTTTATTTAGAATTGAGAATGGTTCAAAAGAAGTTGCGGAGGTTTTTTTTTTCAAGAGACTGACTTCAACAAACTTCAAAACCAGAGGGGAAGGCAAAGCCGACGATGAACTTTTCTTCAACAAAGCATGATATAGGTCGACTGCCATGCATGCAAAAAAAATCCAAGCAATTCAAGTGAAAATATTTGATCCATTGTGTCAACACTCAACATCAACTGCCGCCGTTAAATTTACGTTTTAATTCTTTTTTCCCCCGTTTCAGCGCTGTGGGCGATTCGATTGTCCCATCCCAGGTGATCCACGCTTTACCTCCAAGCATGAATTCTCCCCCACAACAGCCAGTTGAATATTGCTGCTGTTCAACAAAACTTATGTATACCTTCTAGGAATGTGATACAATACAACAAGAGGTAGAGAAAAGCTGAAGAAAAAGAACCAAGCCAAACTTAGCATTAATGCCCACTCTTTGTGTCACCACCTGCCTTTTGTCAGGCACTCTTTTACACCTGCATAATCCCAAACCACCTGCCTTTGTGTCACCCCTGTTGTTATTGTTGTTCTTTTTTTAAGAGCAATGAGACATTGACCTGTATTAATCTAACAGGGGTCACCTATTGTCTGGTTGCAGCCTCCTGTTCACACTACCTTCTAAGACAAACAAGGCCGGTTTTCAATGGCACCCCATGTTTATTTCCTAAGGTGCGCCAGCCCGTTGCACGTTTTTTTCATGTTTGGCTGTTGTTTTATAAAGAAGTGTGAAAGTGTGTCAAATTTGTGGAACCTTGTCAATGTTTATGTCGGTGTCTGGCTTTTTGTTCGTGTTGGTTCGAACAAACAGTGTTTACCTTTTATCAGTCTATCAGTCTGCAAAATATTAGGAAGGCACGGCACTATCATAGAAAATGTACACAGTTCACTTTAAAAAATAGTACATAAGTTGTTTTAAAGCAAATACTTGTGATCAGCAAACGTTATGCCAAGTATTTTACTTCATTGGATGTTGGTATTTGTGCCAAATTTCAAATCGAAATTAATAAATATAGAAACTTGGGTAAATTATACACATTTTAAAAATCTTTTCTTTTGTTCAATCAATGTGCATTGAATGTTCTAGGTTTCTGTTTCTGTTATCTTTTCATAGATATGGCCCTGGGGCAAAATTTTGATGGCGCTGCCTGCCACACAATTAGGCGTTTAATGGCGCCCTGTAAAGTGCTTAGCCATATATGAACAGTAAGCTAGGAATTATGCAATAATCGTCCAGATGGATTTATATAGATTAGGTAACACAAGTCACTCATAGAAAAGAAAAACCACCAATTCATTGATCGTATACATTCTTTCATTTCCCATCACAAAATGATCTTTTGTTGTATTACTCTCCACACAGATGTTTCATTCATTGCTAGATCATTATCCATTGTGCAAGATCCTGATTAACAACAAAGTAAATTCGAACAGAAAAACTTACTTGCGGGCCCTGTGCCCTTTTTTGTGCCTGACACGAATTTCCATTGTCATGTTAATTTTTCAGAAATGGTGGGTTGGTGCCAGATTGGAATTTCATTGTTTGTGACCCAATTTTCTGTCTGGACGGGAAGGTGAAATAATAGACTTTCATTAGTGGGGAGTTGCTGCTTGATCTAGTCCTCCATCGAGTTTAAACTGACGATACACTTCTCCACATATTTTGATTTCCCAAGGGGAAATTATATGAAACAAAAAATAAAAAGAATAGCCTCACGATTCATTTTATCAACATATTTCTCTTTAGTACATACTACACCAAGATGTCTTTACTGTTTGAAAAATGAGTAATAATTTCCTCCATGGTATCATTTAAAATTAATTCAATTGTTGTGTAATATTTTTATTAGTGCGCTTGCTCTAGGCATGGAGATTTTCTTCCTCCATGCTCTAGGTAGATCAAAGATTTTCAGGCACTCCTGCTAGCAGTGATCGTGGTATACCTTATGGAAAAAAATAGAATGGCATCCGCTGGGATCTCGAACAATATCTGTAAAAAGTGAAAGTTGTTTCGCCCGGCTCTTATATATACCTTTGAATAAAAGGTATATAGGAGGAGGAAGTGACCTATTAAAAGAAACCTAAGAAACTGAAGTATTGTGATGTCACTGTAACTTGGACAAGGACGTTTCATAATCATCTTGCTCGACTTCGTCAGGAAGTTCATTGTTTGCTCAACAAAACTGACTGTTCTAGGAAAGCACCTTTATACAGACATCAAGTTTATTTTATCAGCTTTTTTGTGAAAGGTTCTTTGTATTATTATTTCCGGATTTAATTTTTCCAAAACGTCAGATTATGCGTGACAGGCTACACTTGGAGAGGTTTTGTGTGATTAAGATTCAAGGAAACCGTACCAAGACAGTAGAAGAAATTGTCGGTCCCCATGATTGTATATGTTCTTGTGTTTTATTTTTATTAATGCTATCGAAAATGTCAATTTGTATAAATAGCAAGTCTGACGTTAAGCGATGTCCGGTGAACCATTGTGACATCGGTAATCCGTGCACAAATAGAAATCAATTTGAATACACCATTCGATTTTTCTCGAAAACTGTATACAAACGCTAATACAAGCATACAGGTTCATGACTTTCCAATAACCTCAACAATAAACTCTGAGGATGGAAAACTAAATGACCAGCTTATACCGTGTTTGGTTGAACACAATCAAGGAATCTTTATATAGGCAGCGGCTTCCTTTATGTTTCCAATATTGTGTGTGACCTGAACCGTCTATGCCTTTATTCAGTGGTGTGTTTCAAAAAAGGGGCATCTCGAAATATGACACTGCAGTTCTCGCTAAATAATAGTGACAAAAAGACTATCGGGTGACACTTCCCTTCCAGTTAGTCGGCTGTGATATTATATACCCAAATCACAATCTCAAATAAATTGGTAAGGAAAACCTTCGGGTTGTCAAGACTCTGAGGGGAGGAAGCGTTGGGAACACCGACAGATAAATATGGCATTTTGGGTGACAATGAGGACATTCGCCGTCATCTTTTTTATCAAGGTGAACTGGAAATCGGAAGATCCTCGATCGGAAAGGATGAAGAGAGTCCCTAGGGTGTGTCGTGAATGTATTCGAATGTGCTGGGAGGGGTAGGGGCAAATACATCTGCTTTTCTGCGTACTTGAATAGCGTCTCTTCTTGGAATAACTTTCTCTGACTTGTCTTGGGTTAAGTTGGATTCAGAAGGAAATGTCACACTGTCTGGGTTTGGTTGTTCACTCTGCCTCCGAGAAACGCGGTGCGATGAACGCTTATCTAGACCCTTTTCGAATCCACGGCTTCAGTTCCAGATTCGGCTCAGGCAGGCTAGCTTGGCCCCGCGGTTGTTTTGGCAATTGCGCTTGCTTCGCGTGTGTATGCGCTGCGGGCTTCAGACGAGAGGACGGAGCCTGTGAAGCCGAATCCAAAGCTACAGCCGTGGTTTCGAAAGTGAACGTTTCACCTAATATCGGTCACTATTATGAACTTATAAGTCTATTCACTTGTGGATAGTGTGCGTCCGATTACCACTTGCAGGTAAGGCCAACTTTATCTGCGGGCAATTTATGGACAAGTAACCTCGCGGGTCCCCTGCAGTTGGGGCATTATGCACAAGGTGGGCAGAGTGTGCTCAAGGTTTTCGCTAGGGGGCTAGTATGGTTACCATGGAGGTAGTGGTTAGACTTGGATTTATAAAAGCGTTATAAAGAAATCAAATACGATATCAAGCCAACTTGCCATCGGGTGTATTCGTTGGAAATCCGAGCGATATCACACCACTCTACTTGTGTAATCACGACTGCAATCTCACCTGTCATGGAATGCATAATGAATGATGCCAGTGGAATATCCATCTATATGTATTCTCGGGATGCTGAGTTATCGATTGAAGCACACTTGTTTCAGGGGACAGCGTCGAGACAGTGCGTGATCAATGGAGAACATACCATGACGTGTGTTACAGATTAGGCCTATTTTAACTATTGTATTTTCTGAACATAATTGTATACACGGATTTAGGCCTAAAAGTAAAAACAAAATGGAAAGTAATTGGGTATAATATTTCAGTGAACTCAAGGGTCTTGGTGACAAAATGAATGCTAATTATAATCAATATTTTCACGAACAAAACATTGCATCTACAGTGTGAAACTAATAAACATGGGTTGGGGATAGGGTTAACATTTCCTGGAGGGTTGCCCATGGGAATTATAGCTCTGCAGTGTGAACAGCGGCGCTATAAATGGCAAGAAAAAAATTACACGGTCAAAATACTAAAATTCAATACATAAATGAAGGCCTGGGTCATACAGTTGAGCGAATGAACGTTGGGGGAAACAGTTACACATTTAGACCTCTTAGCTCCATTGCTAAAGGCCATTCACACTACAATGGGTACAGCGGATGCAAGTATTGCTGAGATTTTATCCTCCTTTGATTATATTTAAAGCTTATAACAAGCTTTAACCAGTTCCATAAAGGCTGCCTTTCACTATTCATCTACAATTTTGTAACATTCGACTCGCCAAAAGAGAACACAGCTTCCATCTTTCCAGGACAGTCTTGTTCCCAACTCTAATTCCCGTGGGGATGCTTTCACAACAATGATTCATACACAGTGTATACCTACGGGCAGGCAAGACCAAAACAGGTAGATTTATACATCATTTCTGAAACCTACATCCATTTCATGGACCATGCTTCATGACATGACCCAGGTCTTCAATCCTGGGCCAGAGGTGATTTGGATACCAACCCTATTAGGGTACACAATCACTCAGAGGTCCCTGTGGATTGCAAGGTAATTACGTTTTGCTTCTCCACTGCCCTAGTTTTTCTTTGCTTTGACCTCTTGTGGTAAGAACGTTCACCTTTTGCTGCAAGTTTTTGTTCAAAGATTTGTAAGTGTTTAGCCGTTGTTTGATGTGTGAAAACTTGGCCCTTATAACCGGACCATGATCTGACGAACTACCCCAGCCTCAAATCAAAGTACACTGGATGAAGAGAGTTTTGATCTTAATTGGTATATTATATGGATAATTCTGAACATAATGACTTCTCACCTCTTCCCACACGTAAACGCTGGTAATAAATGGAGTTAGAAATGTTTTGTGAAGTTAACTTGCTCCTCAAGCATGGAATTCGTAACTACTCCAAAAAAAAAAATCGATGATCTTGATGGGAATAAAACGTGACTTTATTCGAATGAAACTTCACATATTATGGTTTTTTAAAATCAGAATTATGCTGACAAAAACCCAACACGATGACAATACCTTTAACACGGACAAGGGTAACGGGTTGCTCCCTTCTCTATGCTTTATTCAAGGTACTAAGATTTGAATGCGCAACTTGCAGACAACAGAACAGACCATCCCCCAAGGAAGAGTTCAAAGCAACCCAATGCATCTTCGAAATTGTTGACACTATACGCGTAGCGAGAGGGGAATAGGGGGCTTAAAGTCACCTGGAAGTGGTATTTTTTCAAAGCTTTTGTCATTAATATATGTGTTTTGATGAGTGGAATGTGAATAAACAGTTAGCTAAGGTTTTAAAAAATCAGTTCTTATGTTATTTACAAATTTAAGAGTAGACCCCGACCCGAGAGGGCGCTGTTCGTGACGTCGATCGAGGCAGACCTTGTCCGTAATGGGCAGAGTAAACACAATTGCAAAGTACATGTACGGACCAAATCGTGAGTACATGCCGACCGGGTGTATTGCTTCTGAACGCAGAAAAACACTGTTAGAAATGTACCAACTTACGACTTGGACGTACATGTACTTTGCACGTGTGTTTACTATACGCATTGCAGGCAAAGTCTGCCTCGATTGACGTCACAAAAGGGGTAGGCGGAGTCAGCCCCTGAAAAACTTTATATATTTTTTAAACATATAAATCGTGACAAACAATTACTAAAAAAATTGTTTTATTGTTCGTAAGCATATACTCTTATGTTTGAAAGAAAAAAAATTATATTTCCAGGTGACTTTAAAGGAGCACGTTGCCTTGGATCGGACGAGTTGGTATTTGAAAAGCGTTTGAAACCGTTTGTTATGGAATGCATATGGTTAGAAAAATGTTTTAAAAGTATAACATAATGGTCCACACAAGTATCACTCAAAATTGCACGGTTTTTATTTTACGTCGCTAACTAACACGGTCGGCCATTTATGGGAGTCAAAACTTTGACTCCCATAAATGGCCGACCGTGTTTGTCGACGAGGTAAAACGAAAACCACTCAATTTCGAGGAATATTTGTGTAGATCATTGTATTCTACTTTTAAAACATCTTTCTAACCATATCGATTGTATTACAAACAGTTACAGGACGTTTTTCAAAGACCAACTCGACCGATCCAAGGCAACGTGTTCCTTTAAAAATTGTATACACGATGAAAATGATGACAACAATTGTGGAAGACCCCTTCCACTCTATTCTCTTGTAAACACCTAAACCATGGAAGGAGGACACACAATTCAACTCGCCAAACACAACATTGTTCTTGCCATATATTGCTCCCCAGTGGTGGGTGTGAGTGTGTGATATGACCTCACAATGAACCGAGGCGCTTGTTTTGGGACCCCGTACGCCTTCTTCAATTAGCGAACTGTCCCCCGTCGGGTTTAGGGGCAACCCTAGCCAAGGCACACGCTGTGAGTTTCAAACAGTGCTGACCTAAACCCTATTGCCCTTCGATGTGTCATTGTCGACCTGGTGAACGTGCAGGGCCGTTGAGTTTAAGGATTTCACACTGAAATTCAAGTTCTTATGGAGTGATTGACATAGTCCCTACATCATATTACCAGATAAACCCAAAGGAGTAATAGAAGTTGCGTTTGTTATTACTTGGGGTTGTTCGAGTTCAACCAGGTATCAAAACACATAACAAGAGATGTTCGAACAACTCTTTAAAGGACTTTTGTTTTTTTGAAATTTTGCTGAAATTTACAACAAGTTTGGACAACTTTACTATAGAGTGTGAATCATGAAACGATGGAAGCGTATGAATAAAAGAACCCTCTATCTTATCGTGTATGTACACACGTACACGACAAGTAGTCGAACACGATAACTTATCGTGTATAATACGTATGCGATGAGAACAAACTTATCGCAAATCCAACTTATCGTGTACGGTACGTGTAGAAGATATTTTAAGACCTACCGTGTACATTATACGAAAGTTATATTAGCCTATACATTAAGATAGAGCCTTTTTTTATATTTATGCTGCGTTTTTGCAGGTGCTTGCGAACGGTGGCAATATTCGGATGTTATTAGCACCAAGATGCAATGGCTGCGATTTGTTGTTATCAAAGAAGGTTGTGCCTACATGGTCTTGAGTTCCAAGGATAGGCCTAGGCTTGAGTTCGAGGATTTATGTGAGGTCACATGTACTGTAGGCTCAAGCTCCGTATAAGTTTGAACACCTATACACGCTTCAAGCAGGTGGACGGAACTAAGCCGTAGCCTAAACGGAATCCCTGTTTTCGAAAACACACACACACACACCCCCACATTCCAAAAGCCATTACTCGTCATTTCAGCTCGATATCCCTGGTTTCGAAACCACACACACAAACACACACACACTATTCCCAAAGTCACTCATCATTCCATTTCCAGCTAAAGGAATTTTACACTCAGTAAATATTTGTACCGCTTTTCACACATGATTCTGTCGATATCTTAGCATGTGTAAGTGTGTTAATGCGCTAATTGTTCCATGTTGGCTTTGCCAGCCAATTGAAGACTTAAGCAATTAGGACGGATTTTTGTTTAGTTGTTTGCTAATAATAGCACCATGCTAAATACTTCTTGACTCACTCTAAAATAAAGAGGCAAGTTTCAATGAAAAGGCCATGTGAATTACTGCTGGCACATTGAGCTATAATAATATTATTTTCATAACAGGGATCCCTGTACAGTTATGAAAATAATATTATTATAGCTTAATATTATTTTCATAACAGGAATCCCTGGCTTGAATAATAAGAGTATATATATATATATACTCTTATTATTCAAGCCATAAATCCACTGATACAAATCAAAAGCAAAGAGGAAAACCGTAATGAAAATGGAAACAAATGAATACACACATTAATACAAAGTTGAACAAAATTGAGAAAATATGGAGATCTGTTCTGTGATGTGTAACTTCATCACCGCAACATCCCACAATTTACAAGCAATAAAAACCAGCACTTTTATTTGTCAATCAATCAATCAATCAATCAATCAATCAGAGGGAATTTATATAGCGCCAAAATCAACCGAAGTTGTTCAAAGGCGCTCAAGACAGTGCGATGAAATTAATTTTGTTACACTTGTTGGAATAGAAAACTTCTGAGAAGTTTCTTGAAAATGTTAGCATCCTTGATGTGGTTAGAGAGAGTGTTCCATCATCTTTTGGTCCAAAACAGGAGAGTGAGACAGGAGATTTGTCTTGTTTTATTATTTCTCGATTAATTTTCAAGAAGCTGAGAGAGACTTTGATACTGAGGTGCTCTTTTGGCTTTATGTTGCTATAGTTCAGGACTTTTTTTGTGTGACTTTGGTGAAACTTTTCAGGAAACAAAACTGAAGGGAACCTATTGCTCATCAGCGACTGTTTCAACTGAACTTGAATCACCCACCCTCCTCCTACATTCAAAAATTTGCATCCCAGAGCCAACAAGTTTCCTCAATGCTAACGCAAGCTGCAAGATGAAAGAGCTGTGTGTTGCATACCTCACGGAGGCACTGAAGGCGATTTGCCCTTGAAATGCTTCAATACAAATGTAATTCCCTCAAAGGTGCCCTTTCATGAGAAAATGCCTTGGTGCCATTGCCCTTTCAAAAACGAAGCATTTCAGGTCTGACAACGTATTACGTAATGTTTGAAGCAGTATTGCATGGTGGGCGGGTTTTATTAGCGCACTAATCGTCTATCCAGTCTCACTGTTTCTCACAGCTCCTGATGAGCTTTATACTACGGAGAAAGGACCACATCTTGAATGCTCCTCCATGAATGCTTTTGAGTCAAGGTATCTGTTTCGTTTGTATGGAGAAGAATGATTAATCTAGATCCTTGCATAACCAAAGTGATAAGAGGGATAAACGGCGTTGTAACACATTACGTGACCGCAAAGTTTTTAACAATTGGATGTTGACTTGTGAAGGGTGTTTGGAGGGAGGGAGGATTGTTAATGACCTTTTTTCACAGAGGGGTCAAACCATGGTCAAACCTTGGGGCAAACCAAGACTGCCTCTGATTTGAATTTGTACTAATCTATCTAATTGTACAGCTTAAACAATCTGTGAATAAATTTATAGTCTAAAGGGACCCTGTAAGCTAGGCTTGTTCATGGTGCCCTCCTCTTATTATCCTTTGTACCTATTAATGCTTATAGTTTCTGGTTTATTTATTGTGATACTTGGAAAATAAAACAAACAAACAAACAAACAAACAAACAAACAAACGAACAAACAAACCAACTCAATATTGATGACAGTACTCTGTTCTCTCTTCAAAAAACTCCCAGGCCAGGAAGGAAATCTGGATTCCGTGTGCCAAGGGGCCTGACCCATTCGTGGGTCAGGGTGACCCGGAAATCCGACCCTGTGTGAGTTTGGCACGAAAGTGTCAACAGATTCTTGGTCACATACTGACCCAGAAAGGGTCTGAGATCTGGAATTCTGGTCATATCAGACCTGGTGGATTTCACAAAACCTCGAAACTTGTTTTTAAAAAAACCCGCTAGGGTTACATTTTATGTTGGAAAATTACGGTTGTCGAAACACAGGGGTGTCGAAACACGAGTGTAACGGCATTGTCAGGTCCATTATACTGGAATACGGTTTCAAGAGTGACATTTTCAATATAATAATTTGATGGCAACATTGAGAAAATGTCTAATTATTGTGGTGTAAAATCTGCAAATGTTAAAAATGTTGGGAGGGGATAAGGGCGAGAAAATATAGGGTTGTCGACCTAAGGTTCATGTTTTTGTGATCATTTGAACGACCATACAAACACTTTGTTGCAATTAGCAGCTTATCTGATGTTATGTCCCACTGCATTTTATTACTTGCCTCGGCCATTCTGCTTTGCATGTGTTCTTTCTAATAAAGTGGACATGCACACAACATGTGGTTGTCACACTTCAAAAAGCAAAAAGCAAACCTCGTAATTAGTGTCTCCATAGTTACACAGTGAGTCTTTCTCCGTCGTGGTCATTACACGTTCCTTCAGAAACCCATAATTCTTTACCGTACTTGTCAATTCCCAGAAAGCTTTTGCTCAAGTTCAATTGTTCAATTGAGCAACCCTTATGCAAACCCCACTCTCAGTAATCCGAGTGTTTAAGCTCCACTGATAATTCCTGTGGCGAAGATCAACGGGCTATACAGGTCATAAGAATGTCGATAGTGCGCCTGCTGCATGATCACGAAGTCTGCCATGTTGGATTTGAAGCTTTTGCATAACACATGGCGTAAGACACAATCTCGTGAATATTTGTTAGTTCACAATCGATGTAATTAATGGTGTAAAAACTACCACAGGGAGTAGTGAATTTATTTTGTCTGCGGGGTTTCAATAAACTAATCTTAATTACAGTTAATTACTTGGTATCGGCATGGAGGTAGAAATATCGGGGTTTGGTGATTCAAAATGGCGGGAGATGGGGAAAAAAGGAATTTGTTTCGAATTTGCCCAAGTTCCTTTCAGCACATTCATGGTTTATAAAATTGAATGGAAGTAAACCAAGATTGCCCTATAAGAGTCAAACAGTTGAAGAATATTGTCACAGCAGTACCTCGACTGTTGTGTAATTTTTAGATAAGTGAAAATCAGTTTTGAAAGGAAAGAATTGTACATGTGTTGACTTCATCAGCCGTGAACCATACCGTGACTGAAGCCCAGAGGAGAGAGGGTGACTCACAATAAAATATATTGAAACAAACTAGTGTGTGACAGTGAAGTATGACTCAAAGTATAAGATCTATGTTCTTATAAGGGATGATTATTTTTATTTATACAAATTTCATTTAATCTTCCGAATTATGATTGGTCTCTTTTCAAGCCGGAATTTACATTTCTTCAAGGCCGGTCTGGTTAATTGGAGCATCATCGTTTCGTTCATCATCTGCTGCATCAATTTAGTCATATAGTGAGATCGTCATCTTTAGTCATCTTTAGTCATCTTCAAGTCAAAAAGGTCTCCTTAACATTTTCTCTGATGAATGTTGACCCATTCTTGAAATATTACAGAATACTTTTGGAGAGAAATATATTGTCTCAATGTTTTCAATTTTGGCTGGCTTGTTGGTTCTTTTTTCTGGAGGATTGGGACCGGTATTATTTGTGTTTGTGATTATTTGTGCTATATCTGATTGACAAGTCTTTTTTACATTTTGACAATCGTGTCCTGTATACTTTAGAAAGGTTGCGATTTGTTTGCCCTTTATCAATCCATATTTTATAGCATTTTTTACTGATTCAATTTAAAATCCTTTGCAAAATGTGGTGGATAGACATGTACTTTTTAAGAAAGGAAAAAAAATGGTATGGAGGTGAATGACGTTGTCTCGCAGGCAGACGCCCGTAAAGCGGTCGGGTTGACGGCCAAGTTCCCGACCGACAATCAACCGCGATGAGGGAAAACGAGCTAATATGAGGCTTGCGAGAGGTTTACGATGAGACCATTGAGAGAGCTGACCATCTGCCGTCGGAATGATCGACACACAGGGAGGATGGTGACTACAAATGTCTTGGTTGTCAAGTTCAATATCAGATGAGAAAATATAGAGTGGCAATGCGAAGCCATTATATCCACACAGACGACGGGCTCTCGATGAACTTTATAAGTTTAAGGTAGCTCCGCAGAGGGCAATGCGCTTCTTATAAAATGGACACGTGACCTCCAGAAGACGTCTGCTATGTTCAGGACCTGTTCATCTTCACATGGAAAACAACCACCCGAGTTGAGGGAAGGAGATGAGTGTGTGGGAGCGGCAAGAGGGAAATGACGGACGGGCTCATTACGGAAGACACTGAGTTTTCGATCGAAATTGATTGATAGAGTTCTTCGGCATTATCACAAATGCGAAAAGAATACAATAGTAGTGAGGCCCTGTTTATAAAAAGGCGGTAAAAGGAATTAACATAAAAATGAAACATGGCTTTGGAGCCCAACAGTTTGATGCCACAACAGATAACTTTTTCTCAATAACCGATTGTAAGATATAGGACATTCTAATGACTGTTCTGATCTTGAGTTCAGCAGGCAGAGAATCCTAGAATCTCAACTCTAAATTAAGATCTTTAAAAAATCAGTACTACCATAAGAAGTAAATAAACAAAACAACCCAAATCAGAGAGATATGTAAGCACAGGAAAAACTAACGATTGTCAAATAGGGCTTATTCTTGACTATAAACAGCGTGACACTGGAACAACCCCCAATCCAGGTCAAACTCAAAATTGTATCTTAGAACTGAAATAGAGCTCTTGCTGACTCTGATAACCCTTATTAAGCAGAGACCCCTGCGACGACTCTGAAAACAAATTATTAAGCAAACACCCCTGCGACTCGAAAACTGGTCATTACTGCCCCATTGACAATTACTGGAAAGTGACAAATCTGAACAAAACACAATAATAGGCCTCCTAATAATCTACAGTCCCTGCATCATAATCACTGTGTAGCCTATACCTTATGGGAGATTATGCACTCGAGCACAATGTTATCAATAACGTAGGCCTGAACGACCAATTTAATGAAAACGTATCATTGGGCTGATAATGGTTTCCACTCACTTCATGATAAAGCAAAACGGTTAAAAATTCTCAAAATTACCCGTCACATCCATAAAACACCTCAACACACTCGTGTGAAAGCACACAAACCACATGGAGGCCTACACGATTTGGCCCATTCAACTACACACAGACAACAAAAGTAACTTCTACACGTGACGTCCGTACACACAACAAGCAGCTGCTGCCCCCTATGTCACACTTCAAAACAGGGCCGTCTATCATCATCATCAGAATTCGCGCCAAAACTTCCTCTTTGCTTTTTTATTATTTGGCTATTTTTATTACAACTCGGCATGGTCAGGTCCCGGTCGCGACTCAAGATCCACTGGTCTCCATGTAGACTTGGCTCCAAGTCTGCAATCGTAGTTTTTAGTCTACCGCCGATGGGCGTTTTCGAGGAATAACCGCGGTCTCAGACTACAAACGAGTTCAGATTCTTCTTGGTTTGCTTTTTTTTCATTCAGAACATGCATTGTGTGTTGTTCAATCAGTACAGTCACAGAACATACTTGGGGGACCGTCTGCGCATACTCGGCCAGACATTTTGAAGTGGCCTTGTACATTTTAGCGACACTGTGATTATTTGCACAAAAGACTTGGGTATTATCATTGTGCAGCCACGAACAAACCCAGCATTGTTTTTATTTTGCTGGTTTTCCAAGTTGGCCCAAGGTCATTATAAGAGAAGTTTATAAATTATTGACCCTTTTACAGTTTTTCTCGAAAAGGCTAAAGAATAGTTTTATACTTTTAAGTCAGCGGTGTTGGTAGTCTCCCCATTTTAAAATATTACATGAAAAGAATATTAATGTGGCAAACCGTTAAAAAAAACCATAATATAAATCACTTGCTGTGACTTCCTATATATAATATAAGCCTCCTCTTTGCTAAAGTGTATACTTTTTTCTCAACCAATTCAAAATTTGAATATAATGCAAGATTTAATTGTGTTCCACGCGGGTGATTTCATATAGAGTCGTCAACACCAGCAGCTGCGGCGCCTCGTGTTTCTATTCTGCCCTCTTTTGTTTGATCCAGGTTTTTTTTTCATTCTTTACACGCCGATAATTTCCATCCTTCAAACCTCGTCGCACACCGCATGTAGTATTTTTCGTTGTCTTTTTGTTGTGGAAATGATGCAAAGCGCGCCAAAATTGTATCCCGCAATTTGAAACCCCGCCCCCTTAACGAAATAGACCAATCGAATGGTTTAAATATTCTCATTAGCATAGGCGTGACGAGCTGGGTACCTTGACTGACGTCAGATGCTGTATTTTACGAAGTAGTCATTTTAGAACCACACGCACTGTCTTCGCTTCCCGCGTCCGAGACGACACGAAGTAACAACTCCCTGCAAGGAATACATGAGAAAACCCGGACTAAGTTTTATTTTTTATATGCACTTTTAGTAGATATTTCCTGTCATGCCCAGCACACTTTTTCCAACCATGGAGCGGGTACACACCGACGAAATGGGCTTGGAAAACCAGGAACAGACCTTACAGCAAATGGCTTTAAATTTGTCTATGCTTGGGCTACAGCACGTCCAAAGCGAAGACGAAGGGTCTTCGACGACATACGACGATAATGGCCGAAGGAGCAGTAATATGACGGAATGTGTACCCGTGCCTAGCTCGGAACATGTAGCTGAAATAGTAGGAAGACAAGGTAAGCTTGAAAAGGAGTGTGCTTTTGCAAGAATTAATGTTGTTCGTGGGTCATTTTCAACTGCGACACATTTTCCATTTTGTGTAATTCGTATCATGTGCGTATTGAAGTTCATGCAGAGGGAATGGGGGCAATGCATGCACACTATGCAGCATGCTGGGCGGCATGGTCCCTGTACAAACGAATAGGCCATTGTCTGACCATAGCCTCTGTGCACGCATTCCTGTTGAATGATGAAGCTATGTGTGACACATTGCATAAACCACGCTGTCTTCCAAAAATACATTACTCAGACCTGTTTTATTTCCAATTGCATAAATAAATGCACCTGGGTTTTTTTGTCCAACTGAAACCTGATTTTCTGTTTGACATTTTTTTGTTCATTTTGTTGTAATCAATTTGTTGGACTCGTTCCAATCAGGAACAAAGCAAGTGAAGTTGGCTGTAAACCAGACTTAAATTTTAAGTTGCCAACAAATAACAAAAGTAATACATTGCACAAATTGTATCATTATGAAATGATACAATGTTGAGATTGGGTGCTAAATGTATTACACTGCTAGTGTTTCTGGTTTGGGTTTTTGAAAACAATTTTGATGTAGCCACTAAAAATAAGCAAAGTCGGTTGTGGTGTGTTGTTTCCTTTGTTGAATATTTATTCAATTTATAAAATTAGGTACATTATCATTTAAAGGTTTTTGTTGGGGGTTGTATAAAAAGAAATGTTTACTTGTGTCTGCTGAATGGTCAATTGCTTACAAAACAAATGTAACATGAATTGACAGAAGTATGTGACTTTTTCTTGTGTCAGATCATTGAGTCAAATAGAAAGTGACACCAACTACATGTAGGAAGAATTTTTTCCCAAAAATAGGCTACTTACTTCAAAATCAACGTAAAGGATCGATAATTAAACTAGAATAATTTTCCATCCAAATAAAGAACAGTCGTATGTAATCAACATCCTTGAGAAATTGTTAACTGAGCAAAAGGCTATAACAGACAATCAATAGACCTTATGCACATGACATCATTTTAGTATGGCGCCCTCGCCTTGAGGTCAGAACGAGGTTGTTCATTGGCCAATCTATGTGCGTTTCGATTGTTTCGTCACCGTTTGACCTCAAAGATGGCGGCTGGATGACGTCAATGCATAAGGTCTATGGCTTTTTATGTATTGAAAGGTTAACATTTGTTATTCTTTATGATTATGGATCTGTTTCTCTCATAAATGTTGGTTCTTGTTAGATTGCAAAATGATCTTGTCTCGCTCCTTGAAAATTGAGCAGGGATGTTGTTAAATTCAAAAATTCTCACCTGAAAATTAATTCTGTTGTTTGAATAAAAAAAGCATAACAAAAACATAACCATTCCCCCCATCATAGCAGAGGAAACTTCCATTAAACCTAAGTGCTTGTTTAAAAAAAATAAAAATAAAAAATTCGAACGGATTTAAACGAGTGAAACTGTCCTCCATTTTTTTCCAGACAAGCTTCAATTGTATTCCTGTGATTTCAAACAGCTGGCCTTGCCCAGATAATATCAGGGGGACTTTGAAAACATTTTCACAGGGGCAGCTTTGTTTACTTGGAACACTCACTGTCATCTGCACTTCAGCGCTCAGACTTTTACACACCTCACATCAGATGTTTCCCGATGTTTGTGTAGTCGCAGACAGCAATTAGTGTTCAAAGTAAACAAATCTGCTCTTTGAATGAGAAAACAGTACTGTAAAGGTGTTAAGTCATGAGGCTGGAGTTAGAATCCACAAAACTACATGGTTTGTAGGACCCGAATCACAACGAGGAAAACTATAGGACTGAGCGATACGGTTATTTGTCGGTCATACAGCCTAGGGTAGGATCTATTCACAAAATACAATTCTTTAAGTTTATACGCAGGGGACACTATTGGTAATAAATCAAAATAATTATTATCATAAAACCTTTCTTGTGTACGAGTAATGGGGAGGTTGATAGTATAAAACAATGTGAGAAATGGCTCCCTCTGAAGTGATGTATTTTTCGAGAAAGAAGTAATTTTCCACGAATTTGATTTCGAGACCTTGGATTTAGAATTTGAGGTCTCGAAATCAACCATCTAACTGCACAAAACTTAAGTGTTTTTTCTTTCATAACTTGCCGTTCGATGACCGATTGAGCTCAAGTTTTCACAGTTTTATTATTTTATGCATATGTTGAGAACTTGAGATACACCAACTGTGAAGGCGTGTCTTTGACAATTACCAATAGTGTCCAGTGCCTTTAAAAGAAAATTGTTTACACGACGGCGCATGTAGTAAAAAAGCTTGCGTCTCCAACAAGGTTGAACAATCTACCTGTAACTGACCATACAATGTGTTGAAGTTTAAAACATTTTGCACTGCAGCCAATTAAATCAATATTTTTAAGCAAAATACTATCCGCTCCTACAAAGTTCAAGCACATTTGTATAAAAAATAAAAAAATGCTTTAACATTATTTTTGAGAAATACCTCTATAGTATACCCTTTTGATTATTTACTGAAAACCTTCATCCATGAAGTTCAGGCAGAATGTTTACATGATCACTCAAACAGAACTGTACAACTGACATGAAATGGTAATGACTCTCCCAGTGCATACTTATAGGTTTGCTCGGGCTAAAGCAAGGCATTGTCTTTGTTTTGATGTGTTTTTATTCCCTGCTCTAGAACTCCAACATGGACTTCCCAGGCTTCCTGCCAAATGTAACCCTAGTATGTTCTTAACATTAATGGGGTTTGCAAACCCTTAGAACAGCTCCTTTGTCTTTTGTGTCTTGAGTTAGAGAAACACTGGCCAGGGTAGGAGATGTCAAGATAACCATAAGAAACAAAGTCTTTCTTTGTTGCGGTTATTTGAGTACTGAAGCTAATGACCTCAAGTCTGCTTTGCCTTTGACAGTTCAAGGAAGTGACCTAGATGTGGGTGAAGATTTAATGTATAAATTATACACCGAGTATGTCATATCACTCTCTTGTATATTTTATTATTATTTCCTCGACCTACCTAAAATTGAAAATTTCAGTGTTGTTCAAATTGTAAATTGTTTTTCTTTGTCGAGACTTTTATTGCCAATGGACTTCAGTTGTACATACTTATTGTTCCCCTTAAAGGTTGCAAAATCAAAGCATTGAGGGCCAAGACGAACACCTACATCAAGACGCCGGTTCGTGGCGAGGACCCCATCTTCGTGGTCACAGGAAGGAAAGAAGACGTCGCTGCTGCCAAGCGAGAGATTCTCTCCGCTGCCGACCACTTCAGCCAGATCCGGGCCCGACGAAACAACCAAGTGCACAGCGCTGTGAATGGTACAACAGCAGTGAATGGATCTCTGACCGTCCCCAACCTACCCGGACAAACCACCATCCACGTCAAAGTGCCATACCGCGTTGTTGGCCTTGTTGTTGGACCTAAGGGGTCTACGGTGAAGAGAATTCAGCAGCAGACTAACACATACATCATCACTCCGAGTCGTGACAACCAACCCGTTTTCATCGTCACGGGAATGCCCGAGAATGTGGAGAGAGCCAGGGAGGAGATTGAAGCGCACATAGCACTACGCACAGGAGGGCTGATCGATTCTAGTACTGACGAGAATGACTTTGCAACCAACGGCCGCGACACTGGTCTGTTTAGTAACCGCAATGACATGACCATGTACAAGCCTCCAGCCACCACCACTGCTTCTATCAATGTTCTGTCCAATATTTTCAATCCCTTGGTTGGAGGTAAGCAGGACATCCAACGGGCTACCAACGGCGGCAGCAACGACAGCAACTACTTCTTCCCGAACACCAATGGAAACAGTAATGGTACTACGAAGCTGAACGAGTTCAACCCCTTGCCATCGTTCCCTACCAATGGTTTTTTGTTCAATGATTGCCCATCCCCGGATCTCGGAATAGATTCACCCGGGTTTGACCCACCAGTGCTTCAGACCGCAGTAAGTCAAGGTAATAATCCGCAATCTCTATGGCATGATCTGACACGCTGCAGTTCATCCCTAATGCTAGGATTGAACAACGTGACCACACAGCATCAGGCACCGCGACGAAGCAGCAGCGTGAGCACATCGGATCCCGTGTCCATCTCGGACACCAATGCTAATGAGCATCCACCTGCGAGGCGCATTCGCAGCGATCCTCTTGAAGGGGGACTCGCCGCCTTGCCCTCGTTTGTGCCGTTGTCCAGTGCCAATGCGTTCCCTTCAAGCAATTCTGCGGGAAGCCACGGCAGCTCCTGCAGTAGCCCGACCGATTCGCTGGGGTCGTCCTCTGCCGCTAAAAAGAGCAAGGAGTGTGTGATGTGCTTCACCCATGAAGTCGTTGCCGCGTTGGTGCCCTGTGGTCACAATATGTTTTGCATGGACTGCGCAAATCGCCTTGTGGAGACGGCCGATGGTGAGTGTCCCGTTTGCCAGACGGTGGTCACCCAAGCGATTCGCATCTTCAACTAGCATTGTACTAGGTATCTGCATTATGGTAGTACTCGCCATGACTTGTTACATTCTTAATATAAATGTTAAATGAAAATAAATGTTATTGGACTATCAAAATATAAAAAAAAGTTCATCGTCGCATATTGTATAGCATACAGATTATGGCTTATTGGAAAATTTTATTCTTCAATTTAAAAGAGGATCTATTTCGTACAAAGAAAACAAATATCTACTGAATAAAGTTCTTATTTAATTTACTGGTGGGGTAATCAGCTGGGTTTTTACAGAGCTTTATGTAGCATGTATTTAATGCAAAGAAAAAAGTTAATGAAAAAGACAGAGTATTTACTATTAACTGTATAGTTTTCATTTATTTGTTATATACTGATTATTATCTCAGATGAATGTAACCCGTAACACTTTCAGTTGGGACGATTTAAAAAAATTGAAATATATCAGATTTTGTCTATACATATATTTTACCCAGCCAGATGAACTTTAACCCCCATTGCATAAACTTATTTTATTGTAAACAAAGAATCCTTTAGACCCTGTATGATATCGGTGCCCGCTGACTGCTCTCAGTGATTTGTCGTTTATATGCACTTCAAAAAAAATATTTGTATAAATAGTTGGAAAGTGTCTTGTGATTTTGTTGCATGTGTAGTGAGAGTCTTATTTTTTAATATATTCCAACAGTTCTTTGTACCTGTATATGTAGGAGTGTTATTTGACCAAATATTCCATGTTGTAACAGAAAGTTAACTATTGTTATGAAATGCAAAAAAGATATTTTTTATTTTTCCTGTTGGCCCATTATCCTCATTCGGCCAAGAACGTTACTGATGTTATATATGCTGAGACTTTGAAAAAATTATAATATTGTAATAGTTTATTTTTTTGGTCGTGGAAAAAAATTTGAAGTTTAATTAAGATGTTGAAATTTTCAGATTGTGTGCTGGTTTTTTGTACTTTGGTAAGTCACCAGAATCGAAAAGCAATGTTCGTATACAACTATTGCAGGTTTTGATTCCTAAAAAAAATATAAAAAAAGAGAAGCACATTATTTTTGTAGCCCATTTATATTCATAGTGATTATTTTCACTGCATTTATGTTGATAAAAACTCTTTATATTTTAGGATACCTCTTTGTCTGTGTGCAACAAAACAATTCTTGGTGTTTTGAGTCGGAGTGAACGCAAAGCGTTTGTTCCTGCTGTTGAAGTCAGTTGATAATCAGCTGGCGTTTATGGTCTGAATTTTTCTGCAATTTTTATTTTTTTAACTGGCTGCCAAAGTTAAACCATGAAGGTTAAACAAGAAAGTAGAACTCGAGGAATGAAAGAGTGTTTCAATATTCAGGGATGGCCTGGTAAATTCGTGTAAACTGAGATGAATGCATGATCTTTGTCGTCATGGAAATTACAGATTAGACACTCGCAAATTTATAGTTTTTGTCAATTTTTTTCCCAACATTGAAAAACATCACAAATAAAATTGCAAAACAACAAACTTGAGGAACTAACTTTGCCTAATCGGCCAATCTTTGATTCTAAATATTTCTTTCTTCAATTATGTTGACGCTAATTTCCATGACTTCTTTTTGATTGCACTTCAACTTATGTTCAGGTACCCTATCTTTGGCCAGAAATGCTTGTCGGATATTTTGAGGGAAATTAAGCCTTTTTTTGTCATTGATTTATGTGCTGCAAGTGTGTTGGGAGTTAAAACAAAGAGAGTAAAACTCATGAATTGCTTCTTTTAAAAGAATTAGGAAAGAAGAAAAATATAGATAAACTGACGGTTAGAAAAGCTTAATATATTTTGTTGGTGTAAATGCACCTAAATTGTAGTAGAGAGGAATACATGCGCCCTTTGAAAGACTTCAGTGTTTATTGCGTTAGTTACCGTATCATTAAGATTACTAGTTACAAAATCCCAGTACTCGGGTGTGTTCGTTCCTGTCAAAAATACGCCAGGCGTTGTTATTAATTATGCTTCAGTGGTGTGTTGAGATTCCACAGTTAAATCATTCAGTGTTTCAAGGCTTTCTTACTAACTACGAGATAATTAATCACAAAGTTATTGTTGTTTGAGGTATATGTATTTTTAAAGGAAAACTATAATGGTGCATATACTAATTGTACCTTCAGCTTTTCAAAGTGTATTTTTGTCGCATGCAGACATATATAAATTGAGAGTTATGATATTAAAAAAAAACTAAAAAAAAAAAAAACTAGTTTTCTGGCAGCTGTCCAGCCACTCATGAAATAAATTTAAAATTTACTTTTGCACTATGCAAGAACACCAACCCACGCCTTTCTGGCTAAACGGAACTAAAGAAATAAAAGTATATATTTAAGATGACTGACAGTACGTTGACAAAAGTAGATTAATTATGATTTTTTTATAAGAAAACCAACAGTAGATTGACTCACTTACTGGACGCAAACTTTTTAGTGTTCGCTTGAAGAAGATAGAAAAATCACTCAATAGTTGAAGAGACGAGAACATTAACCAAAACTAAACTTCCCTGTATTTGATAAGAAGTTAAACAAATCTAGCTTTCTCAGTATTCATGTTCAGGTGTTTTTTAAAAACCAGTACTGTATCCCAATTTGTCTACATCTGCTGTGACACGCATCAGGGCCTCGACTAGTAACGTTAGCTCAATAAACAAATTATGAAATATTTTATTAACTTAAAAAAAGAAATGTGCACACTTCCAGTATGTCTTGCACATTTCATTATAATTTTTTGTATTTTTGGTATTAATTAAATTTTTGAAGTTTTTAAAAAGAAAGTGTTTTTGAATTTGCCTAAATTATTATATTCCAAAATAAAGTTATGTTAATGGAGCAATAAAGCAAGGTATTGAGTTGCAAGTAGTGCAGTTTTTCTATTTTCTATTTAAATCAGTCCGTGGTTATAACCTGTTCAGAGAGTACACTGGTACCTCTTCAAAAAAAAGAAATGTGTGATTTGAGGTCAGGTTCATAAACTGCAATGGTGAACAACTTGTCTTTAGTAGTTTCCTTCAATAAAAAAGCTTCCAAGATGCTAAAGAATTTGAGCTATGGCTTTGTAAAATGTGTACTATCTGGATAGGGTATTTTCCATTGTTTTAAACTAATCAACTTTTATGTCTTAATGTGGAATAAGTCAAATCAGTCATTTTTGCCAAGCCTGACATGGGAAGATAGCCCTTGCTCAATTTATCATTTGATTAAATTTAGGTGTTGCTTTTTTGCACTTATTACCTGGTAAAGGCCTAGGTGACACTCTGAGAAGATCATTTGGCAGTAATCAGGCTTTACAGGCATACATGCGAACTAGCAACTGTAGTGTTTTTTAACTATTAATAAATTGAAATCAGTATTCTATAATGTATGCAATTTTATTCAGAAACCATTTATATTCATGTACATGTATTTTTGTTTCTGTACAATTTAAATGATTAAATGTTACTTATTTCTTATTTAACTGTTATATGAAAGCATGCTTCTCCGCTTTGCTTCTTCCGTGCCTCTGGTGCAAATCTTTTTCTATCTACGGGAAACAAATACTATTTCCCCCCTTTTTTTACCCCCTGAAAATATTCTTAAACAACGAGAAATTAAATCTTTCTTGACATCTTTCACTAATGTAGAAAGATACTATGCCTCAAAAATCACCATTTGCACTCGATTTTATTAGCATTCAGTGTGCACAAAATAAATGCTGTCTAATTTTTTTGCTATGCAGAATTGGTGGACAAAGTCGATCCCTGCATTACTACTAGTTCATAAATTGCTGAAATTCCAGTCCTAGGAAATATATTTAGTTTTCTTATTAACCCTGGGTGCTTCAATAACTGGTTGGTTCACTTACTTATATACCTTTTCAAAGAAAATTAATCGCAGCCCCCCCCCCCAAAAAAAAAAAATCTTTAAAATGTTTGGAGGCATGTTATGACCTCCACTTGCATAATATGACCAACCCTTACAATGCTATTTTGGTATGTTGAAGCTATCAATTTAAACAAAAATGTTCAGGAAATGTTTTTGTCATAAAAGAGGAAATGCCGTCCCTAAAAAGATAACGTAAATCCTCTTGGATGACATTAAAAATACTTGTGTATTCAATTCAATGTTGCAGCAGATCGCCAGGAAAAAGAAATACTTTCCTCGTACAGTATTTTTTGTCTTGGTAGGGCCTGGTAAACTGACCTTTATGGATAGACATTTTGTGAAGCCGAGCATCAAATGGCCATTAAGTACACGAGAGGAGGTCGTAGCCTCTAGTTGAATGGTGTCAATATAAGCATTCCAATATAATATTCTGTGAAGCCCGCTGTCTTTTTGTGTTGCTTTCAATTCACTTTCCAAACTGGAAGGAAAAAATATTTGCCTCTTTTGTTTGGGAATCACTTTTATAGACATGATATTCTTCCTGCTTAAGTTTGATTGAAAATTGTATTGCTCTTGGGAAAAATCAGAACAATTGCTATTAAATGGCTTAAAATGTCCATTAAAGCCTACAACATATAGATGGACCCTTGTACTGGATAAAATATTCCTACTTTTAATTCAAAGGAATTTCAGTGCACACTGAGAACTAGACAAAAATGGTGGCAGCAAATGGTCTCTAATGTGTGACTGCTTGAATGCACAAATAACTGGTTAAAAACCTACATGTACTCGCAGGGAAGTATTATGGAAACAGAGATCACAGTACAGTAACTCAACACTGTGTTTTATCTGCAAGCGAACTTTGGCCTGTTTGGAATCCGTATAATGATACAAGGGCACTTAAATCTTCTGTATTCCGCTTATGTGATAACTCCTAATCTAGCATACTACAGCTTGAAAAATATTATGTGAATACACTCGCCTTTATTATCGAAAAACAAAAGATCAATAATGCTGTAGGTTATTATGGATGTTGTTGCACATCCGTTCCCCCCCCCGACTGAAATTTGGCCTAATCTTACTTTCTCCTTAAATAAACAGGACACTATTGGTAATAATTGTCAAAGACCAGTCTTCTAACTTTGTGTATCTCAACGTATGCATAAAATAACAAACCGGGAAAATTTGAGCTCGATTGGTCGTCGGAGTTGCGAGATAACTATGAAAGAAAAAAACACCCTTGTCACACGAAGTTGTGTGCTTTCAGGTGCTTGATTTCGAGACCTCAAATTCTAAATCTGAGGTCTCAAAATCAAATTTGTGGAAAATTACTTCTTTCTCGAAAACTACGTCACTTCAGAGGGAGCTGTTTCTCACAATATTTTATACTATCAACCTCTCTCTCCCCATTACTCGTTACCGGCTGAGGTTTTATGTGCTGATAGTTATTTCGAGTAATAACCAATAGTGTCCACAGTTTTTAACACAATTTGATTCACATCAGTAGCATAATTCCCTTCAGTTCTTTATCACTCTCACCAATTAGAAAATCGCTCTCTCAGAAATGAACCTAAAATCTCTCGTTTTAAATTTAAATCTAATTTTTTTTATAACGGGATAAGTGTACATGCATTATGGTAAAATTTCATTGCAAAACAAGTAGGCACACTAGTGGTGCAACTTCTTCAATTTAGGGCCCAATTTCATAAAGCTGTTAACGATGCTTGACAACTTTCTCTTTGATAAGCAAAAAGTTAGTCGGGCACCAACCACAACAATGCAAACTTAATGTAATTTGGGCTGGTAACCTGATTCTGCTATAAAGCATTACTATATAAGCCTGAAAGCACAACAATTTGCTTAGCATGAAATTTACCTCCTTGATATAAACAAGATTACCAACCAAATATTAATTTGTTGCATATTGCTTGTTACTGGCATTCAGCTGTTGTTTGCTTATCCTGAAAATCACATGGAAATTTAGTTGGTAATCCTGTTTTTATTAAGAAAGAAGTTTCATGCTAAGAAAATTTTTGTGCTTACAGGCCCAGGTCATGATCAAGTCGAAAATAATCAGAGTGATAAGAAAGTGGACTTTTGACCAATTTTTGAGAGTCGCAGATCAAGTGTCTGACCCCGTAACCTGGCGGTGACCTGCGAGATACATGAACCATTCAAATGGCTTCCTAACGGAAGAAAAATCAAATCAGGAAATGTAGGTCTGTTTGTTCATGGTTAAATAATAATCGGACAGTTATGCACTGAGCAGTGATGCACTGTGAAGTGATAAAGCTCAACCGACATATGCAAATCAAAATTAAAGCTATTTGGAATGATTTTTTTAAAGCTATTTAAATTATTTTGGAGGGAAGCTATTTAGTTGACCGAGTAAATGGGGTGTCTGTATTAGTTGGTTAGAAAGCCATGTGAGCTTGACATTTCGAGGAAGATTAAAAGGACAGGGAAAGAGCTCGAACCTTGCTCACTTTTTACTGTGCAGATGATAAGATTTGAGCGAAATATAGGTAGGAAAAACTCAACACCCCGCCCTTTCATAACGAAGGATGCCTGGACGAACTGGGGATTAGACACGAGCACAAAGACTTCATCTCGCCTCTCTGATGGGACTGTGAGTACTGTACACACATTGGTGCTGGATTTGTGACATGGTGTTAATCCCCCCCCCCCCCCCCTCTTTTGTGTCTTGATTGTGTTCTTGGGATCTCAGGAATTCTTTAGAGGTTGGGGTGGGTACTTCTGAACGAGAGGAAAATGGTGTATGGGAACATTTGGGGAAGGGACACCCTTTGCAACATATCGGGCAGTGTACAAATACACAGACCATGTCTTAGTGCTTTGTGCGACTACTAATGTACTGTACAGTGGGTTTTTGTGATACTGGGAGGGGTGACAACAGCAGGGCCCAATAACATGGCTCTGCTTACCGTAAGCACAGAATCTGCGCTTAAGGAAGCAGGGAATTTTGTGCTTACGGCAAGCCTATTTCACGGGTTAGCGGGGAGTTTTGGCTTGTGTGCATGCGTACTCCACGTTACTAGGCAATCTACGCTTAAAAGGCTAGCACAGAAATTAGGCGCTTGCACGTAAGCAGGGAATTGTGATCGTAAGCGCATAATTCGGTGGTAAGCAGAGCCATGGAGTTGGGTCCAGGCCAGAATGCTTCGATTTTGAAAGGGCAAGGGCACAAAGGCATTTTCTTTTTTGTAAAGGGCACCCCTTTGAGGGAATTGTAAATTTCTACGGTCAAGAGTATTTGACCAGGCAATGACTATTGGGCATGGAGGCAATCTCTGTTGCCTCAGTGAAGTATCGGGCCTGCAACAGCATCATTTGTTAAATTCTCTTTACAGCCATCTTGTTTTTCTCCCATCCCTGAGGCTGGAATGAATAGTCTGGCCCCCCTCTTGGGATGATTAGAATCTGTAATCATGATTGCTGTGTCAGGCAGGAATCTAGACATGAATGATTGGCAGTCTGTTCACCTATTCCACAGGATGTCATCACACAATAATTCTTGGTTGTTTTATCTCGTGTTACTGTGTACATGTAGTACGTGCGGATTTTAGGTGACCCACATGCAACCACACAAGCACCATATCTTGTGTATCTTTACTTTTGCAAGTTGTCCATTACTTTTTCTGTGACTAGCCATCTGGACCAGTTAGCTTTTCACTTGACTGGTCCAGAACCGGAAGCTTTTGCACTTGGCCATCATTCATATTAAACCGGATTACATTTAACACAGGACCACTAAAAGAGAATTTGGACTGCTCCTCGATTTTTTAACTGGCATTCGGTTAGCTGAACACTGTTGGGTGAATACTTTTTTTAACTCCCAAAATGGCAGCATGGCCGGGCAGACGGACGCCCTGAGTGACATTAGTGCAATGGGGTCAAATTCAGTGACAATAATTATATTTGGGATTGACATAATACAATTAGGGCACAGTAGTGATCATGGGTGCAAGAGTGTTGTGCAAGAGTGTTTACTTAAGCCTTGCCGAACCCTCATTCTAGAAATGTCAGATGTCTTCATATCTTGATGTCATTGATGGTTAGCAAAAGACTTTATCAATTAAAAAATGTGTCTCCTAATATCTGATAATCGCTTAGGTACTTGACAGAAGGCCTACATGTACTTCGTTGTATCCTCCCCTCGGAAATTCTTAACGTAAAAAAATATATAGATAAAACTTTTGAAAATGTAGGTACATTTCTTAGTGGATCTCAAATGAAAGTGTAATTCTGTTTCAAATGAAACCTAATGATGCTCTGATAGCAGCTCTCATGCATTCATTTTCTTTCCTTTTCAATATTCGCAATGCATAAAATTCTTGTTATTAAAAATATATGACTGAACTGCATCAACATCCAGATTAATTTCACTTACAATCATGGGTTGAGATAGTTCACATGGTGGACTGGACATGTATAAATTGATTTTTATTGTTGACCTTGGGTTATTGTCTTTTGGAGCAGTTTGCCCACTGTCCACTAGTAGTATGGTCATTGTATACAGATCTTAACAGCTGGCATGGGGCATTGGCACCATAGATTTCTTTTTCAGTAGATAATTTACTGACTTTTTTTAAAAACATGCTGCAATCATATCTTTCTTTCTGAAAAATGCTTGCTTGCTGAGCTGGCCTGATTATTGCCTCCATTTCTCTGGTCATTGCTTTGGAGCCAGTTGAATGGTTGCTCAAGTACAATTTTTTGTTATAGCAGTGTCCTTCAAAAAGCTGCATTGTCAAGCAAGAACAGTGCACAATTTCTTAAAGCTGCTTGCACTTGCAACTTGCACTTGCGACGCGTCGCAGCGCTTCGTGAAATCGGGTAACTTAAGTACACCCTGCTAGTAGACCTTTATCACAGTGTGGCCATCTTGATTTTTTATTCCAACACATTGTAACCAAACTGAGCTGGACGAAATAATAGTCTGGTGCCATGTTTGCGCAATGAATGTTACCATTCATTACTGTGATTGGAAACAGGGAACATGACCAAGATGGTGACAGCGTGATAACGGTCTATAAGAGACTGAGAAGTTTCACTGCATGGAATCGTGTACACATATTCATGAACACTATACCTACTCATAATTCTACCATAGAGAAGATTCTAGTCTTTTCTCTATGATTCAACCAACTTTAAAACTAGTGTATTCATGCTTTGGATGTGTCAAATTCTTTATGTAAAGAAGGCTAGTCATCTTGATGATGCAAAACTTATGTTGTAACATCACAATAACAATCCACTCAGCAATGACTAATCATCAATATCACTTCTATTTCTAGGCAAACCATTTTAAACTAATTGGCCGCAAAGTACCTCTAGACTATTTCTATTATTTACATCCCAACAATGAAAGGTTACCTCACCAACAATGGGTTAACCCCCACGCACCAATCCTACTATGGTATGAATAGAGGACAAGTCAGCCACCCCCATTGTTACCCAGGGGTGTTTCACCGAAACAGTTCTTACCCAAACACCCACTCTCTTCGGGCAGAGGTGAATGATTTGTCACGATACTATTCACTGGAAAACACAATTTTTTGAAATCAATTTTGCAAAAAGAGTAAATAAATAAACATTGATGAGTAGGCTGTTGTGTAAACAGCTGATATTAGCAAGGAACTGTACTATGTTTGCATTGCTAGTTTTGATCAGAAACAAGCCTGCTGTACAGTGTGTCATTGTTTGTTGATTGTTAAACAACGAAATCAGGAATGTGGTAGCGTTCTCAGTTTTTCCTTTTTGTTGACATTGGTTTTTGTTTATAAACCCTGGCTACGATCAGCATTCAGTCTGTGTAGTTACATTATACCAAACCCTGGCTCTGTCGCAAATTTCTGCTTAGCAGGAATGAATGCAGACAGGATTTCATCACAATTAAATTTCTGCTTAGCAGAAAATGACCAAGAATAGTCACAGATTGTAGGTACATGGTAGTTTGGTTGATAACCTTTTTCTAGTAAATAGTAATAACAAATTTGTTGTGCTTAGCTACTTTTTGAAATTTGGTCATGAGCCGTACAGTTGGATTGGTTCTGTACATACCTGAGTGCATGTTTTTCCCTTAACGCTTGGATTTCCCTTCACATTTTTTCTCTCTACAAGTTAAAGTGCAAGCCACTTTTATGTAGGATCCCTTTGTTCCTAACCAGAAGTACATAAATGAATGATTAATATCAAAGTGATTAATTACACAAGGGATGGACTGGTGAAATTTACAAAGACTGACGTTTCAGAGAATTTATTACCCATTATCTATAATAACAAAGGGAGGGGAAAAAACAAAAAAAATAAGAACAAAGCTGAAATTGTTTGGGCAGCTGCAGATTTGCTGATTGGTGGTCTGGCTATAAAACACATGTCATTAAACATTACAAGGCAGCCTTTCTTTATTAAAAACTCTTCTACCATTCCAGGCTTATGTAGATTTGGATCATGTTACAAAGCAGCTGTGTATTGTTTAAAACATTCAAGGTCGAAGCCTGACTCATCTTTGTTGTTATTATTATTTAGCCAGTATTGAAGCTTTTTCGCAGATCAATTAATAATGAATTTCATTGAAAATGTTTGTGGAGAGAAACTTGCAACATGGAGATGAGTGATGAGTCAGCTCATTGTTGGAACTAGAATGACTGTCTGTGGTCCATTGATTTAAACTCAAGCTTACCAACAGTAATGACCCGGGCCTAATTTCATAGAGCTGCTAAGCATACAAATTTGCTTAGCATGAAATTTTTGCCTTGATTAAAAAAAGGATATTCAACAAAATTTTCAGGTGATTTTCCCGAGGATGAGCAAACAACAGCTAAATTCCAGTAACTAGCATTATGCAACAAATGGAAATTTGGTGGGCAACAGAAGCCATTTATTGTTTATTATTCAACATTTTTCAAAGATATAATCAAAAAGCACCAAAACATATTGTATCTCATACAGTGAATGAAAATACACTGCAACATAGCATTTTATAACTTTAAAAAAAATGAAGATGTATATAAAAAAAAATCATTAAATATAGGCTTAACATTCTACAAGAAAGCAAACGTTAAAATGCTGACCTGTTGCCCTGGTTTTGGCCAATTGGTGTCCCATTAATGGTGCACTTTGCAAAATGAAAATTGCCCCACCGTCTCAATGATGATACACCAGGCCTTGGTGAAATTCAGCTTTAAAAAAAACCACTTTTTGTCATCCAAAAGTTCTTTCTGGCTGTTAATTAAGAGAGTTGTCAGTATATATCAACCTAGAACTGTTCATAGGATTTCATCACAAATGTCTGCTTAAAGCAGAAATTAACAATTAATTGCAAGAATGCAAAAAGGCTGGACACTGCTGGGAGATGATTAATTTTTGTTTTGAAATAGTCATAAGTGTAGAAAAAATATGAAATCTCAGAGATTGCAATACCTGTTTAGCCAGAAAAAAAATGTCTTTCAGTAAACAATCATAACAATCCGTATCTACTTGTAAACATAATTTTAAGTTTTTCCTGAGAATTGAGATCATGCATGACATTGACAGCGTAATCACAGTGAGATCCGAACAAAGCAAAAGCTAGTATTCTCCAGTGCAAGCACGTGTCGTTTATCACTAGGTAATACAGTGGTTACCAGTGGAGGGAAAACCACCAGCCTGTTTCAAACCCTTTGTCTGGCAGTCTGATTCATGAACAAAATCTCATCGCTTTGTGTAAATATACAGCGCTTACGTTATGCTCAAATCTAGTGCACCATACTAAGTGCTCCCGAGTCCCTCAGCATGAAGCTTGGTTTTTGGCTGCATTTTAACTATCTCATTGAATTATATAAGTGTATGTTACAATTGAGGATGTGATTAGACCATTGTTATGGTGTTGTCAACTTGTCAAAAAAAAGGAAGGTATGTGTTTGTCGTTTGATAATCACTCCTAAAATTAATGGCAACAACTTTTGGTTAGGAGCCTACAGCAGCTTTTGATACTGATCGTATAAAGCATTTTGTGAAACATTTCACTTTGAATTATTGTAGCTATGTGAAAAGATATCAGTTTCAATGCCCCCAAAAATGAATTTTACATTTTCAGTAACGTTTCTCAGATTGTGTAGGCCTATTCCTAATAGGGATCTTTTATTTTAAAAGCTTCCTGCAATGACATTATTGTAATGAATACAACATCAGAATGACAGTAGGATCTTCCTCATCACTAATCATAACTGGGATTAACAGATTTTACCTAGGATTTGTTTGTGGTAACAAGTTTTTCATTTATGGTGGCCCACCAATTGGTAAACAACACTTTAGTTAGATTGTGGTGGACATCTTACACAGACAGAACCATTGAAAATGAATCAATACACGGGCGAGGCTATCCGCAAATGACTCGAAAATGGAAAGCGAGGCTTTTGTGCTCGGAGGGAACAAAGAGATACAGGGCATCACACTGGAATCAGCTCGCCTCCAACCTTCACTGTTCCAAAATTGATTTCAGCGCAAAATTAATTTAATGCTTCCTATGCGGCCGAGTTGTACGTTTGGGTAGTTTGTATTTTTACACAACGCGAGTTGAAGGATTGCATTCATGATCAATTTCTTTGTTTAGCTTGTGTGTGCCATCAGGGACTTATTCTTAGTACTAATGAGGGAAGAGCGATGGTCTTCGTTGAAATTTGATGGATAATCTGCTCACGTCGGTTGTTTTTTTTTATAGATATTCTTCTGAAGTTGCTTCTGAAAGCATCCTTGATTATGTAAGCTTTGTTTGCTTAAGTTTTGGATATTTCTGCAGTGATTGCTTTTGTTAAATGTAAGAAATAAACTGTGAATATTTTGATCAACATACATGTACCTATTGCTTCAGGGAATACAACAATCATAAAATTGTAACTGACACAAAAGATTTATTTATAAGCAAACATTCCAGTCTACTATTTGCACAAACAACTTGGACTTTGATTTTAAATTACTGCAATGGGGTTTCTGTCCTTCAGCCTTGCTCCAAGATTAAACACTGTATGTGTTGCAATATCTATTACTAAATTTCAGCTATTTTTCAGATTAAATAAAGCTATGATTGAAAACACTTCATGAGCAATAACAGATTTGTTGGAGATGTTGGATAACACCTAATGAAGTAAATAAGCCTGCAAAAGTCAATAATAATAGAACTATCCTTGAAAGCTTGAAACATGTGCTGAATGTATTGCTCCATGATGTCAGTTATGTAAGAGCTCTTAGGCATTCACAAAGGGAGACCAGGGCATTAGCCTAGTCTGGAGAATAGAGAATAGACATGTTGCAGTCTCCTGCCTTTAAATAGCTCATTCTGTCACACAAGATCTGATGAATATGACTACAAAATGGATGGTGGGAGCATGGAGGTAGGTGGGAGTAAAACAAATAATCCTTTAAAGTAGCGCCTTTTGATAAAGATGTTAAGGTGTTTTCTTAAATCACCCTTCAAAAGCACCACATCTCAAAGCTTAACGAAGTGTTTAAAAGGAAAGATTCATTTTGACTCTGTGGCAATGCATGACAAAAGTGAAGAGACTTAAAAAACTCTACCGGCACTTTGGAGGCTCCACAATAAATTTATGTAAATTGAAAATCTAGAATGGGGTGCGCCTCCCATTTTCTGTGAGGTGTTGGGCAATCATCCTGGTATCACCTCTTTTGATCCTTGGTCTCCCTGGAGGTTGGTTGGAATGGTTGAACCTTCTACAACCAGAACTCTGAAAGAAATAAAAACTAACAGGGAAACTGTTGGTTAGAATTCTCATGAATATTTCATTGTTGTGCAGGCCTGTATATGCTTCATTTTTGAAAGGGCAAAGGCACCAAGGCATTTTCTCTTTGGTAAAGGGCACCCTATGAGCAAATTGTAATTTTCTACTGAAGCATTTCAAGGGCACGAAGGCATTGACCAGGGGGCATGGAGGCATTTACCTCCATTGCCTCCGTGGAGTGTCAGGCCTTTGCATCACCTGGGGGGTTTGTCAATCTGGCAGGGGACCATTTCATCTTATTCGCACAGAGTATAATCACATAACAGCAAATTGACTGATAATGTTGTGTAAACGTGAAAGTCATTGAGGTAGGAAGGCCTGCGACCATGATGTAATAGACCCTTCCCATGAAATATGTAAATTGCACATAGCGAGTGCACACTAAAGTTTTGGTTGGCAAAATGAGGGAACATCGCGCTGTTTTGTACACGGCTAATGGGTGCGTGACGCAGACGCGATTGTGCGTCTGCTTAGTGCACAACTCAATGGTGTTTGCCAACCAACAGGGTCTGTACACAAGCGTGAATGTAATTAGCATATTTCATGGGAAGTGTCCATTGAACTCGGCCTTCACTGGCAAACCTTAAAAAACACTGTAAAGTTTAGAAGAGGTTTCTTTGGGCTTTGCTTGTGGGGGTGGTGGAGAATGGACAAATTCTATTTGCTTATGTTAATATTCTGTAAGTGAAGATTTTCATTGTCAACTTCCATGGACTTACTTTTATCAACACAGATACCATACAAAATTTGTTTGCCTTAAAACTTCCCAAAAGGCATTTTATTATATAAAAATTAGGCCTCGGGATCGGGTTTATAAATCTGTATGGTTTTGGCCTGTTTTATTTTGGTTTTTGCTTTATGTTTATAGTGTTACACTATTGCAACAATTGCCCTTTCCTTAAAAGTGTTTTTTTTTTCCCGCCTGCCAAACAAATTTAATTTTGGTTCAAGCTTTAAAAATAATCAAGTAATAAATAAATGTTTAGATCGAATATATATATTTATAAACAATTTACCTTCATGACATGACAAAAAAGCAGGGTTCATGCTCAAGCTTGCACATCGAGCCATACACATAAGTTGTAGCTGATATGCAAAAAGTTAAAATTTTTGTAATTTTTTTTTATGTAGGTCTAGATTTCAGACGAAATTCACAAAAATCTTCAACGATAAAACCGTTTTTAGAAGGCGTCAGTTTATCCCGTAGGGCTTTTGATGAACACCAAGTACAAAACATTCAGAGGGTGCTAGGAGGCCAAACTTAAAAAAATTAGGTTCAGAGTGCCCCACAGTCTTGAAAAATTCAGGGGAGAAGAACCTTGAAAAGCTTAATACGGAAATACTTTTCAAACCAGAGAAGTCTTTGAATGTCCCTTACTATTGAATTCGTCTGTGAAAAGCATAAACTTTCTTTTGTTTGCTTGTTATTGGTTAGATGTGGGTTCGGCCATCCAAACACTAGTGTCTTTGGCTGTGTGCCAGCAGAAGCAAGTCCCCCATTCATGATGCTGCCTTTTCGTTGAATTGTTAAAGTTCAGCTACTGTGTAATCTGTAATGTTCACTGGTTGTCCATGCATGATGCAACAAATGGAGAATCTCTCTCCAACCATAGAGAAAGGACAATTCCCTGGGGCAACTAAAATCATGCCACGTACCTTTAGCCAATAAGGAACAGGGTCTTATTTCATAGCCAGGCCTGTATGCATCGTTTTTTGAAAGGGCAAGGGCACCAAGACATTTTCTCCTTGGTAAATAATATAGGAAAATTGTAAATTTGTACTGGAGCATTTCAAGGGCACCAAGGCAATGACCAGGGGGCATGGAGGCAACCTATTTCGTTGCTTCTGTGAAGTAAGAGGCCTTCTGAGTGATGACGACCAAAGATTGTTTGAAACATTTCTGAAAGGTTGGCTGGGTGTGGGTTGGTGGGGTGTGACAAATTCTCACTATATTCTCACTATCATTTCATTAGTATTCTGGTTGTGAATTCAATGATTCTCAGAAAAGCTAACTTAAACATTGTACTAGCCAAGAACCCAATGGGGAGAAGACACAGAAAGAAGTCAAGTTTTAGATGTGGGAGGAAAACTCCAGAGAATTATTCCAGGGAAAACCCACGGGTCCCCAAGAGGTGGAAGGTGAAAAAGATCCCCCTACGCAAACCCGACCACCCTCTGTGCAAAGAGGGACCAGAACTCTGTGCAACAAAGTAGTCGGACTGTTTTGTTGAATATTAAAAACTCTTGCAATACGTAAAAAAAAAAAAAAAACCAAGGGCACCTTATTTGAGTCTTTCACAGATTATTAGATGGAAATTTGACCCATAGAAAGGATTTTAATCCCCACAATGGGATACAATGTTGGCTGTAATTATTGACTGGTTTCTTAAATAAGCAGAACAGGATGACCCTTAATTATTTAATCAATAAACTATTGACCAGTTCCAAGATTGGACCCAACAGAGAGAAAAGTTTCTGTCTGGTTTCAAAACAAAGTGTGGGTGTACATTTCATCATGAGTGGGTTATTGTGAACTGAGTACTTTTTTTTGGTAATCTCCAACAATGCTGCCCACTCAGGTCATGGTAGAGTACTCCATCTTTGAAGAACAGCGTATTGGCTGAAAGTCTGTAGGCGTAGGCAGAAGTTCAGCGTGTGTTCACACTTTAACTTCAACGTCAAGGTATTCACCATCCCCCCCATGACCCTCACCTCCTAAAATCATCGGCACAGTTATCCATCACTCTTTGTTTGAACCAAAGAAACATGATCAACAGGAGCAATGTTGGGTAATAATTCTACATGAAGGGAGCGCTATCCTTTTATAAAACTCTTCAAAAAAAGTTTTCATTTGAATGCCTCACAATAGATGCGCCACCCACTGCTTTGCCTTTGTGTGTTGTAAAAAGGTAAATACAACCCAAACCGCAAGGAAGAGTACAATCATTCTAGAGATTTTTTTGGGGGCTTTGTCAGGAAAGTCGGAACAGGAAGGACATTCAATGTTATCGTGTTATTTCTGGAACACTTCTTCCACGTGGATTAGTTTGACTATTTTTGTTTTTCCGGTAACTTCCTTGAGTTGCCAAGCAGCAGTAACATTGTCAAACCTAAAACATGGTACCTGGTTAAAGCTTAATCTCACAAATCTTGTTCTAGCTTGTGATGGAAAAACATTCACACAGGTAGAACAAAATATGATATTTGTATTAATTCAAAGCACTGGACTCTTTTGGTGTTCTCACTTAGTGTATCTAACATGCATGAAATAAAAAGCTTTGAAACTTAATTGAACTCAATTGGTCATGGAAGTTGCAGGAGAATAATGAGAGAACACACGTTGTTGCACAAATTTGTGCGATTTCAGATGCCTAATAAAAAGCTTCAGCTGACTGTCTTTTATTATTGGAGTGAGAAATTACCTCTTTCTCAAAAACAAAGTTTACTCTAGAGTGAGACATTTCTCATAATCTTTTATACGATCAACAGCTTTCCATTGTTCGTTGCCAAGTATGTTTGTATGCTAACAATTATTTTGAGTAATTACCAATAGTGTCCAAATGCCTTTTAAAGGCAGTGGACAATATTGGTAATTACTCAAAATAATTCGTAGCATAGAACCATTCTTGGTGACTAGTAATGGGGAGAGGTTGATGGTCTAAAACATTGTGAGAAACGGCTATCTCTGAAGTGCCATAGAATAAAACACAATAAACCCTTTGAGACACCTATTATTAAAGACATTGGACACTATTGATAATTGTCAAAGACCAGTCTTCTCACTTGGTGTATCTCAACATATGCATAAAATAACAGACATGTGAAAATTTGAGCTCAATTGGTCGTCGAAGTTGCGAGATAATAATGAAAGAAAAAAACACCCTTGTCACATGAAGTTGCGTGCTTTTAGATGGTTGATTTCGAGACCTCAACTTCTAAAACTGAGGTCTCGAAATTAAATTCGTGGAAAATTACTTCTTTCTTGAAAACTACGTCACTTCAGAAGGAGCCGTTTCTCACAATGTTTTATACTATCAACCTCTCCCCATTACTTGTTACCAACTAACGTTTTATGCTAATAATTATTTTGAATAATTACCAATAGTATCCACTGCCTTTAATCAGCTTCAGCGAGAAATCACTCCAGAACAATGTGTAGACAATCAAACTATTCTGATTCAGTGAAGTGAATGCTGGCTTATCTCATTCATTTCACTTTGGGAATTTGTTGAGATTAATTTGTCGCCAGCATCAAACTAATCATGCAGTAGTTCCACTGATTAATCTGCTGGGGGAGTACTACTATAGTATTTTAATCACATCAAACACAAAGAATATATTTTTTGGATGTTTTATGGGATAATTTTGGAGCAGCAAAATCATGAAACAACCACTTTGGGCCTTAATTGGTTTACAACGATTGTGGCAAAACTTGTGGCCAAGTGATTTATTCATTTGTCTTTTTGGTAAATAAACATTACAGATACATACAGTTGAGTTATTGGGGCAAAACTTGTGGCTAAGTGATTTATTCATTTGTCTTTTTGGTAAATAAACATTACAGATACATACAGTTGAGTTATAATCTACATTAATCTACATACTAATTATAATCTACATACTAAAGTGACCTGAATTAGGGTTACACACAGCTAGTTGGTAAGGATTTAGGCAAGGATATCATCCACTTAACGCGTGACTGGTAAGAGCAAACTGCACTATACCTTCCCAACATTGTCATACACTGTTATGGTGATGAATGATTGATATGAAATTAGTCATGAGTTTTTACATTTTATTTTTATTTCCAAAAGGTGAACACGACTGACTTAATTGGGTTATTTGTTTAAATAACCTGCTTTTCTAGAAGTTTACTACCTGAGTGCTATACAAATTTCCAAGTGTACTCTCTAAATGCAAAAGAGTGAAAAAGCACTCTTTGAAGAGCCATATGAGGGACAACTCTTTTTTGAGTGGTCTTCCACTCTTAAGAGTGAAGTTTGCATCTTTTTGAGTGAAATAAACACCACTCTTTTCAAAGAGCCATTTGAGGGACAACTCGAAATGTAAAGAGTGGTGTCACTCTTTTACATTAAGAGAGTACGGCAAAAATGGCACCCTACTTTATGCTTCTACAGCTAAATACCCCTAGGGAGGAAGTTCAGAAAGGATCAATCAAACACCAAGTCCTTACAAAGTTTAATACATGTCTCCTTTGAGTTTTTTTCCAATAATATTACGGAAGTGAATTTAACAGACTTATTCCGAACACTTTCTTTTGTGTTTTGTCCCTTTGTGCATGCAAGAACAGAACTTGGGGCTTCCTGCCCCGCACCTCTATAGCCACAGTGCCGTCAGGATTGATGAATGTTAAACAAATTTTGGTGCGTATGACCGACCTTTCTAAACTGGAAAGTTCATGTCTTTTGTAAACTATAAAAAGGCATCGTTTACAATGGCATATTAAAAATCAGAGTATCGGGGTGGTAGACAGAGACATCAAACTTTGACAACGTGTACATGCCCCTATGTGTTGCCACCTTTGACAATGTTGTGGGTCTTGTTTCAGTGAAAGAGGAAGGCGGGGAACGCTAATTAATTTTTGGTTTGCCACCGATGATGTGACAAAGTCAAAATGGAGTGCCTTTGGTTAAAGAAAGTGTTTGACACTTTTAAAGATCCAAAACAATCAACAGATAAAATTCACAACAACTGTATGTCCAAGTTGATTCCACACTGAAAAAACAAAAGTAAAAAGGAAATGAGGTTAAGCAGTTCTTTGAAGATGTACATTAGTTTTTTTGTTGTTTAGTTTAATGCATGGTAGATGATCCCAGAGTCACTTCTAGGGGTTTATTTTGAGCTGTTAAAATTCTTTGAAAGTGTGGTCAATTAAAAATCCCCCCGACTCCACAGTAGATAATTTTCTCTTCCAAAAACATTGATGTGCTCAAACAAACTCATTGGGTTTTAATTGGTTGTGGGTCCCATTAACAAGAAAGTTAAACCAGGCCTGTATGATAGACTTATCACTATGGTTTCGACCCACAGTTGACACACAATCAACCCATACATACCCAACCTACTTATAATTTCACTAATTTGTGACTTATTATTAAAAAACACTTACAGGAGGTCAGGATTTGATATTGCAAAAATATCACAAACAAAGCTTTAACCTTTTTTTTAATCTTCCCGCCAATAGAAACATCCTTGAATGTCAAAGCAGCGTATGCTGATTAAACCATGGAGGTAGAAAAAACCACCTGCCCCTGAATGCCTCAATGCCCCAATGCATGCCTTGTCACTTCATCTGATGACAATTAGTAAACACCCCTTATTTGTACACTTCTTTGCATTTCACTTGTCTGGTTTTGTACAGGAAGCTGATAATCAGTGGACCAATATTTGTTACTTCTTGTTGATTAGGGGTTGGGGGTTTAAACTTCGTAAACACTTACTTGAAGGAAGATTCTAGTTACTTCTTTCTGTTAGGAATTGAACTTTGGGGTAGACTTTTTTTAGGAGGGGGTCAACTGACATAATGAGAATGAAGAATATTCCCATGGGATGTGTAAAGGCTTTGACCTCATGGGGTCAAGTGGAATGGGGCTGCTACCCCTGCCAATCAGTAAGATAAGGGTGTGATTTAAAAAAAATCCTTGAATGGCATTGATTGTTTTTGACCTTGCTCGGTGATTAAAGTCAGTAAATACAAACATTTGCTTAAAATAACATGCTTAAATGGTCACCCACAACAGCTGTAGGCCTATGACCCTTGGGGGGGGGGGGGGGGGGTTGGCAAGAAGGGCAAGAAGCATTGACTTAGAACCTTGATTTGCTACACATGTCGAATTTAATCTTCATGAAGGTTATCTTTTACTCAAACATTGTATTATATTTTTCACAACCAGTGCCCCATTTCATGGCTCTGCTTACCGTAAGCAAACAATTGGTGCTTCTGGAAGCAGGTAATTCCGCGCTTACTTCAAGGGTATTTCACTGGTTGGCAGGGAATTTTTGAGTGCAAAGTAAGCGGAATGGTAACCGCACAATTTGGCGGTAAGCAGAGCCATATGAACTTGGGCCCAGGGCCCATAAAGCCTGTTAGCACAAAAACAACTTGCTAAGCACAGAAAAGTATTGCTCAACCGAAATAGCTTACCAGCCAAAATGTCATTGTTGTGACTGGTGCCCTACTTAGTTTTTGCTGAGCAGTATGTTTTGCTTAACAGCTTTATGAAATTGAGCAAAAAGAAACCATTGAAGGTATTACCACCAACTCCAGAGGGAGCCGTTTCTCTTAATGTTTTATACTATGCTCTCCATTGCTCACTACCAAGTCAGTTTTTATATGTTAGTAGATAGTTTGTGTAATAACCAATAGTGTCCAGTTCCTATAAAACTAGTTCAATACAGAATGTAGGATTCTATAATTGCAAAGTCTTGGTTGAAAGGTGACTAATTCCCCAGTAAGTGGAGAACAGAATAGCGGGAGTTTCCGGAGCAACCTGCCTCACCATGAAGTGTCCCTTCACACCTTTGTTGCAACATCTCTCTAGAGAATTAGTAGAAAAATAGGTTTTGGCGTCACCTGCTCCTACGACCAGCTGAGCCCCAGTAGCATGCCGGATTAGGGTGACAAATAGATCATCTTGCAGCCAGAGCTTAATTGTTGGGTAAGCTTTTAGGCCTGATACTTCATGGGGCAATGAAGACTAGTGCCTCCATGCCCCCTGGTCATTGCTGTGGTGCCCTTGAAATGCAAGAGAGCATAAATTTACTTATTTCCTAATTGAGTCTCGGTGCCCTTGCCCTTTCTAAAACGAAACATACAGGGATGCAAGTCCACATTTCTTTATGTTGACCAGCAGATCAGTGGGCTAGATTTCAACCATTTTCTTCCGGTCATCATGGATTGAGAAAATTTAGTATTAGTGAGGACTGTGGGTAGCACAGTAGGTGATAGAATTGGTAAGTCACAAGAAGAAATTGCAGTAGGCAAAATTCATCTGCTGATCCATATAAAAACTATATATTTTTTTTATGTGGAGAGTTTTCAAACTATACTGAATCTTCCACATAACTTTGTTTAATACAACCTGGGTACTTGAAAGTTAGAAAACTTTTGAGGCATTTTTGAATAAGTTATCAGCATTTTTTTTTTAAAGTTAAAATCAATGTTTTGAATGTTTGTATTTGTTTGAAATAGAAACAATTACTTTTTTTACTGAAGCAGTTTGTTCAGTAGTCTTGAGTGACCACTTGAACTTTTTTTAATTAATTAAATAAACAAATTAACACATGCAACTAAAGTGTGCAGGTATAGGGCCTACCGTCCCAGGTCAAAATTCCAGTTGAACCTAGTTAACTGGGGTCAACTGGTTCAACTGGATAGTGACCAAAGTCATCCATTTTCCATATTAACCAACTGGTTTGGACTAGGTTCAACTGTGTTCAAGGTTTAAATTATAAACCAGTTGGTGTCTGTCCATTTTCCATATTAAACCAACTGGTAGTTTTCAACTAGGTTCAACTAGAATTTCGACCTGGGTTTCTATTAGTGAGTTGTTTGGGTTACTGTGTCCGTAAATACTGACCAAAGATATTTTAAAGCAAAATTTAGCATTTTTCATTCTAAAAACTGACACGCCTCAGACAGCAACATGACAGCCTAGGAAGCGGCTGAATTAAATATTAATCTCCAGGGTTTATTTAGAGTGCAAATTTGATCGTGGTTGTTTTAGACTTGAATCAATTTATTTTGCAAAAGCGTATCGGGTGACAGTGATGCAAGTCAATGACCACATCTCAGCCACAGCATAGTTGGCGAGAGAAGAAAAAAAGAGAGAGGGGGAGAGACAGACAGAGTAAAAAGAAAAAGCAGGGGCCTGAAACCTGAGTGCAAATTGCTGGGGACGTCTCGTTAAGTTTGGATCTGTTGTTGACAACTACACAAAAACCTTCAACCAAAGAAAACTGCTTAAGGTAGTAAGTGGACTATTGATGTGTCAGGTACCCGTAATGGAATCTCCTTATACCCGGAACACTGCTACAAAAGGAAGGTGTACTCCTACTAAATCAATTAAATTCATTATACACCCATTGTAACTGTTTTAATTGGGTTAATCAAACACAAAAATTCCTTCAGTGAAGATGTGATTATTAATGACAAGAAAAACAAAACTTGAACCTTTTTTTGACTGATGTCTCTGCTGCCCCCAGCCCCCATTTAAAGTCTGGACTTTGAAAATAATAAAAGGAAACATTTAACTTTTACGTAGTATTTTCAGTGTTTTTAATTTTTTTTTCTACAGACAAAATGTACTATTTTTGTAACCTTCTCAGCAGATTATCTGAACAAAACAGTGAATGACATAAAAATGGACCCTTCCCATGAAATACGCTAATTACATTCACACATGCGTACAGACCCTGTTGGTTGGCATAGAGTTGTGCACTAAGCAGACGTGCAATCGCGTGTGCGTCACGCACCCATTAGCCGTGTACAAAACAGCGCGATTTTCCCTCATTTTGCCAACCAAAACCTTAGTGCGCACGCGCTATGTGCATTTTACATATTTCATTGGGAAGGGTCTATTGAGCACTGAAAGGGGCTCGTTTTAGAAACATACAACCGTAACCAATAGTTAGCCAGAATGGTTGCACCCCTTCTTACTCCTAAAATGTTACCTTAGTTTCGGCACTGCATAATTAGAAGTGATAACTGGGATCTCTCATAGTTATGAATTAGCATCAGTGATAACTAGATGACAATTGTACCTCATTAGTAGGATTTGTGCCAAATAAATCATGGTCAAGACATTTACAAGTTATATATTTATTAGAAACATCATTTATTCATAAGTAGGCCCCTATATAAGTAAGTCATAATGATGTGATTCATACATAACTTGTATGACTTGTACCAAGTCAAAAGTGTGAGATACATTGTATAAGTCATTATAGCGAATTGATTTCCCCTCTCTCACTAATGCTTCTGTACTTTTCATTTGGTGCACAGCCACAACCATACACTTTTTGTCACACAGACACCAAATGAACAACATACATTGAGTAGCTCTTTGCAGATCTTGTATTCCACAAACTCAAGAACTTTGAATTCATCATTGACACAGCAACTGTTAAATTACTTCACTGAGATAACTGCTAATGTATATCGATGGTTTTCAAACTATTGTTCATAATGGGAAAACCAATTATGTACTCATGAGGTTGTGTACATTTTGTGTATGTTTTTGTTTGCGTCACAATGAGTCTGCCCTTACCTTGACTGATATACAACTTTGGAATGTGTGACATACAAACTTTCAACCTTCAACAGTGATAACGTCACTATCTTAGTATTAATAATAATCCAGAACAATAATATTGTTGTTTGGAACTTGATATTTCAAATAAAAAGGTCGCATTCCCTTAAGGTGATCCTCAGGCAGCCAGTGCCCAGGCAGGGCATTAGCGTGGGTGGATGTGATCCTGGGCTATGGTTGTATGGGTTTGGACTGGCACCACAAATAAAATATTGAACAAGTAAGACTGACAACATAGGGCTAGCTAGCTCAGTTGGTACATTGCTGATAAATTAAACCTGAGGTCGTTGGTTCAAATCCCACTTCTTATAACGTTCCCGTACCTGATAATAATACAAGATACATGAATTAAATCCCATCCCATCCCCAGGATGAAGTGTCTAGCCTAATGACAAGCGACCCAACTGGGACCTAAACCCTTGACAACTCCAGAACTTAAAATAATCAAATCTTGTCTGGACCCCCCCCCCCCCCCCCCCCATCCCCCCACTAGTCTAATGAGCTTGAAAGTAACGTGGTCTCACTTAACAGATAACAAAATAAGGAACATTATTATATCACTTATTGATTAATAATATTCTGGCTTGAGAGGAAGGAAATGAAATGAAAAACTGAAGCAACCCCTACAGGGCAAATAGAAGAAGAAGAAAAAAAAACCCAAGAGAGAACTTCACGAGTTCTAGATGAACAAAACATTAAAGAAGAAGGATGCAAGCTAACAATAATTTGACAACACTGACAGATGAAGTGATCTCACTCAATGGCCTGACAAAAAGGCACTCGGTTATATCGCTATGGAATGTACACAGTATGTGCGTTACATTAATGATTAAGCCACCTCGGACCGATGTAGCGCACTGTGTTTCAAGTTAATAAATCAAAGCATGCAGTGGAGCTTCAATATCACAGGAAACTCAAGCTTGCAGTGACGTGTGCAATTAAAACAAATCATTCATGATCTATGAGCAAGGCTTTTGTGAAGAAAGAGTGGGTCATGTAAGATTTCAATAGGTATACTTCGTCTCCCTCCCCATGGGTCACTCTTAATGTTAATAGCCATTTAGCTTTAATGTGTCTGATATTTATTTTGTTCAATTTAGAACATTGGATTTTTTCTTCCCTAGAAATTCATGGTAATATAAATGTCAGGTTGTTAGACTCTCCTGGCTCAACCCTCGAGGGCCAGCTGATTTTTTGTAAAAAAACAAGGGAAGAGCTTGTAGGAATTTTATGTCTGATATGTGGCAGAGGGTGCGCCCCCTCAATTTTCCCATCATTTAACACTTTTTCTCTTGTACAGAAGTATTCCACTCCTATAAAAGAAACCTTTTGAGATTGCCATAGAGTTATATATAAGAACTAGCTGAGGGCGCACTGGTGATGCTTCTTGCACAACTGCTACGGCACCGCAAGGAGACACGCGCGCCATTCTGTACACGCGTTGAATATGAAGTACACGTTGGAATCATAGATTCTATATTTATGGTTGGAATTTGTGTTTATTGAACGCTGACGCGATGCTGTTTTGTCAACGTACAAAATGGCCGCACAACACCCTGAGCGATGCTGTTTTGTCCACTTAGAAAATGGCCGCCTGCGCGCACGCCGGGACACGTATTCAGGCCAGTGTGCCCTCTAGTTCTTATAGGAGAATATGGAGATTGGAGTGGAGATGCACCACGCCACGTTTGTAGGAAAGGTGGTCACTGGTATAAGGGCAGGGTGTTGTTACACCTGCAAAAGTTGGGATACACCTGAAGTGGAGGTACACCATGCCACATAAACAGAGCACCAAATGTGTAGGGAAAGGGGAGGTGGTCACTGGTAAGGGGGGGGGGGGGGGGTGTTGTTACACGTACTAAAGTTGGGATAAGAGTGGAGGTACGCCATGCCACATACAGAACACCAAATGTGTACTCTCTAAATGTAAAGCTGTCCTCCATATAGCTCTTCAAAAAGAGTTATTTCACTCTTTAAGATGGGTCTCACTCCAGGACAGAGTGAAAAATCACTCAAAAAGATGCAAAATTCAATCTAAAAGAGTGGAAGACCACTCAAAAAAGAGTTTTCCTTCATATGGCTCTTCAAAGAGTGCTTTTTCACTATTTTATACTAAGAGAGTAGGGAAAGGGGAGGTGGTCACTGGTAAGGGGGGGGGGGGTGTTGTTACACCTGCAAAAATTGGGATAAGAGTGGAGGTACGCCATGCCACATACAGAACACCAAATGTGTAGAGAGATGGTCATGGGTAAGGGTGGGGTGTTGCACGCCTGTGAAACTTGGGATACACCTCATTTGCTTCTATTCCACCTGATGAATTGCAACTTGCTTCGGGTAGATTCATCAAGGTTTTCATCAAGGACAACCTTGATGTGACATTCAATTGTCACATTGAATTCTAAAGGAATTTTCCTTGTGCAATGTTGGCAAGTTCTTCCCAATGAAAATAAATGTGAAATAACAATGTCCTATTGAATTGAACTGAATGATAAGTATGAAATGACATTGTTATCACACCTTTATTGAAATAAAATGAACTGGTCGTCATTTCGCCATACACCTTCAACTTTTGGAGATACGGTGAGGTATTTCAAAAGGAAGGAGCAACTAATAACAAAATTGAAAGCTTCTGTTGTTTTAAACTCTGCTGCTAAAATGCAGACACACTTAGAACATTATATGCTATGACAGTTTCACAATTGCCTTACTCTGTTTATTGGTATAAAGTGAAAGTGTGTAAACTTGGTTAAGCTGTGGAAATTACCCCAAAAGGAAATGTATGTTAAACAAAGACACATATTTTCACTAACATTATTTTCATTCAACCTTTTTTTTCTAGGAGTGCAATCCTGTACTCTGGTGTGCATTTGGGAGGCATGCATGCTTATAATATTATATATGCGTAACTTCACTTTAAGACACATGTGAGTAGTTTGGGTCTGAAGAAAAATTTTCCTCTGTTTTTGTTATCTCTTATTTCTTATAATGAAAAGATTTTTTAAAAGACATTGATTGCGTCGAAAGATTAAATAGTTTCTAAAAGACATTGATTGTGTAGAAAGATTACTCATCCCCAGGCAAAGTGTTGTGTCACCAGCAACCCTGCCCAGTGTTGAAAGACAAATTGAAATCTGTGTGTTCTCAGAATCACTTTGAAGAGGGTTCGGATGACTTCTTAAGTAGAACTGCCAGTACTACTGATAAGATTTCCTTTACTAACGAAGGGTGAGAGGTTTTATTTGTCTCAGCTTACATGCCGAATCACAATATCTAAGTCTCTTGACTCCCAAGATTCCATGTCTTGAAGTTACGTGACTAGATGTTGAAGCACTGATAAGTTTCCCAGGTTAGGATTGAAGTAGGTCTCAGCTTTTGTAATCAGACATCTACTGATGACAGCCAGGTCAACAGTGGGGTTAAAGAAGTCAATTATTTACTTCTTTAAGAATATATACTTCGGGATGTCTGCCATCTTTAAAACCACTGGACACCTTGGTAATTGTCAAAGACCACTATGCCCACTTGGTGTATCCCAACATATGCATAAAATAACAAATCTGTGAACATTTTGACTCCAAGGTCCACATGATGGTCATCGAGGTTGCAAGAGAATAGGGATGAAAAAACACCCTTGTTGCACAAATTTATGTACTTTGGGATGCATAATAAATAGCTTCAGGCCTTAAATCTTTCTCAAAAAATACGTTTCTTCAGACGTTTCTCACAATGTTTTATACTTTCAACAGCTCTCCATTGCTCGTTACCAAGTAACTTTTAATGCTAACAATTATTTTGAGCATAATTACCAATAGTGTCCAGTGCCTTTATAAAGAGGTCATGTTGTTTACTTCTTTAAGATTAGATAGTTCCTGATATACGCCATCTTTACAGGGACTTGAGTTCTTTGCTATTGCTTTGAGCCGTGTCAAGGGGTCCAAGTTTTCTATCAGCCAAGTTCACCGACCAACTTGCAAGGAATTTGAACAGAACATTTCAGTTCTTAGCACAGATTCTTGTTCAAAGGTAAACTTTTAACATTGCTGCATGTTCTTTCTGTATTACCTCCCATGCTCTATATATACCATCAAATCAATGATGACGTTGTCTAACCATCCCTAACAGGGCATTCTTTGGTTGCTGGTTATGGATGATGTATCAAACCGAGGTATGTGGTGGCTGTTAACCCTTGAACAGCACTTGGGATTAAAGAGAAGTGCCATTCACATGTTTTTATCCCTTGTGTGCAGAGCAGGAAAATATCCAGGGAGTAATCACTGGGGGAGGTTTTAAAAGGATAGGGGAGGGGAGTCATTTGTCTGGGGGGGGGGGGCAGTACAATGACAACTTTTTATGAAACATTCAGAATAATTTGTTGTGTGTTGGATTTTTTTTAATTTTTCTTGTCTTACTGTGTGTAGAATATCAATGCTTCAAATCAACAGTGATTTAGTGGTCTCTGAAATGCATTGTGTTGTTTTGTCCTTTTGTTGGGTAATTTTCTTGTGTCCTTCCCCACAGGTTGACTCAGTTCGTACCTGTCTCCCTTCAGGCACTAATTTTCCCCATTGCTTTTTGCACCCCCCCCCCCCCCCCACTGTCTCTATCATTACTGAGGTAGAAGTATGGATCGCATTAAGAATAATGTTTTGATCACTTTGATGTTTTTAATAAAAACCTCTCCGTCAAGGTAAACATTATGAGGTTTCATAACTGCAATTAAGTATCCCAATGATGTAAGTACCTTCCTATGCACAATAACGCAATTAAAACATCCAGTATGTACAAAAGGAGGTGTTATGTTTTGCCCTGCTCCCTTGATGTAGCAAATGAAAGGTACGGACTTACTTGCTCGGAATGATCTGGGGGATGGGAATGCAAGTATGCATGGATGTCACACCAATGGTGTTATAGCAAGGACATGGAGAATGTAGTCTGGGTCTTAACATAATGAGAGTTGACGAGTATGGTGCAACTGGATTCTGGGAGGTGGGGGTAGGGGTGGAGCTAAGACCCTGTGGGAAAAAGGGGTTGTTAGTCTAGGGTGCATTCAGACACGGTACTAAAGTTGGTTTAACTCATGGTTCAACTCGATCGAGTTCAACTCAGTGTGTCTGAACGGATCTAAAGTTAGTCCGAATTGAGTTCAACCCACAAAAGATAAACCGTCCAGGGAGGGGGTTTATCTTTAGACCGCTTCGGGTTTATCTTTTAACACTGTGTGTGGACAGAATAAAAAAGACCACATCCGGTTTAACTCACAACAGGCGACCCATTGACCTTCGTAATCATTACGCAAACACACGGTGACCAATGAACAGGACAATAAACAGGATGTTAGAGTAACGGGGTCGCGTTTTCTTTGACCTCTTAAAACCCCCCAAAAAAGGGATCGGGTTTAACTCAGTGCTGTCTGAACGCAAAGGGGTTTTATTTTTACGATCACCCCCTGCTGTTCGTAAAAGTTAAACCGGTTCGGGTCTAACTTAGTACGCTGTCTGAACATACCCTTTGGTGTAACTAAATGCTGTAAGGCGTGGTTAGGGGACTGTGGGAACAATTGTCTGTTGCAACTGAGTACTTTGAGGTTGGTAAGGGTTGACAGGGGTTTCCCTTAACTTTTTCAGTGACTATCCAGCGGGACCACTGAGCTTGTTATTTAGCTGGTCCGCAGCTTTTTCACTGGTCACCTGCCCTGGTCTGTATTTTGGGACTTCCTTTCAACTAGCATTATTTAGGATGCGCAGTCTGTACACTCAAACCCATTTGTAGCATCTCAACATTATTAGAAACACAAAGCATGAGTGGATCTACTAACTTACTGTGAAACAAACAAGTCCGTTTACTAGAATTTAAATATTTTCACTTCCTTCTGTGAGAAAGTGAATCTAAACTAGCTATAGTTAATTCACACGGAAGCACAACTTATAAGAATTAGAAAAAGAAAAAAACACACAAGTAATTGACCTTGACTACCTATGCATGGTGCAGTCGACTTTCCCTTTAAATCAAATCAATGGTGCCAAATCAAATCGTCTTCTCTCCATTTCTTTTAGTTAGATTTAAAAGGATCAGTCCTTAAAATGGCTTTGAAACTAGGTCGCCCACATGACCTATGACCTAGAGGACATGGTCTCCAAGAACTATAGATGTCAGGACAGGGGTGGATTTCACAAAGAGTTAGACTAGTCTTATCTTGAGTTAGGACGATCAGTTACTCGTTCTAACTAATAGGACTAGCCTTAAAATTGTATTGTTTCCTAGAACTAGTCCCAAGTTCGGAATAGTCCTAAATCTTTGTGAAATCGAGTTCGGGGTAAGATCCTTGAGACTGCAGAGCTTAGAATCTCAACATTTTACAGGATTGGAATTTATTATACAAGACCACAAATCAAAATGAGTTGAACCATGGAGGAGGTTGAACAAGCACTGAGGGAAGAATTGTCTCATGGGTACACTTCAATACTCGATAGATTTGAATGATATTATTCATCAGATAGCAACAAATCAAAGGTTTGTTTTATTTCTACCTCCATGGTTTTACAGAAAGTGAAGTTTTGTTATTCAACTGGAAAACAAAAGACCACCGGGCTTGTCAGGTCATGAGTTTACTGGCCTGACGCTTGGGGCCTGTGGTCCACTGTTAAATTGGATCCACTGCTGTATATTTTTTGGGGGGATGATTTATGACTCTGTCCACTGTAAATGGCTTACTGTAAGATTGGGTGATACAGAAGAGATATGGTTGTACCCCCATTGAGGTGACATTACTGTTTCCAAGAAATCATTGAGGCAGAGGGGAAAATTACTGTTGCCCTTGCATTGCACTATGCGCAGTGCACTTACACTTCTTATTCTTATCCTGTCCGTCATTTTGAAAGTCAAAATGTACACAAAGGAATTGACTCTCAAAAATGGTGGATGCGTATTGAAATATGTGCCAAGTTGTAAAGGGGCAATGGCAGCCAGTGAACAAGACAGTGAATAAAGGTATGTGTTTCACTAAAAACATTACATGAGGTTACAAAACAAATCAGAAAGGAATGCACATACAGAGAGGATGTATGTAACTGTCTGGAATTCTGATCACTGTTGTAAGTTGCGAGCAATTCTGTTTTGGAAGTTCCACATCGGACTTTTGCTGACTCTTCCCAGTAGATGACTGATGTTGTGCTTATCTTAATTGGGAAAAGGCACAAACAAAAACTTCAATAGAAAGAACTTTTTAAAGTGTTTTTTTGTCAACAAAATACTGATGTGGTTAAAATTATCAACAATACAGGACATGTCACCCACTCAAACTTGCTTACTAGATGATGTTTACCAACCAAGACACACCATGTCATAATATGCTCCATCAGGATTAGTACGATCTCCATGGTATATTGGTCATTATTTGCTAACTAGGAATTCTAGGCAGTAGGCCTATTTTCTGCTTTCGAAACAGCTCTGTATAAAATTGGGCCCAGAGAATTTGTATCCATTCAAGGAAATGAGAATGTTATGTATATCTTAATTTGATTGAAGCTTATAATTTTTGTTTTAACAAGGCTGAGAAGCCCAGAGTTGTTTTTTTTCAAGGGAGAGACATTATCCACACCGCACTGGTCGTCAATCTCAACCCCAGGTTATATTTGGTAGCAAGCCAAAGACAGGCCAGTATTAGCTATGCCATAATTTGGTCAGTTACCAAACCATATTGTTATTCATCCACAAATGCTGGCTAAGGAATTTCCTATAGCAACAGAAATGCAGGCTTGGAATTATTATACACAGGCCATGGAGGCCATGACCTCTGTGCACCATGTCTTGACCTTGGTGCCCCTTCAAAGATTTTCCAATGGAAGTGCCCTTTGCAAAATGAATGTTGCAATGTTTCAAAGATGAAATTCCAAGCCTGGAAATGGGCTACAGTACCTTACCCAGTCTGCACAATATTCTTCTATCCAAAGGTGAATGAACCTTCATGTCTCAAGTATTGATGTAAGACGAGCAGGTTATGAAATTTCCTCCCAGTGACATGCCTTGAAAGCTTGTCATGATGTCAGGCTATAAAAGTGATGCGCCGGTTAAGTTCATTTTTGTTTACAAGCCAAGGGCATCGGAAGGCGATAATTCCCTCTTTTCTATAGTTTTAGGTGTGTGGGGTGTGGAGCTGCTTGGAGGGGGGGGGGGGGTTATAAATATAGCCTACTTATGGAGTAGTTCCTTACAGCCAAGGCCACTGTGACACACTTTGTTAGGGGCAGGGACCTTACTTATTTTACCAAAATGGTTCCCAGTTGTGTGTAGCTATTATATTTAACGTGGCCAATAAACTCAAAGGAATGAAGGCATTGAGTTACACGCAGGCCATGAAGACCATTGCCCTCGTTGCCCCTGGTCTTGGGTGTGGTGGCCTTCAAGATTTTCCAATTGAAGTGCCCTTCACAAAATAATAATGGACACGCCCTTTCAACATGTTCAAAGATGCGAATGGTGCGTCTCTTTTGTTCTTCATCAACTCATGGAACAAATAAAAGCGTCTCTGTTGGGTAAGAAAATACAAACTTGGTTCAAGACATTATCAACATGAGAAATGTTTTCACAAGACAAATTTCCAAAATTTAAAGATAAAGTTTGATGGTGCCAACTTAAACAAATTTGCATAGAAACTTAATTACATATGAATAATTATTACATGCATATGACAAAACATGAAATCATTGTGCTCTGTTTTTAAAACATTTGTGAAGCTTTTGGAGAACTAGGTTGGAATAGGATTGTGTTTTGCGAAATTTTTCCTCATTCCTTTAACGAGACTCATTTAGTCTAGACATAACGACTTAACGATGCAGGAAGATATGGGCAGTCAATCAAATAGCACTCATTGACTAATACTATATAGGAATAATTGAGTTACGCCTAATACATGAAAACATTTGCTAGCTCAGTCACCCTTTGCTATGTCTTAATGGCGGTGAAGGGTGTGGACCTAAGGCAATTATCTTGCAATGTTTTTGTTTTTACGACCGAGAAGCTTGAAAGAAAATAAGACGCACTGAAAAAGATGATCAGTGTAGAGTGTTGTGGTTTTGAGGAAAAATACTGAATTTAAGTGCAGAAACACTGTAAAATGTGTCGTGAATAAAAGGCCAGTAATCGCAGTCAAAGGCCCGATGACATTATTTTGCACATAACTTTACTAGTGAAACTTTGTAGGCCTACATTGCGTTCATCAGCAAATAAGTTGATAAAGTTGACTAAAATGTGAGGCTATACCCTTATAAATTGTTAATAATTTGATGATTATTTTATTAAAAAAAGCAAGGCTTATCCCTTGCCTATTTTTCAAATTTTTTGATAAATTTTGACTAAAATGCAAGCTTTGCCTTGCCCATTTATCACGTTTTCTGATGAATTTTGACTAAAATGCAAGTTTTTCATATTTTTTTAAATTTTTGATGAAATTTGACCTATATACAAGGCCCTTGCCATTTTGTACATTTAAGGATTAATTTTGACTAAAATGCAGGGCCCTTGCATTTTTTTCATTTATGAATTTTGATTAAAATGCAAGGCTTACCCCGTGCACATTTTTTCATTTTTTTAAAAATGAATTTTTTCATATTTTTGATGAGTTTTTACTAAAGTGCAAGGCTTACCCCTTGCACTTTTTTTTACATTTTTCTGTTGAATTTTAAAGAAACACGTTGCCTTGGATCGGTCGAGTTGGTATTTGAAAAGTGCTTGAAACCCTTTGTTACAAAAGGCATATGGTTAGAAAGATAACTTAAAAGTAAAATATAATGATCCACACAAACATGCCTTGGAATTTCACGGTTTTCTTTAACGTCGCGAAGAAACACGGTCGGCCATTTATGGGAGTCAAAAATTTGACTCCCATAAATGGCCGACCGTGTTAGTCAACGAGGTAAAAGGAAAACCACGCAATTTCGAGGCATATTTGTGTAGATCATTGTATTCTACTTTGACAACATCTTTCTAACCATATGCATTTTATAACAAACGGTTACAAACGATTTTTATAGACCAACTCGTCCGATCCAATGCAACGTGTTCCTTTTAGTAAAATGCAAGGCTTACTTCTTGCATTTTTTTCATTTATGAATTTTGATTAAATCGCAAGGTTTACCTCTTGCACATTTTTCCATTTTTTTAAAATGAATTTGGAGTAAAAAGCACTTTTTTCATATTTTTGATTAGTTTTTACTAAAATGCTAGGCTTACCCCTTGCATTTTTTTCATGTATGAATTTTGAGTAAAATGCAAGGCTTACCCCTTGCACATTTTTAATGAACTTTGAGTAAAATTTTGATGAAAATGCAAGGCTTACCCCTTGCACTTTTTTCATATTTGTGATGAATTTCGAGTCAAATGCAATGCTTTACTCCTTGCACATTTTGGATAAACTTTGAGTAAAAATGCAAGGCTACCCCGTGCGAATGTTTTCATATTTTTGCTGAATTTTGAGTAGAGGCTAACCCCTTGCACATTTTTCATATTTTTCGATGAATTTTGAGTTAACTGCCCATTTATCACTTTTTAGGATGAATTTTGAGTAAAATGCAAGGCTTACCCCTTGCACATTTTTAATGAACTTTGAGTAAAATTTGGATGAAAATACATGGGTTACCCCTTGCACTTTTTTCATATTTGTGATGAGTTTCGAGTAGAGGCTAACCCCTTGCACTTTTTTCATTTTTTTTATTAATTTTTGGTAACATTTTTGCACTTTTTTCTCGTATTTTGAATTAATTTTGAGTCAAGTGCAAGGCTTACCCCTTGCACATTTTTAATGTTTTTGATGAATTTGAATGAAATGCAAGGCTCACCCCTTGCATTTTCTAAGCAAAATGTAGATACAATCTGATGCTTTCATCTGAAACTGTTTTTTTTAGTTTCTTCTTTTACATTAAATAAAAAGTAAAACTTCCCCTCAATGCTACCTTTTCAAAGATTACTTTCACCAAACAATAACCACTTTCAATTCTTACCAGGAAACTTGACCAATAAAACATATACAAATTTGACACGCCACACCAAAATCTGTACTGTCTCTTATTTATTTAGCAAGAATGTGGTTGATGAAAAATCATGTACTGTTATTCTAACACTTCAGTGGAAAGTGAAAATATATAAGACATATCTCCACTGCTCCATAACAGCAAGCATCAGTCAGTGTTGGGTACAATGCACTATATTTCAGGGTTTTCAGATAAAGAGATTCTTGAAGGCATCCCAAGTAATCTTAAAGCCAGTGGACACTATTGGTAATTGTCAAAGACCAGTCTTCTCACTTTCTGTATCTCAACATATGCATAAAATAACAAACCTGTGAAAATTTGAGCTCAATCGGTCATCATTTTTTTATTTTGTGTAGGCGCCTTGATTGGTTTTCTGGAGAAGTGCGCATTATAAATCCGTTATCAAAATTGCGAGATAATAATGAAAGAAAAAACACCCTTGTCACACGAAGTTGTGTGCTTTCAGATGCTTGATTTCGAGACCTCAAATTCTAAATCTGAGGTCTCAAAATCAAATTCAGGGAAAATTACTTCTTTCTTGAAAACTACGTCACTTTAGAGGGAGCTGTTTCTCACAATGTTTTACTATCAACCTCTCCCCATTACTTGTTACCAAGTAAGGTTTAAAGCTTATAATTATTTTGAGTAATTACCAATAGTGTCCACAGCCTTTGAAGCCGTTGGACCCTTTCGGTACAGAAAAAAAAAAATTCACAGATGTACACATAACTTACAGGGATTACAGAAGGTCATGGTGAAAGATTTCTATTGAAATATTATTCCATGAAATGCTTTACTTTTTGAGAAAACATTAAAACAATATCAATTCTCGATAGCGAGAATTATGGATTTACTTTAAACACATGTCATGACACGGCGAAACGCGCGGATACAAGGGTGGGTTTTCCCGTTGTTTTCTCCCGACTCCGATGACCGATTGAGCCTAAATTTTCACAGGTAACATACCTGTGAAAATTTGATATAGAAGTTGATATAGAAGTTGTGATACACGAAGTGTGGGCCTTGGACAATACTGTTTACTGAAAGGGTTCAATGGATTTAAATTACAAGATACAAATTTATTTTTGTATTTATACATTTACATATCTCCTGTCTTTGCTGCGATTGAATCTTTCACTAAAATCTGAAAAGGATTCAATTGGGCACATGTTGCTCCTATTAAGATAATATTTACAAGGATTTAAAAAACAAACTAATACATGAATAAAGGCATTCTTTAACTTGTAAAACCAAGCAAGCCTAATTGCAGCGGGATTTGAAAACCGGTGTTCAAATGAGTTTGGGTTGTCATCTTACACAACTGTAAGGTGATGGAACTTGTCTGAAATAAGTAGCACCGTAACCATGTTATGAATGAATGGCTGACAAACATAGAATGTTGAATCCAATCCCAATCATGGTATACAGTAACACTGGCAAATTGAATTGGGCTTTCTTCCAGAGAGAGAATACAGCAGGCTGCATACATTGACACAGCAGCCTTGGGGTTGACTGTCTGCAGCGACCATGGCTTGCAGCAGTAGCTAGAGTGAACATGGGAGTAACATCTAATGAAAAATGCACCCTGGTTCAGGCTGTGGACTTTCACTGTGTAGAATGTCTAGGGTTAGGTCTAAAGTGTTTGCATAACTGAAACAACACAAGAATTGGAAGAGTGTACATGAATTAAAGATAGAGTGTCGCTTTAAAAACGCAGGGTAAATTCAACATTTTATCCGTTCTTAGTCTGTCTCTATCTGAAACTCAACTGATGTAGGCATGATAATCTTCCTACTTGTGTCTGATTTCAATTTGTTTTGCCCTTGAACAAGAAATCAACAAATAAAATTGTGATTGCCTGACAAGTCTTCTGAGGCCCGGCACCATGTTTACAGGTTGGTTATAGCCCTCCGTACTCAATCAAATGTTCCTCCTTTTTTTCCAAGGACCAAAATATCATTCCTGCTAAAGAAATGTCTATTTCCTGAGAAAATAGCCACAGGTGTGTTTTCATGAGGAAGTATTTTTTTCTCTGTACATTTAAAAAATAAATAAAAATAGCTGACTATCTTTTCAAAAGAGAAACACAAAAATCTGTTGTGATAAACAAAGAAAAATAGTCTGAAAATACTGTTTGTTGTTGTGGGGGATATGGTTCCGAAGGCAGACAACAAAAAGTTGTCCAACATATATGTTGCCGATAGAATTTTGCAAGAAATTATCACGGTCTGTGGCACTGGCATTGTAGCCATGCACAATCAAAACCACTAAACTGAAACAAGTACACCAAAACTCAGGTATGATGTTGTAAACCATACTCAAAATACATACTAATATACAATCATCAGAGAGGTGCGTGGGCCTGTCAAATAGTTAAATAGTGACACGCAATGCTTGATGCAGAATAAATGTATGCTAAAAGAGCCCAATTTCACAAAGCTGCTTATAAGCACAAACACAAAAAGTAGGATTTGAAACTTTGCATGGTGGAGATATGATATGGAAAGGTTTGCGGTCACACCATGTAAATGAGTTGGGTTGGTTCTGAAAAGAACCGTTGGTTTCAACTCACCAGAATAAGGTTACCAGCCAAAAGACCATGTCACATTTTGTACTAAGCAAGGATTTTTTTAAGCAGTATTTTGTTTTCTGCTTAAGCAGCTCTATGAAAATGGGCCCTGGAACGAATATTAAAAATTGCGTCATAGATCTTGGTACTCAAAGCAAATCTTTCAGAAATGTGACTGGCTTTATGGCTTCAAGTTGTGCTTCTCTAGTTTCCTGGGGTCAATTTTACAGAGATGTATAAGCACAAAAAGTAGCTAAGCACAACCAAATTATGCTTACCAGAATAAGACTACCAGCCAAAATACCATGTCACATGCATCATTTCTGACTGGTATCCTGCTCACTTGTGCTAAGCAAACAAATTATAAAAAAAATGTTCTGCTTAAGCAGCTCTTTGAAATTGGACCCTGATTGGCCTCAAACCACTTGAAATGGATCTTTGTTCACAACAATAAAAAATACTAATAAAAGTATTTAGACATACATAAAATACACCTTAGAACTTGTTTCATTTTTTGATTGTTTTTCTTAATCTCAATTGCTTTTCTTGCCCCCAGCTGGGCTAAAGGATTTGTTATGAGTAGAAACTCGGGGTGCTACGGTTGGGTTATGAATAAAAGGGGTGTCTTCTTGGCAACCAACGACTTTGAAATCCCCCCTCAAGACGCTGCAATGTTAATCTAGAATGGAGATTGAGGTTGCCCTCCGCTCCATCATTCCCTTAAACACATCAGTGTCTGTGCATATTAAGCTTGGGCGATATCGATTTATTTTATTCACGATATATCGCCGACAATATATCACGATATTCGATATAATCGCGATTAATTAAATTTGACATAATCAGTCTTCAAACTCCAAGTGAAAGTTGTAGAAGAGACAGTCATAGCATAAGAGAGGTGTTCTAATGACCCATTCTTCTGGTTTTACTCCAAACCCATGGGGTGCAATATATTGATATTTCGATTAAAACCAAATTCATCCGATATCGAAATCGTTTCCAAATTAATATCGCGATATTCGATAATATCGTGATATCGCCCAAGCTTAGTGCATATCCAAGGTATGAATATTTAAATTTATGTCCGAACCTGCTTTTGGACCAATCTGCATATATCTAACACTGTACGTGTATAATGCCAATGGTGACCAATGCATGCTGTTCGTCTTCACTCCTGCCAGGGCCATCTGTGTTGGGATCCCGGAGGCCAACTATGAGCCTAGCACTGAAACAGCAAAAAGGGGTCCAAGCTATTTTCATTTCCAGCTCAGATGCTCGTGGCAGCACTCTCTTGTCGGTATTAATTCTGTAATTCTCATCCCACATTTGTTCTCACTTTAATATAATATAGAGTTCTTATAAAGCGCACATATCTGAGATCAAGACCCTGAACAAAGGAATAATTCAACAGTAGACATTGATAAAACTTAATGAGCTCTGAACAGTTCAGTCTTCAACGGTTTTCCATTTTCTAATGGAAGAACTATTTTCTTTTATGAAAAGTGAGTCAAATGAAATTCCAGCCTTTAATTATTCACCTTGTCATTTCCAAAGAATGATAAAAACAGGAAGGCTTACTGCCACTTGCCCCATCCTGAAATTCTCAAACCGTTGACAACATTTTGACACGAGGTTTCATAACCAACGAGCTATCTTAACTGTGTGTATCACGCCCACTATTCTTGGGACAAAATTGAGGCATCCGAAGAAAACATCCTGTCTCCCTAAAAAAAAACCAAGGTTATTTTAATGACTGCCTTCAGGGAACCATACAAAGTGGTCTGCAGTGTGAAGGAAAGTTCAAGTTGGGTTGAGTATCCGATCTCCTCCCTTTCAATAAAACATTACTAGGACACCGTTGTTCAACTGTACTAGTGAAAGTTGATCTAGCTATAGATATTAGTACCAGGCATAGAGTTATATATAAGAACTAGAGGGCGGTGATGCTGCGTGCAAAAACGCAACGGGACTGCAAGGAGACACGTGCGCCATTTGCAAGATGAACTTTGTACGGCCATTGAATGTGAAATACACACGCTATGCGATGCTGTTTTATTGTCAACTTCAAAAATGGCCGCCACCGGGCCGCATATCTAGGCTTGTGCGCCCTCTAGTTCTTATATATAAGTCTATGGTACCAGGCCTGTAAGCTTTGTTTTTGAAAAGGCAAGGGCACCAAGGCAATGAGGAAATTGTTAATTTCTACTGAAGCATTTCAAGGGCACCAAGGCAATGACCAGGGGGCATTGAGGCAATCGCCTTCGTTGTCTCCGTAAAATATCAGGCTTGTTAGTACAGATGCAGAGCTGCCAACATTTGTTATAAGGGAGATTTTGTACAACAGTCAGGAAGATATTTTAGAATTTCATTCTACGTATTAACAGAAAAACAGTTTTCATTATCGGAAAGATTTTCAAACTTGTTCATCAGAACATCTACAGATGGTTTATTTTCAGGGAACTTTCTGCAAAACAGGGAGGGTCGGCAGCTCTGCAGATGCAAAGCTTATGCAAATACAGTTCAACTTATGCAAATTTGTCTTACAATTTTTGACCTGCATGTGATTTGCTGACACAGGAGCTTGGTTGTGGTCCGGTGGGTGGAGCTACGAAGTGGGAGATGTCGTTACTCTACATCCCAAGGTGTTTAACGTGAAGGAGTTGATTGGCCGACAAAGGAGCTGGTGATTGGCTGGTCCCAAGTAGGAGGGGCCTCGGCAGTCACAGATGACTCTGCTATCAGACTGGGTATTGGCTCTTCAACTGTTGACGCCTGTGATCAGCAGTTTATTGGCAGACCAATGTTGCCACTATAGGGTGGGATTTGTGATCTTACTTGCTGAGATTTGAGTTTCTTAGATCATTCTGAAGCATCCTCATCCTCGTCTGTATCTTCCAGTTCAACTGTAAGACATAAAAATAAAAAGTAATCCTGTCAAATATTATACACATAATGAATGTTTATGAGTGCAATGGTGCAAATATGTTCATGAGTTGAAAGATGGAATGTTCTATTCAACGAGGCGGAGCCGAGTTGAATGGAACATTCCAGCTTTCAACGAATGAACATATTCGCACCATTGCACGAATGAAAAACATTCATTATTTGTTTTATATAACATCCAAGTAGAACTTTGTCATTTTGATTGAAAGATACAACTTTCAAAACAAACAATTTCAACTGTAGAAGCCGAATGCTAGTAATTTTACTATGCCTTCTTGCAGTAACACCTGCTGCGTTACCAAAGACACGCGCACGCAGTGATGTTTTTACTCAGCTTTTTCGTTCCATCCGAAAAGTACCATTGCACGCTGGCAGCGTGCAATGGTACTTTTCGGATGGAACGAAAAAGCACGGCGAGTGACTCAGCGTGCAATGGTACTTTTATTTGCTATCACGTGACGGACAATCCTCCAATCAAATGGCAAGGATCTGCTTGGGTGTTATATAATAGTGGCTAATAATAATAAAAGTGGCTTCATCTATAGGACTCATACCCATCACTCAGTGGGTCAGACACTTCTGTAAAGAATTTTTTTGTTGAAATAAAAATTTCTATTTATCGTGTTTCAGTGAAAGTAACTTTTCAATTTTGTTTTGTTTTGATAGTCAGCCTCACAAGAGGTCATTCAAGGTCGTAAGTTTTTCATAAGTTGCCTTACAAGAGGTCATTCAAGGTTGTTATCAGAGCCAAATATCCATACATGATGATGATGACATGACAAGTGAGGGCGCGTCTAATGAACACAATCTCGCGACAACTAGGTCACTCCTCCTCCACTCAAACCCCATCCATCATCGTTTTGAACTCAGCCGTGTTCAAATACAATAACTTATACAGCATGGAAGTGGTTTCAACTGACGGCACATCACTCCATGCAAGGTTTGAGTTGGTCATTAATAGAGGGTTGGATGAGTTTTGCATTAACAGCAAACAAAGTTGACAAAGCATTTGACTTTGAGAAGAAATTAATGCTCCAGGTCCCAATTTTGTTGAGCTTCTTAAGCACAAAAAGGAGTACACCAAAAGTATGCTTACCAGAATAAGTTACCAGCCAAAGTAACATGTCACATGTACAAATTGTGACTGGTATCTTGCTTATTTTAGCTTAGCAGAAAGGTAATAATAATAATTATCTGCTTATAAAGCAGCTCTATGAAATTAGGCCCTGATTTGTCGCTGTTTCCTGAACAATTTGTTGCGTTGCTGTTCTTACCTTTGACCCTCTATAGGCAAATCAGAATTCAACCCCAAATGGTTCAGTTGGTGCACCTTTAAGCTTGCTGCACCCTCAAAATTCATAACACTTGGCTGACAAGCCGTGTTGTTCACCTGAAGCATTTTATGATATAAAACCCTGCACAGACTATTGTCCTAATAAAGGGAAGCACTGGCAGCCGATACGTGTGCTATACACTGCAATCTCCTATACTTCTATTTAAAGACACTGGACACTTTGGGTAATTGATAAAGACCACTATTCTCATTTGGTGTATCCCAACATATGCATAAATAACAAACCTGTGAAAATTAGGACTCAATTGATCATCGAGGTTGGTAGAATAATGAAAGAAAAAACACCCTTGTTGCACACATTTGTGTGCTTTCAGATGCCTTTAAAAAAGGCTTCAGGCCTGATGTCTTGATCAGATTCAAATATTTGAGTGAGAAATTACCTCTTTCTCAAAACTACGTTACTTCAGAGGGAGCTGTTGCTCATAATGTTGTATACTATCAAAAGCTCTCTATTGCTCGTTGTTACCAAGTAAGTTTTTATGCTATCAATTATTTTGAGTAACTACCGATTGTATCCAGTGCCTTTAATGATGCTTTGAATAGAGGAGTTGAAACTACATATTTCAGACATGTGTTTTGGCTACTGTGGAGTCCCAGGTCGGAACAGACTCGTATTCATGGGTCTTCTTTATCAGCTGTGAAATGTCAGACTTTGACATTTTCGCTTGGAGTCAAAGATTCTATTTTGTGCATGTCTGTGTGTCTGTGTGTGAACTGTTGAATAAAGGAAATGTATGGGGCTAGAACGGTTAAAGGGTTTGGTACCTTTTGTGGATCAAGTTTTGGGCAACAACATGAATTCCCACTCACTGCGAATGAAGAAGTATGTTATATATTAACAGAAAGCCGTTGTACAAAAATGTTTGTCTCTGACACAGAGAAATTGTTACTTCTCAAAAACAACAGCACCTCAGCAAGTAATTTTTTTAAGGGAAGCTTTCTACTGTCATTGTCTTTAAACTGTGTAAGTTTAATGTAAATCTGTGGAAATTTGTGTTTTGTGTCGTACAACAAGTAGGCCTACCCAAACCCATTTAAAGACACTGGACACTATTGGTTATTGTCAAAGACTAGTCTTCTCTCTGGGTGTATCTCAACATATGCATAAAATAACAAACCTGTTAAAATTTGAGCTTAATCGGTCGTACAAGTTGTGTGCTTTCAGATGCTTGATTTTGGGACCTCAAGTTCTAAATCTGAGGTCTCGAAATCAAATTCAGGGAAAATTACTTCTTTCTTGAAAACTACGTCACTTCAGAGGGAGCTGTTTCTCACAAGGTTTACTATCAACCTCTCCCCATTACTCGTAATCAAGAAAGGTTTTATGATTTTGAGTAATTACCAATAGTGTCCACTACCTTTAAAGCCATTATACACTTTCGGTAAACAGTATTGTCCAAGTCCCACACTAGGCTCAATCGGTCATCGGAGTCGGGAGAAAATACCGGGAAAACCCACTCTTGTTTCCGCGCGTTTCGCCGTGTCATGACATGTGTTTCAAATAAATCCGTAATTCTCGCTAACGAGAATTGATATTGTTTTAATGTTTTCTCAAAAAGTAAAGCATTTCATGGAACAATATTTCAAGAGAAGTCTTTCACCATTACCTTCTGTAAACCCTGTAAATTATTTGTAAATCTGTGAACTTTTATTTATTCTTCTGTACCAATAGTGTCCACTGCCTTTAAATGCAGGCTTCATCATTTAGTTGGATCGAGACTAATGATATGCAATGTTGACTTTAAGATTACAAAAAATGGTCTTGGCCTTTTCAAGAACTACAAACAAATCCATGGTCACATTTGATTCTTGAAACCACTGTTATGATAAATCTGAGTTTATGACCGGGTCACCTCTCCCTGGAATTCATTGAGTCTAAAAATAAAAGGCAACATTGTTGATATTGTGGGCCTGTTTGAGGAAATAATCTAAACAAGTCGAAACCTAACTTTTTCCTTTCCATGTTAAAGACAGGGTTTGATTTTACCAATAGATGTTATAACTCTCTATTTTTATAGTTAAATTCTGACTTGTAAATGTATATTAATTAGCATGAACAAAAATTCCTGTACCTTCTTTCGTGACAAAACTGTGTTCAAATCTGACATAAATTTCTAATGTTTTGTAAGGTCTTGCAAAGGAAGTAAACTGAACAATAAAACACAAAAGAATCAAATTGTTCAAATCAAGTAGGAGTTGCATTAACTCAATAGAAAACAAAATCTCTCTTGAGTTGTTGTGTAGCAACACTTTTCAGAACCTCAAGAACTCAAGAGAGACTGCTTCCAAGATGTCTCAAGCCCCACTAGATTGTATCCCCACCACAAAGAGTCAAAACTTCTTCTTAGAAATTGTTGTTGTTCAACTGCAAAGACTAACCTCACATTATTTACTCCCTTCAGTATTTGCAATGCCACTAGGTGACTTTTAGTTTCAAATTGGTTTATAAGCAAAAATACAGTTAAAACATATGGGAATTTGTTACACGTTTTGATAAAGAACTAAAACTCATTTCACAATAGATCCAAAAAGGCAATCAAACCCCAGGAAATTCTCAGCGATCTGGGGAAAATTAACACTCGGTATTCTTACCCCTGGGTTTTCGGCTCCACGATACTCACAAGAGGGGGAGGGGTAGCTATTTCCCAGTAGTTTGCAGGGTTGGCAATTCAAGTGTGACAAATTAATAACATTTTCCTGGGTATATCCTGTAAATGTTGTCTTGTGTGAAAGGAGCAGTTATTACTCCATTTCTTGTTATGAAACCAAGGATGTCTCATAAGTGAAGTCAATCACTGTAGCTCTCAAGCCTCGGCAATCTGTTAGCAAGGGCGTTTCCTATGCGAACCTCCAGGGTTAACCCCTACTCTTACTCCTGGATTCTATAACGTGCACCATCAATACACAGGACCTTTGGCCTAATGTCCCATCTGAAGGACAAGGCAATAATGGTAAAGCATCTTGCTCAAGGACACAAGTGTCAAGACCGGGACTCGAACCCACACTCTGTCGATCTGAAACACCAGACCTTGGTGCTCTTAACCACTCGGCCACGACCATTACTGTTTTCCCTCTACGTTTTATGCAAAAATAATGTGCTTGAGTACGTACTGGGTGTGGTTGCCCCTTGGTCAAGATCAAGAAATCCCTCGACCTCTTTAGAGTGAAAATACCTCGACCTCTTTAGAGTGAAAATTCCACAAAAAGGGTGGGGGGGGAACAAACAATAAAAAATATTTTAACTTAATACAGTCAAACTTCAGTATGAAGAGGTTCTGCTTATAAAGCGTACATTTTTTTAAAAGACCCAAATCTCATTTCTGCTTTGTGTTTCTTTGATATACTGTCCTCTTGTAACAATGTTCCGGTTAGTGCTATAAATAGATAATTTGGTCAGTTCCAGTGATCTTGTTACAACAAGAGTCAACTGAACATGTTACAAAGTTCACTTTTCTTTGCTACACTTTCATCGAACAACAAGACAGGTCAAAGTAAAACAATAACAAAGGTTACAATCAGACTGAATCCTTAGACATTTCTTGCCTGCAGCGCTTTTTACCCAAGGTCTAAAAGCACTTTATGATATTACCCCTGGTCATCTGCTCATTAGATCAGATTTCACGCAGCAGTGGATTGGGATCAATGCAATCTCAACTGTACCCTCACAGGTACCAATCTATACTCCTGGGTGCAGAGAAGCAATTGCAATTAAGTGGCTCGCTCAAGAAAAAAACTTGTCAAGGTTGTGATCAGGGAGAAGAGGAGGGACCTTCTGGACTGTGGTTTCTTGCTTAAGCTAACTAGGGATGTCAGTCACGTAGTGCCATGTGATATTGGCCTAGTGGTTTGATGATCAGAACGAGTGCATCTTAAAGGCACTGGACAATATTGGTAATTACTCAAAATAATTTTTAGCATAAAAACTTACTTGGTAATGAGCAATGGAACACATTTGTGCAATGAGGGTGTTTTTCCTTTCATTGTGCAACTTCAATGACTAATTGAGTAAAAATGTTCACAGATTTGTTATTTTATGCCTATGTTGGGATACACCAAGTGTGAATACTGGCCTTTGACAATTACCAAAGGTGTCCAGTGGCTTTATTAATAATAATAATAATAATAATAATAATAATAATAATAATAATAATAATAATAATAATAATAATAATAATAATAATAATAATAATAATAATAATAATAATAATAATAATAATAATAATGCATTTATAATGCACCATCTATCTAGTGTACAAGACCCTTTTCCGAGGCGCAGAACAAAAAAACAATACATACAACAAAAAAGAAATGTAGAACATAATACAAAATTATACAATGAATAATCTACTGTCAAGACATGTAACGAGCTAAGTGTAAGAGGATTTAAATAAATGAATTTTAAGCAAGTTTTTAAACAATGGAAGAGAACGTCAGCGCCTGATGTTATTAGGTAAAGCGTTCCAAAGTTTAGGAGCACAAGCAGAAAAGGAACGATCGCCATATGATGAGGAAGTTCTAGGAATAGTTAAAAGGGACTTAGCAGAAGAACGAAGAGTGCGAGAGGGGGGCATAAGGTACAAGGAGATTTGCAATATAAGACGGAGTCAAGCCAAACTGAGATTTAAATGCAATAAGTAGAATTTTGAATTGAATTCGTTGTCGAATGGGTAGCCAGTGAAGTTCCTGCAATATAGGTGTAATATGATCATGTTTTTTAGATTTTGTTAAATCACGGGCGGCAGCATTTTGTAAAAGTTGTAGTTTGTGGAGCTGGTGTTCGGTAACTCCGTGTAATAGGGAATTACGGGTACGGGTTTGGGTACTTTTTGTGCGACACACAACGCAAACATACACAGATCGTCGTGTGCCTGACAAAAGGACGTAAGGGCAAGTTCCCGGCAAAAGGACGTAAGCAATTTATGTTAAAATTTGTGTTTCAAGAATTATGAGTGGGAAAGTTTGGTAAACATGTTGCTATGCAAAAGTCATTCTAGAAAGGTTAAATTCTGCATGGGGAATGGGGAAACATGTCTTCAGGGCAATTCTAGCAAAAAAACTAACAAAAAATGATAATTTTATAAAGTCAGGAGCCATGATGTTGCTTACGTCATTTTGTTACTGGGACAAACTACTTTGTTTTCCCGGCAAAAGGGCGTAAGGCCTTACGCCTTTTTGCCGGGCACACGACGAGATTTACATTAAACTTATTTATATACCGCACATAAAGATAATGATGGTATAAATCTTCCCTTAAAATATTACTTGCTGAGGTGCTATATTTTTTTTAGAAATGAAAAGAACAAAATTCACAAAATAAAATTTCGTCTCAGTGAGACAATTTTTGTTTTAGCTTGTTCGACGGATTAAGGTGACTCTCCTGAAAACATTGCCCTGAACACAAATCAATACGCCATCAATTGATCACAAGACTAAATAATGAACGAAGTACAGAAGCGAAGTTCAGGACCTTGAATTGTCTGCATCTAATCTTGATCTATGGCCATTGACAATTAATTAGTTTTTTTGTGTTTGTATGTGTGTCTGAGGATTAGGGACGACTCAATGATCTTTGTATTTTGATCGGCTATCCTGCTCGTCCTTCCCTATTGGAAACTTAGATCATGAAACAAGGTTATGATCATGTAGGTCGGAAATGATTATACATACAGGAATGAATTGTAGAGGGGAGATTGGGTTGGCAGAGAAAGACATACACGCACATACAAAGAACAGAGTGCACTTTGAAGTCACTTTGACATCAACACATATGTAGTGTTTTTTTAAAGAGGTTTTGTATGTTTATTAACAATTCATGTGATGAAACCCAATTGTTATTGAATTTAATCACTGTAAAATCAAATTCTATGCTTTTGTAAAAAGAAATTGTTGTTATCTCCTTTGATGTAACTTTTTAGTGACTGGCCAGCAGGACCATTCAGCTAGCTTATAATTTCGGTAGTCCATCAGCTTTTGTACTAGTCAAAATTCAAATGAAATAGGGACGCTTTTCAACACTGAACTGGTCAGCCTAAACACTTGCAAATAATTCTGACTGGTCCTCTCCTGTTTTAACTGGCATTTGGCCAGTGGGACACTGTTAACAGTAACATACCATGGTAGTTCACTACAAATTTTCATGGTTTTCATAAAATTATCTCGTGTCATGCTTTGATTTGTGAATCCATGTACCACTGGGAGCTCTTTTCATGTAGGATTTGCCAAGTGAAGTCCAGCAATCATGCTGGATTAAAAGATTATCACTAAGGAAAACATTCGGCTTCGTCTTGGAGTATTAAATTGTCACGTTCTTCCTAATCTTCGAAGTGCTCTCCGGGATTTGAATTATTCACAGAAATTTGGACTGGAAGATGGAATGAAATGCTTTTATTTTATGACTGTCGTCGCAGTTGTGAAAAAAAAATTATGTAAAATGTATTCTGAATATGAACATCTTAAAAGTTACTTCCAAGTAAGACTCAAGTCATTTATCCCCGGAGGAGAAGAGCTCAAAGCATTTTGATAAAAATTTAATGTCAGCATTGTGCACTGTACTTGAGGGAGAATTTCAAATGAGCAAAATGAGTAAATGTCATGCACACTGACTTCCTCAATCAGAAGTAAAAACTTGACTTGAAAACCTTAGATTCCTAGGAATCTTCTATTGATCTTACGGAACTGGACTTTCATCTTAAAAGGGCAAGGTCCAATTTTGCAAAGGGCACTTTCATTGGAAAATCTTACAGTCTATGGGATACTTCTGAAGGGGCACCAGGGCCAAGACCAGAGGAAACATAGGCCAGGGTATGCATAACTTTCCAGGCCTTATCTTCTAATTTAAAAAGCAACCTCCTGATCGTCCAAAACCTGTACAACTCAAATACACCTTACTTGGAAACTGTTTGTTGCAGCCATCTATCTCCAAACAAAGTGACACAGCAACACCATAGTCTAAATAATTCAAATTCAGTTACAGTACCACATCTCTGTGATATGCTACCTACCTCTTCACATTAAAACCTCCAATAATATTCACTCGATCAAAAAGGCTCTCAAAACCCACCTCTTGTCAAAATTCCCTTTAACTGAATTTTCTTTTGGTCCCGTCCCCTTTTGGTTTTTTCACTTCCATCGTTACAGCACCTCGAGCATGTTTGGGTGGAATCGTGCGCTTGACAAGACTTTGTTATTATGATTAACTTATGACCCACGCAAGTCAAGGTACCAGACACTATCCAAATTGAACCAATAGCTTATTTGGATGATGGGGCTTGTCCATCCAGCTCCAGACCAGCTGCAACATTATGGAAATATTCATCTCCCCAAGACCTGACAACTTGTAGTTCAGCGATCAATTCTCTGATCAAAGCCACACGAACTTGTAAAACAGTCCAATAAAATATGCTAAACAAATTCAGGGATAGTTGATGCATGGTTAATGGATGCAGCGTCCATTGACAGTTAACAGGATTCAAACTGGGACCAAATGCATAGGGTTGCTTACTGTGGAGTTCTGCTCTTAGGGTCACTTACTAAGCCACTGAATTCCTGCGCTTGTAAGCGAAGAATACTTAGTAATGTGAATATGCAGTGGCTTAAGCCAAAATTTCATGAAATATGCTTACTACAGTAAGCGTCAATCACCTGCTTGCATAATGGCCGTTTTTTTTTCTGATGTAAGCAGTTCAATGAAATTGGATGCAGGGCCCAAATTTCATAAATCCTGTAGCACAAAAACTTGCAGAAACAGAAAAGTCATTGCTTGAAAAACAGGTTACCAAGCCGATAAATAAATTAAGTTTACAATGTTGTGTGACCCAGTGCTACTCAATTTTTGCTTAGCAAAAAAATTTGTCAAGCAGTATTTTTCTTTATGAAATCAGGCCTCTTGTTACCAGACTGGCTCAGCAGTCTAGCGGTTGAGACATCTGCTCCTGGCTTCAGAGTATAAAGGTTCAATTCCACGGGAATAGCTTGTGTGAATAAATGTTGCCTCAAGAATAAAGAATTTTATTTGGTTTTACTCGTACACCGATGTGTTTTCAGCAAAGTGTACTCAGAAATTTTTCCCTGAGTCCTGAGAAAAAGGTTCCAGGGATGTTGTATTTACACATCTTGCCTGAAATATAACTACGCTAGAAATTCCCTAGAGTAGTCTAACTAGAGAAACAAATTGAGCCTAGACTCCCAAGTGAACAATCTACACATCGGTGCTTTTGATGCTGAAATAAGGCTGTGTCCGAATTGGTGGCTACGGCTGCGACTACGACCGTTGCCAGGGGTGTTGCTAAGGGCGTCCTATACTTCAATGCATGACGACACGGCGATCCGGACATAGCCGTAGCCGCCAATTCGGATACGGCCTAGGACACATTTTCTTGGAGCCTACACCAATATCCAGTATGTTTGAAACCCGAGCCCAATGGCGTGGCTCTGCTTACCGTAAAGCAAAGAATCAGCGCTTGCGTGAGCTGAAAATTCTGCGTTTACCTCAAACGTATTTCACGGGTTAGCAGGGAATTTTGGCTTGTGGGCAAGCGTACTCACATAGGCATTCTACACTTAACAGCTAGCACAGAAATAGTTTGCCGCTTGCACAGTTAGCGGAGAATGGTGATCTTAAGCGCAGTATTTGGCAATAAGCAGAGCCATGAAATTGTGCCCTTCTCTTTACAACCTCCTCAGGCAAGAGCTATTCATAATCAATCCAAAATATTCCCCAGCAAGGCTTCATGCATTTTTCAAGAGACTCTTAAGACCATTTAGGAATTATGAAACATTTTCAGTCATATATGCTGCTCTTAATCTAATTTCTTGGGTCGTGAATACCTTTACATAAAATCATGAACTCCTTTCAATTTGCCTCATACTATACATCAAAGCAGGACTTGTGGAATCACGAATACAGACGACACAAATAAGCCCAGTTTCAATCATTTTCTTGCGTAATTATTTTTCGGAATACTACTACAAAAGATTGTACAGCCTTGGAAGTTATTGCAAAACCTACAAACCATGGAGAAAGATCGGTGGAAGATGCTATGCTCAAACAAATTAACATAAAACAACTACAAAAAGGAAACAAATGGATACGGGCAGTAAAACTGTTTTGATGATGTTTCATAATGAATTCTCGCTTAATTTTGTTTTTTCCAGATTCGTTTTGCATTTTGAATAGTTTGTTTTGAATAGTTTGTTTTGTTGTTTGTTTGACCCTCTTCATTTCTGTCATTACTTTCTCAGTTACATGTATCTTAAGTCCCTCTTATCTCCCCCCCCCCCTTATCAGAGCCAATTTCAAGTCTGTATAAATACAAAAGTTTGATGCCAGAACTGATTAAAACAAAATACACTATTATATATAAATATTTTTTTTCCCCCTTAGCATGAACAAAAACCTGGGAGAAATTCAAATCTAAAGTTCTTTGCATAAATAACTGGTCAGGAAAGAACTATGCAGGTCTGATATTTCATAATAAAGGTCCTTAGCTTTAGGTCACAGATGGTTTAGTTTGCGTAATTGACTAAAAGGATTTTACAATACATATTCAAAAGGTCAATTTCAAACAGGGTTAATTTCATAAGTAAATTTATAAAACAAATTGCTCTCTTGACGATTCTGTTTACTGCCCGTTTGTTTACAGCTATAAAAATAAATATGGACAAGTAACCAACGGTTAGTATAGGTCATGGCCAACCAATTAAATCACTGATAATATCAACTCAAGCCTTATTATAACATAAATCATTTCCTCGATGTTTCTTTTTTGAGGTTACGGAATAATTTGTTTTAAGCGGACTATTTTTAGCTCCAATGGAATTTTCATGACCTTCTAGGTATGGTTGGCTTGTTATTGTTAGCCAAGGTGCTGAAAAACATCATACTGGATGCTAGCCACATAGACAGAGGTCAAAAGCAGTCTCCCAAGTTTGCTTAGTTCTGGCACTTCCAGTACAAAAAGTAGCTAAGCACATACAACTTGAGCTTACTTAAATATGGTTATAAGCCATATGTGACTGGTATCTTGCTTATTGTTTTTGCTCAGCAGAAGATTCCCCTCTGTCGAATGATACACATCAGTCAATGTCTTGAAATCTTTCACACAAGGACTCAAAAAACAACATAATATTTTTTTTGAAGGAAATATTGCTTGTCATTTCTGAGAAATTCCCTAAGTAGGGAAGTAACATAATGGTTTTATTATTAAGAATTTCCTTTTAGTTATTATCAACTGTCACCTGATTAATAAACACAGCCAGTATCAACAAACAGATGTGGTAATTGGTCACGCATGGACGTTTGTTTGGTCAAGTGTGACTCAAAACAGGAGTAATCGGAGAGCTATGAACTTTGTAGTCCGAGGGGTTAAATAATGGTCATTAAAGAGTGCAGTTGACTACAAATATTAAGCATGACGTTCTACCCTTGGTTAAACAAAAAGGAAATATTTTTGTTATTTATTTACGTTAATGAAACCAGAAGATGCGTTGTAAGTGAACTTACTGTAGCAATTGCTAGCCTGAAGAAACCTGTAAACAAGGGTGTTTGCTGTGTGAACCAGAAACACTGGGATTAACCTCTACTCTTCAACAATAGGTGTTCTGGGTTCTTTCATGTGCAACGCTGGTCATAGTACATGGCACCTACATGTAGGGCTTAATCCCATCAAAAGGACAAAGCAGTTATGGTAAAAGTATCTTGCTCAAGGACACAAGTTCCACGACCCGCCAGGACTCGAACCCAAACTCTGCTGACCAGAAACACCAGAGCTTGAATTCAATGTTCTGAGCCAAAATCAATTATACAGTGTCATTGCACTAGATGATAATCATTGACAACATTTCCCCCGAGTTTCAAGACATTCAGCATCACAGTTTTGTAAATACACTCAGTGAGAGCTCAATTATTACCAACGTTCATGCCAATACCCATCCTCCAGAGAAATATATCTGTCTGGTAGAATGTCAAGAAGTCTACGAAAATGGCATTTGAGAACCCCTCCAAATCGCTGTCGCTCATTTTGAGTACTGCAAATAAAAGTCAGCCAAACATAAAGCGTGCACAAATTAATCTATCAAAACACAAATTTTTCGGTGGGTTTTGCAGACCCATAGAATCTGTCAACATTTTCAAAGGTTGTACGATGTGAACATTGGAAATGAGCATAGTCTTTTAAAATCCCAATGATTGATTATGCCTTTTTAAAGACACTGGACACTATTGGTAATTGTCAAGGACCAGTCTTCTCACTCGGTGTATCTCAAGATATGCATAAAATAACAAACCTGTGAAAATTTGAGCTCAATTGGTCATCAAAGCTTTTAGATGGTTGATTTCAAGACCTCAAATTCTAAACATGAGGTCTTGAAATCAAATTCTTGGAAAATTACTTCTTTCTCGAAAACTATGTCACTTCAGAGGGAGCCGTTTCCCACAATGTTTTATACTATCGACCTCTCCCAATTACTTGTCACCACGTCCGGCTTTATGCTAACAATTATTTTGAGTAACTACCAATAGTGTCCACTGCCTTTAAATATCAATTTAAACAAAATTAACAACAAAGTTTTGTTGTTATAGAATGATAACCAGAGCTTGTGATTACGCCAATGATAAAAAAGCACAACCATGGAGGAAAGAAAACTAAAATATACAAATTGATTCATAGTGTGAAAGAAAACACTACAAAAAAGCCAACACATTCTGATCAGTGTTACGCTGTGCAAAAACGCTGAGTTTCAGGAAAAGGCCCCCCAAGCGTCCAGGAATCAAAACAACACTGTGACGCCATACAGGGACTGGATCCAAACAAGACAATGAAAAACGCACAGCCACAAAAACAAACAACCGTCACACAGTCCATGGTGTGACACAATGGTTTACACTGGTTCACTGAGGTGCTGGTACTTCAGTCTTGATTTCATGTTGCATTTGTATTGGTTTTTACTCTAAATGGCGAAAAAAAAATCCAACGTTTTGGGGGGCTAGTTTTTCAGAAAATACTAAAACAAAATTACAGGGAGGAAAACTTTACACATACAATGATCAAATGATACATTTATAGCACAAAGTAAACAAGGATGAAAAGTCAAGTTTGTTTGAGTGATTCATTCAAGTTGTTCTTTAAAGGCTTGTGAATACTGAACGCAAGGCAATGACAACCGCATTGGGACATCCCTAGACGAGACTCTTGCCAAAACATACTCCAAAAAGTTGAGCAAAGTTCAAGTGGGTAAATCCCTTCTTTGCATATTCAGGATATGAATAGGACATGAAATTTCCCTAACTTCACTATCCTGTTGAGTTTTAACCAGGGCCCAACTTCAGTAAGCCTGTAAGCATACAAACTTGCTAAGCACAGACAAACATTGCTCAACAGACACTTTTACAAGCCAAAATTCCATAAAGTTTAAATTTTTGCAACTGGTGTCCTCTCAATTTTTGCTTAGCAAAGAAATTTGCTTAGCAGTATTTCCTGGTAACAGTTTAATGAAATTGAGCCCAGGCTTCAAGTATAAAAAAAAAGAAAAGATTATTCTAATCCCACTCTAGTTCCGCTTTCGCCCCCTCATTTCGATTACATTTATTTATTCTTCTTTAATTACTAAATTTATTTATTTGATTTACCTAATTTTTTGAAATGTTATGTACTTGTTTTGTTGAGAAAATGGAATGTACTGTATAAATTTGCTTACAAACCAATGGACCTATGGTATATACAAGTCTGAGATTTTCTCATCTCTACTTTTTTTTTTATTCATGGGTTATCGATAAACTTGATACAGCTCTGTTGAGCCACGATAGCTTGAAAAACATATTAAATGGAAATCTCTTCTACTAGTAATTTCCGTACATATATGCTCCGATCTTAAATTACCATCCTTCATTCATTATTCACAGAATGAAACAACTCCAAATCCAGCCAGACAGTCAGATAATCAACTCTTTAACACAACTCTCCCAGAAGAATGCCACAACACAAAGCAAAAACAGAGAGCCAAACAAAGTAGACAGTTCTCAAAACAGATTAAACACAACATCAAACTCGACTCAATAACAGACAGTTCTTTTTTTAATTTGATCATGTCAGGACAGGGGAGATCAACACAGGCTCGAGAAAACCTCAGTCTGAACATCAACCTAGCCCTGTAAAAAAAACATGCTGAAGATGTTCCTGTCAAACAACCACGACACAAACAAGGATGTGTAAAATTACAATTTCCCGGCCACCAATATCTTGTTTGTGTCTTTCTTTGTGAGGTTTCATTGCTGTACTGCATAATACTAGATCCCGAATTGCGAACCTGCCTGCCAAACTTCCTGGCTCCGGGCCAAAGGGATACAAAATTAGGTTTCTCAACTAAAGGAGGGGCCAATAATATGTTTGACTTGGCACGACATCAAATGGAAGCTGAATAGAGTTTAGGCAGGATCCCACCTCCCCCATCCTTGTGATAGGTTTGCTTGGAGTGGGTGTGGCTTGTCATGGCTGAGCGATCAAGCGCACTGGACTCAAGCTCTGGTGTTTCTGATCAGCAGAAGTAGGTTCGAGTCCCGGTCTTGACTCTGTATCCTTAAGCAAGACACATGGTGGTCACCCTTAACACCGGCGCAGGGTACAATGTCATGTACAAAATATGCTACGTGCTAGTAAACACCACTTCTCAACGTGCCCTGTGGTCTACTCAAAATTGTGCAAGCTAATATTTATTCCTTTCAGACTTATTTTGTAATTTTGATCATTTGGATCGCTATCATTAAAGGAGTTGTGTCGTCATCGTCATGATCAATGCAGACCTGTGGCTGTATATAGAATTCTGATTTCTCTCACAGTTACTGCAACGTCTGCGTGAGCTCTCCAAATATACGATAAGGCGGGAGAGCTCGCGTCTGCAGTAACTGGGCAAGAGTACATAATTCCATGTACAGCAACAGGCCCGCTTTAATCGTAACGACACAACCCCTTTAAGATACCAGAAAGACACATTTATGACAAAACATGTTAACTGGTGGGCTACATTAAACAAAGCTTTAGTGCAAGGTTTGGGCACAATTTCATAGAGCTGCTTAACAACTTATTTTGTGCTTACTGCGTGAGTTTCTATCTCAAAGCATTGCACACAGAAGTTATGCTAACCTTCTGGGCCCAATTTCATAGAGCTGCTTAAGCAAAAAATTTGCTTAAGCACGAAAATAGCTTGCTTATTTTACACATGTTACTGGCAAAAATCTCATGCCATGTACATTGCTTGTGACTTATATTTAGCTGTTGTTTACTTAGCATAACAAATGAGTGGAGTCTTAGCCGGTAATCTGATTTTACAAAGCAAAGATGAGTCTTAGCCGGTAATTTGATTTTACAAAGCAAAGATTTTTTTGCTTAAGCAAAATTGAAATTGGGCCCTGGTGCTTACCATTCCAAAACAAATGACAGCAAAGCAAATCCTCAGCAAACTCGCAAGCTGGCCAGAAAACTTTCTCGCTAACCTGTGAAATACGCTGTAGTTAGCACGAAAACTTGTTTACCTTTGAGCAGCGCAATGAAATTGGCCCCTGTTGGTGTTGGGGAAGGGACTACTTATGGTTTGTTCAAATTAAAGGGGCACAAGGAAATTAAAGGCACTGAACATGTTTGGTAATTGTCAAAGACCAGTATTCTCACTGGGTGTATCCCGTATGCATAAAATAACAAGCCTGTGAAAATTTAGACTCAATAAAATAAATTGGTCATTGAAGTTACAAGAAAATGATGAAATAAAAAACACCCTTGTTGTACATAGTGTGCTTTCAGATAAGAATAAAAGACTTTAATTACCTGTTCCCAGTTACTTTTTAATTGTTTTTGTTTTTTATTGGCAGTTGTTGCTGAGCGCCATGATCTAGATGGAATGGCGCTATACAAATCGTTATTATTATTACCAATAGCGTCCAGTGTCTTTAATTTAATTTGGCTTATTTATACATGCCGCTCATTTTGTAAAGAAAAACAACTACCATGTTCAAAACAAATATCGGAAAAACTTGTTTTTCCTCTGCTGGAAGAAGTTAATTCTTTTGAACTGTTAGCCTTTTTAGTTGTTAGTATTTTCAATAAAAATAAACAAAAAGCAAAAACAAAATGCACTCAACAAACTCTTGAAACTTAACAAAGTGATCTTACTGTACATTTTAGGTGTATCATTTTATTTCCCGAGGCAATGAATAACAATCATGGTGGAATGGACAGTGTGGTTCAATTCAATCAATAAAACATCATATAATCAAATGAATATTCCAAATCTCATTAAATTGACTCTGACTGTACAAAAAGCGCCAATCAACCTGATAAACGTCTCTGTTGTAAATGTCCAAGGTTTACAAAAAATACAAATTGACTGAATTATGTCAAACTGAATAAGTTCCCAACAAACAGTGATTCAATGGCATAAAACATGGCAGACAAGTAAAAAAAACTTTGATTTTTAAAGGGACTGTGTTCTCATGACCAAAGTAGGCTTTTCATGCTGTACAACAAATTATGAACTCTCACCCTGTCCCAGTTACTGCACGTGCGCGTCCTGCCTATGAAGAGCTTTACGCGTCTGCAGTTTCTTGGTGTGAGTGGGAGTTCATAACTTATTGATAGCATAGAGTAAGGACAAGTGACGACACAGCCCCTTTAAAGCAGCCTACTGTCTTGTCAACTACAGAATGTTAAAGCACCAATTGAGAGCAAATTTTCATGCGTTAGAAATTTATGGTAAACTAAAAGGATTGGAATGAACGGTTTCACAATACTGTAGGCAAGTGAGGTTGGAAGCTTTGCATGGTATGGAGCCTAAGAAGTAATTACAACTAGTTACATTTTATAGTAAACTTGCAGGTACAACCTTGTATAGAGCAGTTTCGGGAGTGTTTCTCCTAAAGAGCAGAGAATACTGAGTAGAGAATAAACCAGCTCTTCTCAGAGCCAACACTTCTCCCAAAAGGTTTTCTATACAAGGTTGTATCTTCAAGTTTACTGTTGACTAAATCCAGTGCTTTACATCATTTGTCATAGTTGCTGCTTAATTTCTGAGCTTTTGGTAAGTAACTATTAAAACCATCAGCACATTCATGCAAAGCTCTTCTTCTTTGAAAGATGATTTGAAGCACAAATAAAATTACAAAACAAAGCAAGCAAAACAATCAGAAAAGTGTGGATGAAACAATGCAATCTTAAAAGGGTGAAATAACACTGAAAATGACATTTAACATTAGCAAGTGGGTTTTAGAGTAAAACAAAGCATCACACATCCTGAGATATATCTGAGACAACGACTCACATTTTAGCAGGAAAATTTGATGTTTGAATAATTTAGTCTAAACAATTTTCTGCACTGAAGACAACATTTAAAAAACATGTCATGATTATAACCTTTATACATGTACTTAGTTACACCCTTTTTAAAATTCATGTAAGCCTACGTGTTTTGATGTAATTAATGTTAATCTTCAAAGATTAGCTTTAATAATATTTCTTGAAGACCTGCCAACTGGAATGAATGTGCTTTTCCAAAACCCTAAAGTAGGACGGTACATCCCTGAAGACCCTTTAGTTAACCACTTAAATGCAGTCCGTTTAATCTAAAGGAACATACATAGAGTACAAGGAAAGGACAAAGTGTCACAGTGTTTTCAACACCATACAGGACATTGTTTTTTCGTTTCCACGTTCTCTTTTGTCTTCTGAGGTAATTTGGCGCAAACCGCCTGCCAGAGAAAAGCTTGGGCTTGGCCTGAGGCCAACCAACCCTACTCAAATATCCTGTGAATTATTAACATTTCCTTCCAGAATCTGTAAACACCCGGAGCCTAAGTTCAGTGACTGCCAAGAATTTTACAACTCTTGTGTTTTGCTGATGAGTGTTTTTTTAAGGCATGTGTGGAATATTTTGTTTTGACGGTCAAAGTACTTCAAAAATTAAATGCAACGGTCAACTCATCTTAACAACTTGATCAATCATTGATTAAAAAAAAAAAATATTGTTTTAACAGTACTTTAACAGTAACTGGACTGACCCCCATAAAGTTTCAGTACCCCAAAAATGCAAAAATATACGACACAGAACAAAGATTAATCAATTTTATGAAAGGAAGATTGACAAACTGCTGCAGTGCTTGTTTTTTTAAAAACTCTCTAGTTGTTGGCAACTTTTTGTTTTGTTTTGTCAATCAGGAACAGAATTTCACTCTTTTCAAATGTCTGGGTTTAAAGCCAATGGACCCTTTCGGTACAGAAAAAAAAAAAAGTTCACAGATTTACAAATAACTTACAGGGTTTACAGAAGGTAGTGGTGAAATACTTCTCTTGAAATATTATTCCATGAAATGCTTTACTTTTTGAGAAAATAGTAAAACAATATCGATTCTCGTTAACGAGAATTACGGATTTATTTTAAACACATGTCATGACACGGCGAAATGCGCGGATACAAGGGTCGGTTTTCCCGTTATTTTCTCCCGACTCCAATGACCGATTAAGCCCAAATTTTCACAGGTTTGTTATTTGATATAGAAGTTGTGATACACGAAGTGTGGGCCTTGGACAATACTGTTTACCAAAAGGGTCCAATGGCTTTAAGGCGAGACAACTGATTTACTTGGGTCCCATCAAAGGGTCCCATCAGCTTAAACTTTGAACCCTGTGTTCATTAGTATAACAATAAAAACTAACTTTGCACATAGCTTCGCTATCCAGGATAAGGTCACCAGCCAAAATACCATGTAACATAAAAGAACCAGCACTGGTTTCCTGCCTATTATCACCGAGAAGAAACTTGTTTTAAAAAGTAAAAATTTCGGCTTTAAAAGTAGCTCTTTGAAACTAGGCCTCTGGAGTGAATATTATGTTATGTTTCACTGCATGTTTATTCTCTAAATGCAACTGTTAGACCATCAACAAAAGGCTTGTGTTGTATTGTCGTCGCTACCAAATGCGCAGCTGTAAATTCTATAGGGCTTCCAGAAAAACGAAACGATAAAGCGCAGTGCCGCTATTGGGGGAGGGGGACTATCATAACATTTTGTGAATGATTGATTACATATTTGAACACTTCTGTACCGTTATATGAAGTGTGTGTATTAAAAAAATATCTACTTGGAGTAAATTAGCATTTTCTACGCGTGTACGTTCAACATGAAACACAAACGGCTTCCTTTTGTAAGGGACACTATGCAAACTTTGATTGGTTAATGTTCGCTTCAGTAAACCTTAATAAAACAGAAACGACTTTTTCCCCTGTAATGTTTGACCTCGCGCCATGTGTGCCTAAAGTTTAATTAAATATGACTATAACATTTTGATATCAGATTTTTGTTATTGTAACACAATACATCTAAATATCGTTATTAAATTATCCTCGAAAGTGCATCTTTGATACCAATTCAATTAATGTAATTGTTTAAAAACAGATGAGTCAGGTTTTAATAGCTCATCTTCCCGAAGCGTTTTTTTTTTTTAATTAAAATTGTTTTTCTATAGCTCCATCGTCCGTCAAATCACTCTGAGGAATCATTCTAAATCATTCTGAATCATTCTGAATCTTAAAATCTTAAGAACCAGTCCAGGTTGATGAATCACTAGAATGAATAATCTAACCACTTCTTTGTCTGCGATGGTCTATGTCACTACACCACTGTGCGACCCTACTACGTATGATGCTACTAGGCCGATCTATGATTCACTATCGTAATACGTGAATAGGAACACATTATGAGACTACTACGACGCAGCGACGACGGTAGAGAAGTGGTGTGAGTGTGTGTGCTCTGCCAGAACAGTGTGTCACACGTGTGAGTCACGGAGAACCTCTGTGGATCATCCTGTGCAGGGTGCTGCTGGTACACACATAGACACCAAGCGTTATAATAGCACCAGAGACTCAATATCAAGGTGAAACTGATAAATGGCGTACTGCAAGCTGCAGTGTGTACGTTTTATGCAGACAATGGAAATGCCACATTCAAAATGACAATTCTAATTCACATCATACTTAGTTGGGGTTTTCTAACAGAGTTTGGACAAATAAATCATTTTTCTATTCTGAAAGTTTGAATAAAAAACCCCAATAATAATAACAAAATTTAACCAGTTCCTATTTCCTTGATATATTTTTCAGTCTGAAATACTGCCATGAATTATGAGGAAATTGTTCCAAAGAGCTTGATCCCATTTTATCATATTGAAATACGCAACAAACCTGGTGCAGTCTGAGTTCTTTTGAAGACTTGACTAACTTACTTGATAGATTTTCCCAGCTTGGTTGCACGGTGTGTTTATTTTATTGATTAGAGGTTTGGATTGAATTTACTTGCCCAGAAAACCAATGACGTATCAGTTTTACACCTTCAAATTGTAAGGCCGTATCCGAATTGGCGCCTACAGCTAGTGCTACTGCTAAGGGCATCCTGTACAAACTTCAATGCGTGATCAGGTCTGTATGCTTCTTTTTAAAAGGGCAAGGTCACCAAGGCATTTTCTCTTTGGTAAAGGGCACCCTATGAGGAAATTGTAAGTTACTACTGGAGGATTTCAAGGGCACCAAGGCAATGACAAGAGGGCATGGAGGCAATCGCTTTTGATGCCTCCGTGAAGAATCAGGCCTGCATGATGACGCCCTGTTCCAGCCATAGCTGTAGCCTTAACCACTAAATCAGACACGGTCCAAGACTTTTTAAAAACAAGGGCGCATAAACCAGCTTCAATGCTCGCATTTAAGACCAAATACAGATATTTCAAAGCGATTCAGTGTCTGACAACGACAGATAAAAGTAACAAAAAATGACAGTTTGGTCTTTTCATTAGGAATTCTGAATGTTTTTTACTCGTAGCAGTTTAGAGAGAAGCAGTATGGTTTCATTTATTTGTTGATACCACTCATCAGCTTAGGACAGAAATACAGCGACAAGCCAGTACTGGATAAATAGCTGTCATAAAAAATAGGCCGGGTGAAAAAAGGCTTGATTAATTATCTACATAAATTTGATATTTATGTTGGCATAAAGCTTCGTGAAGGCATTTTACATCCCTGGGTTATAAACACAAAGAATCATGAATCCATAATTATTCAATGCACCATAAAAGTATCGTTTTCTATTTTTAAAGCTGTACTCTCACAATACTGTTTTTATGAATTAGTAAACTACGTTTATAAAAGCCTGCTGATCTGTTTTCTACTAAGAAGAATGGTGTCAGGATTTGTAGGGAGGGGGAAGGGGTGCATGGAGGGGGTGCATTGAGGGAAACTTTATTGGAACTCCAGGCAAATGCAAAGGAACATTCCTCTAAGAATAAGCCAACTCCACCTCTGGGAAACCAATAGTAATATTTCTCAAAGTAGATCTATTTTGAGATTTGAGACGGTCCGTGCATCAATATCAGTTTATTAACCAGCATTTCAAGGCGACCCCCATGCACCCTTTACGCCCAATGCATACACAACGAAACGCATAATTGAACATTTTTACATATTCCCAGTGAGTCAATACTCGCAAACAGCTAAATTCTGCTGAACTCGTAAACATTTCGAAGAGTCTCAAAATATCGCAGTCAGGTTGGGTTTACATGAGGGTACCCCCTCCCCTCCTGCCACACCCTCCAACGTCCCTCTGGACCTACAGCGACACTATTGTTAACACTACAGCTAAAAAACACCAGGGTAGAATGCAAGGTCCCTCTAATTAGTAGAGATCTGAGCCTGCTGCGTACCTTGTATCTGTTTCAGATCACCCTCGAGCACCTTCCGTAGACGGTCCCGAACCTCACGCACCCTCTCCTCTTGTTTCTTGATGTCCGCTTCCGTCACTAGGAATTTCAAGCATGGCGGCTGATCGGAGTTGAGGTACACCCCTGGATTCTTCTCAATCTGATTCTGAATTGGATTGGATTTGAGGAAAAAGAAGAGAGGGGAGGGGTGGAAAAGAAAGAAAGAAAAACAACTTAATATGTTATTTTTGCATCGGGGATAAAGAATAAAGAGTATTAGTTTTTTACCCGTACACCGATCTGTATTAAAAGCACTGTGTACTCATTACTTTCCAGAGTTCTGTGAAAAAAAAAACCAAGGCAAATCACTCTGGGTGGATTTGAACCCATGACCTTTGCATTGCTGGAGGAGATGTCTCACCACTAGATCACAGAGCTAGCCTGGTTGCTAGAGGCAGTTAGAATCCTATGTGTTAGCAGCACATACCACAACGATTTAATAGATGTTAGTTTTGCATAGGAAGATAAAGAATATCATTTGTTTTAACCCTCACATTTATGTGTATCAGAACTGCATACTCAGTACTTTGCTGAGTTTTATGACAAAATAGGATTCAAAACTGCCTCTGGCCACTGACAAGATGGAACAAGATCCTCCAATCCGTCAAAAAAGCAAACAAACAGGCAAAGTCACACACAATCTTGTTTTTGACAACAAATGTTTATCACCATTTCCTCAACTTTACAGGAAGGGTTGTGGAAAGAAGACTATTGGAAGTTAATGTGGCAGGATATTGTAATTAGAGTTAGCAACGAGAAGACCTCGTATTAGATTCACCGGTAACCAAAACAGTTGACCACTTCAGATGAAATTAGCATATTGAATATTGTGAGACAATGCTCACCAGCTTGATTTAAAATGAATCTAATTACGTTTTGCAGGGGTGAGAGTCTGAGTGCCGACAAGAAAATCTGAGACTGGAACCTACAATCCTGGCCACATCTCGTTGCCTTCCCCCCTGCCCCCTTTCAATGGTGGTTCTGATTGCACGGTCTTCTGCGTTACAGTCAACATTGAGCGGGGGGACGGGGGACAGGGGACAGACTGTTTGTTGTCAGTGGAAAGTGTACAGGGAATGGTTTTATGTAACGTTGGGGATGGGTGGCCCAAGCATTTTGGGCAGGATTGTAGATCTCAGGAGGTACATTGGTACATTAAAATGATGGAAATAAACCACCTTTTAGTAACCTCTGGAGTTATCGATCCAAGGAGCTTATAAGACTTCTGGAAGTTAATACGACAGAATATGCGGCATGTCTACATTGATAGGGCGCTATATAAGTTTTGGTACTATTGTAAGAATAGCATGCTCCATGCAAGAGATGTATTTCAAAGAGCATGACTTATTTAATATACAGTATTCTTTGTTTACCAGGCAGACTTACTATTGTAAGAATAGCATGCTCCATGCAAGAGATGTATTTCAAAGAGCATGACTTATTTAATATACAGTATTCTTTGTTTACCAGGCAGACTTACTATTGTAAGAATAGCATGCTCCATGCAAGAGATGTATATCAAAGAGCATGACTTATTTAATATACAGTATTCTTTGTTTACCAGGCAGACTTGAAAAGTCTGAATTCAGATGAAAATCTGAAATTTGTCATCCCTGGTTTTTTAATTGTAACAATCCAAGACTTTACTGTCATAAGACAGCTGCTCATATTTTCTATGATTTCTAAACAAAGTTTTGATAAAGTACTACAAAGGTTAATTCCGCCATTCCTCATATGACTAAAAGGCAAATAAATTAAAAAATTAAATCGAGCCATGACAGACTGAGTCGACCAAGAAATAACTTCTATGTTGAATGCAAAAATTGACAGAAAATGGGAGAAAAAAAGAAAGAAAAAAAGCTACGGAAATTCCGGCTGAGAATATGAACCCCGAGTCTGGGATCCAGCAACTGTGCACACCTGCACACACACACGCAAACCAAGATAGATACCGGCCTACATAATCCTGCACTCACCGGCCACAAAGTCTAAAGTGCTTTCAACTTGTCACAAACATCTTAGGCAGTCATGAATTAAATGCTTAATATCTTACGCTTCTTGCATCTAATTACGTCTCATCAAGTTTGCGAATTCTTTAAGTCAAGCCCAAGGGAGTCTTAGCATATAAACGACCCGAAACACACAGCATGCAATTATATCTTAATGAGATTAGTGACATGGGTAACCAATGAAGGTATGTTAAATTGCTGGAGAAAAGGGAAGTGGAAAGGGGGGGGGGTATGATAGCCACTCCCTGAATGCGGCAAAGAGAAATACTTGTAAACATGTCATGCCTACCATGCAAATTAGACTAATGACATTAAGAGAGTCATACATATACATAATGTGAGACAGTATTTTATTTAAGAAGGAGCATACATTAAGAAGATTAACTGCAGCGCTAATGCTATAGTCACACTTATCTCAATCTCATTTCAGACTCGGTACATAAATTGCTTCTTTTTTATTGGGTGGGGGGATGGAGTGTGCTATGAATAAAACATTAAATATATCATTTTCACACGTGGTGGTGATTTAGATCTTGCTATGAGCAGTGGCCCTATAATGCAGTCAAGCTGTGAATTTTGAAGTTGGTTCGGCCAGATATTTAATGTGAACTTTTCACTCATCATTTAAAAGCAATTACAATCACTGATTAGTGGAAGCGAAGAGTAAATTCACCTCAAATCTCTATAGTTTTTAATAAACACACTATCCAGTTAGCCAGTGGAAAAGTAATTAAATAAATTGGTTTTAAGTGAAAAAACAAACAAAGAAACTAACCTATGCACACTTCTTTAAAAAGTCAAAATTTTAGACTTTATAAGACCCTTTTTATGCCATCCTCAGTAAAATTTAAGACTGGAATTAAGTGAATAAAGCAAAGTAAGAAACAGCTGTACCCGCTCACACATGCAGCTTAATTAGATTCTTTTAGAGCTCATTGATAATACAATATGCTCATCCATTAAGACCTCAATCAACTAAATTTAATACTTGTTAATTGCTGCTTTTACAAGGCCTTAAAATTGGATAGCTTAATTTATTTTGTAATATATCTGAAGTGTCTCCAGAAACCCTGCAAGACAAAGAAACAAAGAAACAAACACCCAAACAAACAAACTTAACACACACAATGATATTGATACATGTTTTGTCAGTGATTTCCTGCATGTCCATACATGCAATTGCCTGTTTTGATAGCGGCTATTGGAAACTTGAAAATAAGAAATGGTGATTGAGATGCAATTGCAGTGACTTTGACAGCATTGCAGATGGGATTATTACTCTGGAAGATTGGTTGAAGTGGCTCGAACACACTGCAATCAGAGAGCTTCCATAACTGCCTCAATCATTGCCCTCTGATTGTTACCAATTGCGTACTTTGTCTTTAACGAACCAGTGACAGATTCTGGTGTGGAAAAATGGAGCATGTTGCCAGCTTAAATTTTTTTTCTTCAAATCCCCCAACCAAACCCCAAAATAACTTGCTGCATTTTAATTTATTTTTCATAGACCCCAAACATAAGGCTAGATAGCTCAGTTGGAAGAGCGACTGCATGCTAATCCGGAGGTCACAGGTTCAAATCCTGCTCTAGTAAAATTTTCTTTGTTCAACCCCAAGACATTTAAAATGGACCCACCCAGTTTCCCTCGTGGTTTATTATTTGATTTGTCATTACCCGAAACACTTTTGATGGTATAAAAATATTCATGTGTCCTATCCGCAGCAGACACATGCCCATAAAAGGTTGTAATGCCATACAACTGCAAATAGGCATAAATATCTACATGTGTGCTAACACACTTAATAGGCCTATCCATAAATGCGGGGGGGGGGGGGGGGGGGGGGGGGGGGGGGGGGGGGGGGGGCTATTGTGCCCTCTGTTTTGTGCCCTGTCTTCTTTTTGGATAATTGATAGTGTATCTTACTTTAGACTAACGACTCCATTAAATTGAACTTGCTTTGAACCAGTTGGCATTTCCGAAAGATTCTCCAAAAATGAATCCTTAATTTCCCGATACTATCATTTTAAAGGGGGACGTGTGTATTAACCAAAGATTATAGAGCGCCGCAAGGCGCAAGATGCGGAACTGAAGCTTTATCTATTGTTGGAACGTGAAATACGTGTGTGGGTGCCATTTCAGCAAGTGAATGTTTTGTTTCCCATTGATAGGAATGGTCATTGTCTGCACTGATCTGCACAGGTCTATTGTTGTATCAAAATAGTTACTTGCCGAAATGGCGTCCAGAGGGATTTCACATTCCAGCCCGAGTTCCGCATCTTGCGCCGCTATATAATCTTTGGTATTAACATTGCAGGGCAGCCTTGGAATTATACACAGGTCATGACCTCTGTTGCCCCTGATCTTGGCCTTGGTGCCCTTTCAAAAAGTTTCCTATAGAATTTAAGATTTTCAAATGGAAGTGCCCTTTGCAAAATGAAATGGCCTTGCCCTCTCAAAGATGAAAATCTAGACCTGATTACAAGGGTTCAAATTTTACACTGGACCACAGCATCACAAACGAAATGACGGTTAAACATTGACTTTTGAGATTTGTTGTTATCTTTCAATTCTGCACATGTATCAACAATAATGTACCCAACTGTCATAAAAAAACTAAAATACAAAAACGAAATGACGTTTAAACATTGACTTTTGAGTCTGGTTATTATCTTTCAATTCCGGTGAGTATCCAAATATAGATCAACTTACCCACAAAACGAATTGAGTTAAACAGTTAATTTGAATTCGCCAGTCTGAAATCTGGCATTCGAAAACAGTGAAAACACAATGGGTTTTTTAAAGCAATTTTTTGAATGAATTAAAAAAAAACATTGGCACAACAATAAATAAAAAACAAGCTGATCTAAACAAAGATCTCTAAACTTAATTATCCGCTGAACATGAGGCAATTCTAAATTCACTTTTTGGTGGTATTAACAAACAATCACTCTATGAGACCCCGGTCACAATAAGATACAAATGTCTACTGTTACCTGATGAGCCTCGAGTGGTTTCTTAGCTTATTGTAATTATTTTCTGAATGCAGCCTTTGAGTAAAGAGAGAGTCAGGTTGAAGGTTGTAATTATGTTACCAGACTCATATCTCTAGGGTACAGCCCCCCCCTTGTAATATGGGCATGTAGAGGAGATTCCATCCTCACTGCACAATACTAGGTCTGTTGTAATTACTAGATGAGTCATTCTGGTGACAAGGAGGTAGGACAAAAGAAAGATGCAGGCTTGATACTTCAAGGAGGTATCAAAGGCGATTGCTTCTATGCCCCCTGGTCATTGCCTTGGTGCCCTTGAAATGCTGAAGTAGAAATTTACATTTTTCCGAAATACATAGAGAAAATGCCTTGGTGCCCAATTGCTCTTTCAAAAAACGAAGCATAGCGGCTTGAGGATGCGTATGTTTATGGAAAAAGGAGGTACATTGAGCGGATTTGTATGTGTTTTACTGCGACGCTGGTGATTGGGTAGCATGTGTGATGTAGCAGTGTGGGTGACCGATGCAGATGAACACTCATAGTTTGCGGTGATCCCTGGGGTTTGAGCTACGGTGACTAAGTGTACATGGTTCAGTGCCCAATAATCAAGTACCCCACCTACTTTCTCTGTGATGGATGTAGCAATGAAAATAAAATAAATTGACTTTCCAGAGGATTTGGTTATAGTCCAAACAAGCAAAATGTCAGATTTGACTGTGATTGTGAATCAACATTAATCATACTTCGCTAGGGTATACGACTTGCATACATTCCTCGTCACTTTTCTGTTTTGAATAATAAGCTTGGGTGCAATAACATTTGGAAGTCAAATCCAAAGCTTAAAAGTGTCCTAACCAAGCCATGCCGAATGTAAAAAAATTATAGATTTCGGGGATAAAGAGTATAACTTGGTTTCACAGTTACACTGGTGTGTGTTAACTGTATGCTCGGTACTTCCACGGAGTTCCGTGAAAAAAATTTCCACCGGCAGATCACTCAGGTGTGATAACTGACAAGTTACACCATGGTTAGCACTAGGTTAAAGACTTTTTTCCCACTTTTATAAAGATCCCTTATCCAAGCCTGATACTTCTCGGAGGCAATGAAGGCGATTGCCCCGATGCCCCCTGGTCATTGCCTTGGTGCCAAAAAAATGCTCCACTGGAAATTTATAATTTCCTCATAGGGTGCCCTTTACCAAAGAGAAAATGCCTTGGTGCCCTTTCAAAAAAGAAGCATACAAGTCTGCTTATCTATTGGAAAACCAGACCATCACAAAACTCAATTAGACATTGGAGCCCCTCTTGAAGAGTTACTCAACAACAAAAGAGAATGCATAACAACATTTGACACTTAATACATTTGCAACTAAACAACTTCTCTAGTTGCGATCGCTCTATAATTGCAATTCCAAGTTTCGCTCAATAATGTCACAACTTAACTTATACACAACACTTTACTTGAAACATTAGCGCAAGGACTTCAGCTCCTTGCCCCGAAGGCTTGTGAAATGCAAATTATGCTCATAATAATCCCTTTCTTACACCTGGTTGGATTTGTCTAGACAATTACAAAACAATGTAGTGAGAAAAATTCCCTCCCCCCCCCAAAAAAAAAACAACTCAAAATAACTGAATATTTATAATCGAGTATATTTGTGACAGCAGTGCTATGACAAGGGTAATATGAGTCATGTCAAACGCTTAATACCAAATATTGGATACCCAGTCTGGTGTAAATCACTGCGAAGGAGATGTTTGTGAGACTTGTGTTTTTTTTAGCTTGATAGCCTTGATCACTGAAGTTTTTTTGAAAGACTCTAGCTGTTGACAAACGGCATCCAGCGAAATACAAAATTCAGGCATCCCCTGAATTTTTTTTAAATTGTGCTCACCCCCCCCCCCCCTCCAAAAAAAAAGACGACGAAAATGCATTTCTGTATCAAAAACCAAAATGTAGTGAATGATCTAACAGTTAGATTGATCATGACCCGGATTGCTACCGTTACGTGAGCTCCCTGCAGCGTAGCGATCCCCCAAAATGCATGGCACCCCCCCTCCCACTGACAAACCAATTCCCCTTGGACCGCCACCCCCCCCCCCCCCACTGACTTATAGCAAAGCCCCCCTGTGCCCCCCCCCCCCCCCCCCCCCAAACTGAAAAAGTACTAGCTAGTGCTACGCCGCTCAGCTGTAAAATACAGTCCTGGAACAAGCTTTTCAGAAATTGATTGCGCCTACATGCAACTTGCATTTTAAGGAAGAGCTGGACTGTCTAGAAGCAAGTCACTGACTGCTTACATTAATGTTTAAAATAGGTCTATGCCTTGAAGCCATGTTTCGACATTTAAATTGGCTTTTTTTCTTTTCTTTTACAGGCTGAAAATAGATTTCGCTTTGAGGATTAGATTTAAGAACTCTTACAACATATTGTCTCTAGTTATCTTACTTAGCTTCTTCTCTTTTTCATCCTTCACCTTTGTGAATTTGTACTTATTGTTTTACACTCTTGTTCGTCCTAGCTCGTTACGTATCGTTTTTCTTTGCTTGTTTGTCCTGTCGTCACTTAAAGGCAGTGGACACTATTGATAATTACTCAAAAGCATAAAACCTTACTCGGTAATGGGTAATGGGGAGAGGTTGATAATATAAAACATTGTGAGAAATGGCTCCCTCTGAAGTAGCGTAATTTTCAAGAAAGAAGTAATTTTCCACGATTTTGATTTCGAGACCTCAGATTTAGAATTTGAGGTCGCGAAATCAAGCATCTGAAAGCACACAACTTCGTGTAACAAGGGTGGTTTTTTCTTTCATTATTATATCGCAACTTGGACGACCAATTGAGCTCAAATTTTCAGTTTTTTAAATTTATGCATATGTTGAGATAATGTACACCAAGCGAGAAGACTGTCTTTGACCAATACCAATAGTGTCCAGGATCTTTAAGTTCTAATATAAAATTCCAGCATTTTGTTCATAAGGCATTTCTATACAAGACTTTGTCTTTGAATATATGCCTCCATTTTTGCCAAAATTGTTGGCTGGACATGCCAAAAATAACCAGCATCTTCTTACAGGAAGAACGCACCGAGGGACAAAATCACAAAGTGCATACTCCCAGACTTGTGTCAAACAATTTCTCTAAAATCCCAGACACTGATAAGAAAATCTCTAAGGATCAGACTCTCAGACATCTTAATGTCTCACAATCCCTCCCTTCCTTTTCACTGGGTAGGATTGGTCCCTTGCTCTTTGGCCAGAGCTGCCAGCCTCAATTTAACATTTCTGGTAAGCAGAAGTATAAAAATGTGCTTACCAGACAAAGTCACTCATTAGGATTTTAGCCAACCAAACCGTTTACTCAATTCTTAGCTGGTTGTCTACTCCTATTTTGCTAACTACATGTACTCTCACTTTTTTAAGAGGCATGATTGAATGGTCCCTTTGCTCTATGGTTGGTCAGAGCGGACACTCTCAATTTAACATCCTGGTAAGCAGAAGTATCCAAAATAAAATCATGCTTATCGGAAAATCGCTAAGCAGAATTTACTCCATCCAAACCTTTTACTTTTGCCAAGTCCTTGTTTTTTTATGTGGTAGGATTAGTTGATCCCTTGCTCTATGGATGGTCAGACCAGCTTTCTAAGCATTTTAAGGATTTTCGCTAAACAAATCTTTTACTCAATACTTTGGCTGGTTGTCTACATGTACCTTCTATTTTGCTAAGTCAAAGTACTTAGTCTATAGCATGGCACAATGCAAAGCAGCTTGTTGGAATTAGCCATTTTTGTTCAGTGGTCTGGGTCTCTGGCCGGCCTGAATGTGGTGTAAGTGAAGATAAGACAATGTCTGACCACCACCCTTCCTGTGCTACTTGAATGGGTGCTTTTGATGTCTGCGTTTACAAGCGTGGTAACACACCGGGCAGTGTTGTGGTCTTTACACTAATAAGATTATGAATTGACGCAAAAGAAAACGAAAGAGTTATTCAGGGTTGCTAAATCTGAATCCCCACCACCGCCCAACACAAGAAAAAACAATTTGCAACACTTACAAAAAAAGTGCTGAGTTGGGTCTAGTAATCTCAGTGACCTGGGTCAAATTTCATGGCTCTGCTTACCATAAGCGAAAAATCAGCGCTTACTGCAGCTGGGATTTCAGTGCTTACCTCAAGCGTATTCCACGGGTAAGAGAAGGGAATTTTTGTTTGTGCACATGTTACTGAGGGCACAAGGCATTCTGCGCTTGCACAGTTAGAACAAAAACTCAGTGCTTGCCGTTTTGTAAGCGAAGACTGGCGATTGAAAGCACAGACTTTGGCGGTAAGCAGAGCCTTGAATTTTGGCGGTGATAAAAATATACTGCTGTGCACTCATAACACAAAGTAGGAGAGATTTATAATTACCCTTGGGGGTTAAATTTACAGCCTGTAAACACCTACGGATGTTGATACTTTTTGTACCATTAGCAGATGTGTTTAGCTAATTAGATAATCATAATTAAGACTGTTGATTTACTTTTGAATTGAAGGGATGTTAAACATTTTTTTTTCAAATTGATTATATTTTGGGGGGGGTTCGAATTCCGGTCAGGATTCCTGTGTCCTTAGGCCAAAAATGTTTTCTCATCAACCCAATAACCTTTTTGCGATTTAAAAGTCAACAACAAACATCTAACTAACGAACTGACTAAATAAATGCAGAAAAAAAGAACACACACAATAATATTGCCTCTCCACCCATTGGAAATTCAATACCAACGGGTCCCTTCCCTCCCCCCCCCCCACTTCATTAAATGATTCATCAAGCCCATCGCATCTGAACTGTATGATGATACCATAACTTGATATGCGTAAATGGAATTCGATAAAATTCCTTCAATTTTTCATTCAGAGTTGGCACCACAGACAACAAGAGCCCGTTGCACTCCAGTGACAAATACAATTTGTTTTGAAGGGGTGAGTCACATTCTGCCCAGATGAGATGTCGGAGAGACTCACTCTTCTCTCCGAAGGGTCTTGAAAAAAATATATATATAAAAAAGACCTTCTAACCGAAGGTTCCAATCTAGTGGCAGCTGTATTATTATCAATGATTCATAGACTTAATTTTCCCTTTTGACGCATGATGTGTGTCGTCTAATGACTAATATCTCTCTGGGAACGTTAAAGTGTGGATCCTGCGTCACGCGCATTATAAGGAGACCCTCGCCGTGCAGTCACCGCGCTCCTTGAATGATTATCGCAGGCATTGACTTAAGTGCCTGACTAATTTGGCTTTTGGATTGTCTATTTATTTGTGTTGAGTGCTGACTGGGGAATTCACACAATCCCGTAATAAATTCTAAAATACACAAATTATTACAAGCTTTAGGCCTACTACACAGTGTACACTAGCTTGTTGGATAAAGGCAATAAATAAAGTGTTGTTTGTGCTAACAATAAAGCACTAGGTATATAAACAAAACGATGTAATACAACGCTGGAACGGTTTTGTAAAGGGCGTCAATGTTTAAACATTGGTTTTTCTTTCTTTTTCTCCTTCTTTAAAAGGAGATTGGGTTGATTTGACAACACCTAAGGGAAAACTCATAGTAGCGGTGCTACATGGCACACACACATTTACTGAGGAAATAGATTGTTTACTTAATATCAGAACCGAGTAAACTGCCAGTCGATAATGTAATTTGCAATGTTAGTTCCATGCTAATATTCCAAGTGAGACAGAACTGTTCTGCAATTTGGTTGATTTCGTATCAGCTTTTGCGTTGGTCGTGGCAGAGGAGTTTAGTTTAACGGACCCAAGCTCTGGTGTGGCAGAGTGTGGGTCCAAATCCTGGTCATGACACTTGTGCCCTTGATCAAGGCACTTAAACATATTTGCTGCATAAAAAGTTGGGAAGGTTGTGCATTCTGCTCTACCGGCAACACTCCTAGTGGATGATACCCTTGCCTACATCCTAACAGACTGTGAAGGGGGTGGCAATTTGACAGGTCTTGAATTTCATCTTTGAAAATGTTGAAGAAAGGGCAAGACAAACTTCATTTTGCAAAAGGCACTTCCACTGCAAATATTAAGTCAATGGAAAACTTTTGAAGGGCACCAAGGCCAATACCAGGGGTGATAGGTGATATTTCATAAAGAAAAAAAAAAAAAAAAATAATAATAATAATAATAACAACATTTATTGACAGGTTTTGCCCTTCATGTTTTTTTTCACTGACTAGCCAGGGGACCAGTTTTTTCTTTAGTCATAATTATTTTCATATAATATATTTTTTTAAGAACAAGTTTTTATTTTGTTTTCATTTATGTGAAAAGTACTTTAATATGCATAGGTAATGGAGAGGTTCAACTTTCAAAAATTCGATACTCATGCTAAAACGATGACACTTATAAAAATGGTGGCAGATGTTAGTTTGCAGTTTATTATTACTAGAGAATAACACAGTTGTTTTCTATTTTAATTTGATATTTTAATCACTTCCTGTTACCAACCATTTATTGCTGTTGGTTGGAGATATTAAAAAAATGAAATAAATAAAAAATAAATAAATACAATAAAAGTCTTGTTTGAGCTTCAAAGATAAAAACCAAACAACATACAGGTTCATCTGAAGGGCAACGTTGTGAACTAACGCAGTTCATGGTCGTGGGTTTCCATTTTATAGTGAGTTTTACATATTGTACTAGTAATATGCATTTCATGAACATGAATGCCAGAGTATAATGCACCACATACAGGATTAATGTTGTGAGCTTAATTGAAACAGCAATGTGCGATACTGTCTGAGTACAAGTTCAATGCAAATACAGACACTCTTTAAAATAACTTGTCAATTAATTTAAAGGGTTTCGATGCTTTTTGTAGCTCAAGTTTTTGGCCATGACACAAATCCCCACTCAATGTTAATGAAGATGTTTGTAATAAAATTTACTTAAGATGTTTCAGCTTTATTTAGTCATCAAGTTTTTGAGACAAAAGTGAAAATCACAGAGCAATATTTTCATGAGAGTCGCGTAAATCCATTGTACATAGTACTACGCTGAAATTATTTTCTTGAAATTGGTAATCTCATTTCTCAAAAACTACCTATTTTTAAATGGCAAGTAATATTCTAAGGGAAGTTTTTCACTATCAGTACCTTTAAACCGTGTAAGTTTAATAATATTTAAAAGTTTGTGTTTTGTGTCGTACAGAAAGTACCCAAAACCTTTTCAAAATAAAATTGCAAGTTCACCCCAGACAAGGCTAAAAACACCCTTGGTAAGGGGCTACAGCTTGAGATGAAAATAACACAGGGGAGCTGATATTAGAAATTTATACTCTCCTCTCAAATCAGTCTAGATTGTAGAACAGAATGAAACATGCACTGGGCAAGAAAGAATTCCATTGAGAATGTCATTTTCCAAGCATGTTCGCCTTAAATTCATGAATTTATGAATAAATCATGAATACAATTTCTCTTTCAGTGTTGGTACAGGTGCAGTGTAAACCTTCTTTGTGAGATCTTAGCAGTGTCAGAAAACCCATGGCAGAGCAATGAAAGCACATCTGCACAGACACCAAGACAGTCCGCATGAATTGGTGAACTTCTTAAAAGAAGCCATAGAGTAAGGTTTATGGTAACACCATGTAATGATAATCTTTAATTGAGTTGGGGTGGTTCTGAAAAGAATTGTAGGTTTCAACTTGACGTTTCGGTCAGTATGCTCTGATCGTCTTCAGGAGAAAGCTGGACTCCGATGCTGCATCCTGCTTAAGTTCTTAAGAAGCGTTATTGTAGTCTGGCGTATATTGCGTTTCACCAATCATTGCGTGCAACGCCTCAGTAGGAAGTTTAAACCTCGAGTGAATCTTAGAGATTACATTAAGTACCTGGGCTTTGTGTGTTTCAAGACAATCTCCAGAAGAACTCAGACATATTCTCACAAGATAGCAAGTATCAAATTCCCTGTCCTTTTTGTTGGTACAGTTTCCCTTTTGTGAACTTCTGGAGAAAGATCATATCTTGGGGGGGGGGGGGGGGAGGGGCAGAGCTGTCTCCTCAAAGAGGTGTGACATAGAGGGACCAGTTTCATTGGTCACGTGTGGTTGTTTGGCGACATTTTGTCCAAACGCAGCACAACCTAACGTGCAATCTAGTCTGGCTTCCAATGTGTGTAGTACATGTGCATGTTTTTGGACCGAAAATGGCTTCAAATTGCAAGTTGTCTCAGCTTTTCCAAATGTGTCTCTAGGTGTGTGTGTGGGGGGGGGGGGGGTGCAGTGCACTTTGGATTGTTAGAATTTTTCAGTACGGAGCATAGTGTTAAGTTTAGACAGGTGTGTCTTTCTTTCAGTCGTCTTACTTCGGTATTAGGTGCTATGATTTTTTTGTACATGGTAACCAATCTGGCAGCAAATTTTTTCTCAAAATCTTTGAGAGGAGCAATGTGAGAGTTTGGGAGACCTGCCAATAATCCATTGCAGTAGTCCAGGGCCCACTTTCATAGAGCTGCTAAGCACAAAAATTTGCTAAGCATGAAATTTATTCGTTTATAAAAACAGGATTACCAACAGAATTTTGATTTGTTGCATATTGCTTGTTACTGGTATTCAGCTATTGTTTGCTTATCCTGAAAATCACGTGGAAATTTAATTGGTAATCCTGTTTTTATCAAGGAAGAATCTTTATGCTTAGCAAATTGTTGTGCTTGCTTAGAAGCTCTATGAAATTGGGCCCTGATGAGAGGAAACAAAAGCATGTACAATGCACTCAGTGGCTGTCTTATCTACACACTTTCTAATCTTACAAATATTTCAAGGTAAAAAACTGCCACAAGCTAGGCAAACATCTTGACAGCATCTCACAACACATTGATTCGCACAAGAATCCTAGTCATTACAGTGGGCCTTAATTATTGACAGGGAAAACAGTACCATGTAGCTAGTATCATACCATGGAGATACATGTAGTATACCCATGGCCATAACCCAAGCTGCACTAATGCAGACGTGTTACTTCAATTAGACGATGCCACTTGTATTGTCAACAAACGATTTACTTCCAAACACTTGCTCGATTAAAAATATCTCTGCCATTTTGCACATGATGACAAAATCAAGAACGAGATTAAAAAAAAAAAAAATGAATGAGTGGCAATGTTAAATTATTGCTCGATAGATTAATCTTTTTGTTTCCAAAGTCCAAGTTTGCTTAAAAACGCTAGTAGACACCAGTGACCTGTCTTGCACCCATTGTACATTCCTTTACGACTAGGGTCACATTTTTATAGAGTTGATTTAAAGTATAGATAGAAAACTTTCTGCTAAGCAATAATTAGTAGGATACCAGTCACAAATGGTATGCAATATGGTATTTTGGCTGGTAACGTCATTTTGGTAAGCATAATTATGTTGCACTTTAAAGGCAGTGGACACTATTGGTAATTAATCAAAATAATTATAATTATAACACCTTTCTTGATTACGAGTAATGGGGAGAGGTTGATAGTATAAAACATTGTGATAAAAGCTCCCTCTGAAGTGATGCAGTTTTCGAGAAGGTAGTAATTTTCCACAAATTTGATTTCGAGACCTCAGATTTGGAATTTGAGGTCTCAAAGTCAAGCATCTGAAAGCACACAACCTCATGTTGTGACAATGGTGTTTTTTCTTTCATAGTTATATCGCAACTTCGACGACCGATAAAGCTCAAATTTTCACAGGTTTGTTATTTTATGCATTATGTTGAGATACACCAACTGTGAAGACTAGTCTTTGACAATTAACAATAGTGTCCACTGCCTTTAATAGCTTTTAAAGCAACCCTATTAAACTGGACCCCGAAAATTGATCCAGAAAAAAAAACCCGAACTCATACACAAAAGAAACCTTTTAACCCAAAACCAAAGCTCGGTATACATTCTCATGATGTAAGAACCTCAAAGTTCTTTGAACTGTCTTACATGTATTTGACACTCGGCCAATTTTCCCACTTAAAAAGATATTCATACAAATTAGTGTCAGTTCCTCTATCCTGTTAAACAGACCGCCACCTTGTCTTGTGTAGAGTCGAGGAACATCATAATTAAACCTCACGCTGCGAGCCTGTACATGTACGTACAGTACTAAGCCAAATCTTGTAATTAGTTGATTCTTTTAATTACTTCTCCTGCAAGCCTATGAGCCCAGATCAATTACATAGTCTATTTGTACACAAAGTACTTGTACGATTACTTAATAATCTTGCTACAGTATTGTGGGGCAGTATCAGCTCGCTGACGCAAAACAAAACTGAGAGTATGGATTGGGTAATGGGCACACAATTGAATATGCCTTTTGAAAATTGAAAGTTCAAGAAATGAAAAGCAAAATATTCAAGGGCCATTTATCTGATGCTGAATACACGTGCAAAGTGTATGATAATATTTGTCTTTAAACAAACTTGAATCCTCAATTTTGTTTGGTCGATTCCATGGTGATATTAAACCATATTGCACAGTCCATATCACATCCTGCGTAGTGTGCTGTTTTAACTCCACGTATTGCACTATTTTCAGCTGCACGCCAAATTTACTTGAAGATAAATATTTGTTATCACATGCCACTCCTGGAGTGCAGGAAAAATATACACGTAGTATCTCTGTGTCCCATACCCGACTTCGGCAACACACAAAAATAACCAAATATTTGTCACAAAGGTTTTTTATATCAAGTTCTGTCGGTGGTTTTTATGGCCTTATTTTGATATTCGTAAGACTTTGTATGAAATAAAAAACTCAAAAAGATTCTTCTTTTCCAAACAGCACATAGCTTTAAATCATCTGGACAGTGCTGACACTACCACATAATAAGTTACATATGTTAAGGGGAAAAAAAGGAATAAGTTTAAAATAGTCAGGGTTCTTGATGCGATTAACCCTACTTAAAGACCAGGGTTAACCCCAGGTTCCAGCCGTGTGGTGATCTCCATGGAATGCCAGACACTCATTCTGATCATTCATCTATGCCCGTAGTATGTCTGTCAGCTCAGACAGTCTGACCAGAACAGTTATGCTGCTCAAGATTTTTTTTCCTCTTTTCAATCTCCCGAACAACCTCTGCTGGGAGATCTTCCCAATGCCTGATTGGAGTACGCCAAAGAGCAGAAGGATCATTGGGAGCCAGTGAAGGAAAGGATCTGAATGAATTATGAAAATGTGGGATGTAACCCCGGGTGCCTGGGGTAGTGTACTGTACAAATATGCTATACTACGCTACACTTGTCTGAAATGAGCAGCGTCGTGGTATCTTGCAGTGAGGATAATTAATGCAGGACAAGCGTGGCTGACTGCTGACTGTACAGTATGCAAACTGCACACATGGCCAGATTCAGGCTGTGAGGACCGTCTTTTGTTACGAAGATGCAATTAAGATTAGAATATTGAAGGTTAAATTGAAGGTGAAATTCTAAGTAAACCTGACAGAGAGATGAATATGTAGGTTCTGCATTTATAGTGAGGCTACTCATAACATTGTCAAGGATGATTATTTTATGGTGTACATTTTTTTCACTGCAAAAATTTCAATGTTTTTTTTGTGTGTGAAATACGATTACAGTCAGCTTCAGAAGTATTTGTAGTTGTAGCTGTGCACAATTCAATCAATTCAATTCAATATTTTATTAACTAGTCAAGTTCCAAAACTTACAAAGTACATTGAATTCCTATCCGGTGTGAAAATTGTAGGCCCCCCTATATAAAAATATAATACATAAAACCACACCCATAATCTAATTTGGTACAAATTTTTGTGTAATGTCCATGTTTATAAAATGAACATTAGTTTGAGAACCACTAAAGTAGCAGTCATCTCAAATACCAATTGCTGTGTCAACAATGAATGAAAGGATGAGTTCTCTGGGATAATATACAAGATCTGCAAAGTGTCACTCAAAATTTTATGTTGTTCAATTATTGTCTTTGTTACAAAGAGTGTATGATTTTCGCTGTGCAATGAAAATAGCATACAGGGGTGCGATACGACTCCTACTTTTACAATAACAAATCAGACATAAAATGAACAAAAAGCTATAAATATGATCTCTGTGCTATTTTGTGGAAGGTCAAAGGGGCTGGAGCTTCGGTAACATAAGAAATTCCAGTAAAACATCATATGACATACATGTATCAACTGAATGAATGCTTCATCTCCTACAGTCTCTCATTCGAAGCTCATTACAAATGCATCTGATCGCAATTTCTCTGCAATAATTCTCCAAATAATAACTTTGTTCTTGTTCGTTTTGAAAAAAAAAAGAAAACACACTAACACTACAGTCGAGACACCCCCTGCTCTAACATAATTAATAAAGTACATAGCAGTTCAGGGCTGACTACAAAATGACACAATTAATTGGCCTCAAATATTTGATAAAGCTTTTAGTTGTGGCCCAGCCGACAAATCAAGTTGGATAAGTGGATTACCGCAGCAGTTGAGACTGTCAAATATGATTACATGCTAGCTGCACAGTGGAGATGCCAGACTGTGTGTAGGGTTAATATGAACCTACACTAAAATCAATCCCATCATTTGGCTGGATGTTCTTGCCAACAGAGGGCGCTATACTCAAATAGTGGTCTGCCAAAAAAAAACCTTGGTTGTTTGCCTATTGGGGGATGATTGGACAGCAACAGTTTTAAGGTCTGAAGCTTTGTTCAAACAAGGACAAAGCAGTTTTTCCTTGGTACAGTGCACCTTTATTAAAGACACTGGACACTATTGATAATTGTCAAAGACCAGTCTTCTCACTTGGTGTATCTCAACATATGCATAAAATAACAAACCTGTGAAAATTTGAGCTCAATTGGTTGTCGAACTTGCGAGATAATAATGAAAGAAAAAACACCCTTGTCACACGAAGTTGTGTGCGTTTAGATGGTTGATTTAGAGACCTCAAGTTCTAAATCTGAGGTCTCGATATCAAATTCGTAAAAAATTACTTCTTTCACGAAAACTATGGCACTTCAGGGGAAGCCGTTTCTCACGATGTTTTACACCATCAACCTCTCCCCATTACTCGTCACCAAGAAAGGTTTTATGCTAATAATTATTTTGAGTAATTACCAATAGTGTCCACTGCCTTTAAGGGAATTTAAAATTCTACTGATTATTTCCAAGGGCTTCAAGGCATGGGCAATGAAGGCAAATTGAGCCCTGTGCCTTGGGGCAACTAGGCTCCAATTTGAAGACAAATCTCCACAAGACGACAGGTCTTGTACATGAAGCTCAACATTTCCAACCGCGAGACCTAAGGACGACTTTCTCTTTCTAAACAATTCAAGGAGGTTTGAACTTGACAATCTCAAATACTAATTCAGCAATCTTAACAAATGCGTGTTGGAAAAACACTGGACTGTCATACTTTCTTTTACAGTTGTTAAATTACTGGCCCTATTTGAGAATGACTGGACCTGGGTTGGTAGTGGGTACTTTTTAGTCATTATTATCCAAAGTTTTCCAAACATGGTGGCCTAATATACTTAAGTCGTTCAATTTCATTCCCTCCATTGTCAAGACCTAAATTAACCATACAAGCAACTGTGCATATTGCATACAGTTGTGAGGAACTTGTGGCGTGTCATGGCCGAGCGGTTAAAGCACCGGATTCAATCTCTGGTGTTTGATCAGCAGAGTGCCGGTCGTGACACTTGCTACGTAAAATTGGGGAGGTAGTGCTTTCTGCTGTACCAGTCAGGCTTCTGATGGATAATACCCAAGCATACATCCATATGGACTGTAAAAGGGGTAACCCTGTTTCAGCCCTAGGAGTAGGTGGCAACGGCCTCTGGAAAAAAGTAACTGTAGCCCACACCTTGAAGTGGCCTTCAGGCCTTGTGTGTCTGGCGACTTGCATAAAAAAAAATACAATGTGTACATTCGCACAAACCTAGTACAGGGCCCAATAGCCAACAGCTACTTCACTACAACAAGTAGCTAAGCACAACAAAATAATATGCTTGCCAAAATAAGGTTACCAGCCAGACTACCATGTCACATGTACAATTTGTGGCTGGCATCATGCTCATTTCTGCTAAGCAAAACAAATCAATCAATATTTTCTGAAACTGGGTCCAGGTCGCCTCCCAACTGCTCTACCCACTCCTCCCCCACCTACCCCAGGAAAAAGAAAGTGGAATTAAACTAACACGGATTACTTACCTGTGAGCCCGTCTGGCCTGTGATTGGCTGCGTACTAACGTGTAGGCTCGAGGCTATACTCTGTACTAAACTGTCATCTGTCATGTCTGGCCCAACACCTGGAAAATATTGAGAACAAAAAACCACATCTGGTTATCAATCATTTTACATGAAATAATATGACAAACCCGAACCTCCAAGTTGACTTCCACAGGAAGCTATTGATTATTATTCTTTCCGTCAAATTACATAAACATAAAGTGTTCCAGGTAATGTGTGGCCTATCCCATTAGCAGAGGAGGTGAGCGATTTATCACGGATGATGATATCGGGCACACTGGGACGAAAGGAGCAAGCCAAAGGGTTCATATTTATGATTACTTCCACAAGCCTGGTACTCCACAGAGGCAATGGATTAATAGTTTCAAGCAGTTCAATTAGTAATAATCTCCGTACCAAATAAACCATCAGGCAGCTCCATTGATCTCAAGATTTCTTCTTCAATGTCACACGCATGCATTCCTTGAAGACGCTTCTCCCAGAAGAGCTGGTGAACAGATAATGAAGAAGCAAGATTGTTATAAATGTGTACATTACTCTAATAAAGGGTTTGAATCTCGGTTGTTGCTCTTTTGCCTCTTGAGTAAGATATTTCATCATAATTACTGTGTCCTTCAGATGGGACATTAAGCCATAGGTCTTGTGTACTAGGGTTGGTAGTGCACGAGAACCCAAAACACTTATTTTGGAAGAGTAGGGGTTATCAATGGGAATTCTGGTTTACTTAGCAAGTACCCTTGTTTACAGGTTTTTTCAGGCTTGCGGGCAACATGTATCTAGGTTAGGGTTAGGATAATACCTGAGGTGCGCACCATTCGTGGGTAAAAATGGCCCGAGGACGAAGCCTGAGGCCTATTACTGTCCCACCAATGACGCGTACACTAAGGGCATTATCTATTAACCTCCACCTGTGAGGTCATGCTATATTGTCATGCTATATTGTTTCGAGAAATAAATGGAGCAATGGAACAATAGCATGAAGTCACAGGTGGACGTTAAGTTCAATAGAGTGCCCTCCTTGAATTCATCACAAGAAATATTATATACTAATAAAAATATATTAAAAAAGCTGGTGTGTAGATTATTGTAATCTTTTCTAACATCAATTACCTGTTTAGGTGTTTCTTTTGTGTCTTGTTTGGGGTCAGCTTTGATCCGATTTGTTGTGTGATTAGTTTTCAGTGTAACAGGTTGCTTGAAGATGGATGCCGTCTGTCGGATTGGAAGAACGAGACTGATATCGTGGCGGGTACCTGAAACGTACATCAAAGAGCACAAAGACAAATTTGTTAACATTATTCTCATCAACACAAGTGCAATTTGCTTCATTTAACCATTCTTCCCCTGTTACAATTTCCAAATCCTAAAAAAAATCTCTGCACTGATCTTTCCAGAGATGACATCATCGACTCAAGACTAAGGTCAGTGCAGTTTGTATGGATTTTATAAAATTGCTCAAAACACATGTTTTAAAGCTCCTTGTAATGACGTTCATTGATCAAGAGCGGTCTCCAAAATAAAATTGTTTTGCAAAACATTTATTTGTGAATTTTGATTTATTTTTTCAAATTAAGACACAATTGTCACTTAAAGGGAAGGTACACGTTTGCGTTTGGTAATTACTCAAAACTAATATTAACTTAAAAACTGACTTGTTAACAAGCATTGGAAAGCTGTTGATAGTATAAAACATTGTGTGAAACGGCTGCCTCTGAAGTAACATAGTTTTTGAGAGCAACATGTTAGCTAGCGAGCCGTGCACGCCGTGTTAGCACGGCCAGTTGGGCTGAAAACACGGGCAAAAATTTGATGCACGGCTTGGGTGAAGCCGTGCTGTCTAATAATTTCAATGAAAATTACTGAACTTCTTTTATTATTTTGTTGTTGTTGAACAGTTTAAAAACAGCAGTGAGTAAAATTAGATTTGGTTTTACCAGATTTCCTTCTTTTGAATCAAAATTTCAACGACGCAACCATAAAACAATCGCTCGAAGTTGCCTCGAAAACGCTGACCACATTGCGACCACACAACGCACAAACCACACATTACACAACGCACGTGCAAATTACATGTACACAACGCAATGCAAGCGAGACACGCAGACTTCGTTTTAACAGTCAGTCGTCGTCATCGACCGTCATCAGCAGGCAGCATGAACTCCATGCACGCGTGGTATGATAGAGGCAAATTTAGGCCGTGTCCGAATTGGCAACTTCGGCTACAGCTACGGCTAGGGCGCGCGCGTCTGCTATTTTTCAACACTGACAGACGCGCTGATCTATCTGAAAGCACACAAATTCGTCCAATAAGGGTGTTCATCATTTTCTTGCAACTTTGATGACCAATTGAGCCCAAATTTTCAAAGGCTTGTTATTTTATACTTATGATGGGATAGACCAAGTGAGAACACTGGTCTTTGACAACTACCAAATGGTACAGTGCCTTAAATACCCTTTCAATCATTACGATATGAAGCTTTAATTCAGACCTTAATAGCACCTGAGCTGACAACATTATGGGTTATTATCGAGTAGCTTCCCTAGGTCAACCCAAGGGCCTATTTCACAAAGCAATAAAATTCATCGCAAGACAAATTGTCAGTATTACCATAGTAATTTGTATTGTGACATCACACTTTACTTAGAAACTTCGATTGATTTGCAGTTAAAATCAATTTTAGCTCTTTGTGAAATCGGCCATTGGTCTGACCCAAGTGCATTCGATCAGCTTCCCTTGGGTCGAACCAGGTCTGACCCCAGTGCTTTCCATTGGCTTAGCTAGGTCAACCTGTCATGACCAAACAAGTCAAGCAGAGTTAGTTGCCCATGACTTTACTGGCATGGTCCAATGCTAAAATCACTGGCCTTTGGCCCAGTGGTGTTCTGTGCAATTTTGGAGCTATGTGTAGCACTCTCTATCAATGGTGATTTTTTTTATTTATTTGTTTACCTTTGTTGTAATCATAATGGATGTTCTTTAGCCTTTTACTCTTCCTCACTCCAGATGTTAACAGTTTGCCGGTGCGGAAATCAAACGATGTCAGATCTATTGCATCACCAAGAAATCTCGCTAGCTGTGGCTTACTCCGAAACTTCTTTCCACATGGGCTACTTGGTAGAATAAACAAAAAGTTCAAAATTTAATATTGTTATGGGACACTTAATTACTGTAACATGAAGTTTTGAAATTCACCATTTTTTAATTTTTTTTTTTGTTTGGGGGGGGGGGGGGGGGGGGGTGGACACTGGCTTCTGGTGGATATGAATTATTTTGACTGGAGTAACTTTTGAGCACCCTCAGTTTTTGCTGCTAGGCGTACAACTGTACGAGGATACTGGATAGCCCTAGAGACACTTTATTGTGTAGTGTCCATAGACATGCCTGCACATGGAGGGAGTTTCAACAAGCAAATGCAACCACGGGGGCCCAATTTCATGGCTCTGCATAACGCCGAACTCCGCGCTTGCAATCATGATTCCACGCTCACGTGCAAGCGCCGAATTTCTGCGCTAGCCTTGTAAGCGTAGAATGCCTAGTAACATTGAATACGCATGCGCAGAAGCCAAAATTCGCCGCTAACCCGTGAAATACGCTTGCCGCAAGCACAGAATTCCCTGCTTCCGTAAGCGCCGACTCTGTGCTTACTGTGAAGCGCCGACTCTGTGCTTACTGTGAAGCGCCGACTCTGTGCTTACTGTGAAGCGCCGACTCTGTGCTTACTGTGAGCAGAGCCATGAAATTGGGCCCAGGTGGTGTAAGACCGTTTGGAGGATGGAGGGTTACGATTATCGCAAGAGTTATGATTTACTGGACAGTTTTGACCTTTCAAATGAACTTAATCATTAATATTGTGATGATCATTATTATTTATAGTCCCCGGGCGATCCAATCAATGATGATGGAGTTAAAATAATTTTAAAGGGGGTAGGGGGTGTTAGGACCATACAAATGGTGGCTGGCGCTGTTAACGGACCTCCGGCTCAGTCCGTTAACAGCGCCAGCCACCAACCCAATCATTACCATGCAGTGAAGACTGGGTCCTCGCACTGTTATTCCCTAATTTTTGTTAGACTTGTGTCCACGTCCACTGCCTTTATTTAAACGTTTAGTTGGACTTGGAGTGACATTAATTTACATAATTAATAATGGCAGGGTACCACTACCAGGGTTAAGGTTCGGTAAAAACACATAAATAAACTAGGTTATATAAGATGCTGAACAGGCTTTGATGAGAACCGACAAACATGATGTAGAAATAGAATATTATTATCCTGGTGTCATGTGTTTTCAAGTAGGATAACAGGAAAATTGTTCACAATCAAGAACTAAATATTTTTTTTCAAATCATCTATCCAATTTTTTAACAACAAAACTTTTACTTCATGGTGTGTTGAAAGTTTTGGGTTTTACTTGCGAGAGACAGTCCGCCATTAACAGTGCTTATGCATGCATGACATTGGAGCAATGTCATATGTTTTCACACCTCTCATTGGTTGGTATTTTATTGAATATTCAGAAGCTAGTATGGCATGCAAAATAAATCAAAAATATTATTCAATTGCTACTTAACAAATTTAATTACATTTTTGTCCTAAGGCATTATGGCTACTATATTAGAATCCAAAGATATCATAAGGGCAAGGCATGAAAGTAAAACACCCCACCCTCCCTTGCCTTGCTTGATGCACTCACACTTCATAACAATCCGTTTTCCCCCATTTCAGACCAGTAATGTCTGGTTTCAGGAGATAAGAAACCAATTTATGATATTTTCTCTTTAATGTAGACTTAATATTTATTACGCTTACCGGAATTTATAACAGTTATATGCAGTAAATAAATAAAAAAAATTGTTGTCATTTTCACTTAAAATATTTTAATATTTTCCCCACATTTGCACACCATAGAATCCCAAATAGTAACCACCTCACGTGATCCATCTAGTAACTAAAGCAGAATGAAACTCAATCTAGCAGATAGTAATTTTGTTTTGAACTTTCGAGGTTGGATGATGTTTCTTTGACTCATTTGAATGTTGGCATAATAATGCACTAGTGATTAGTACCAAAAATCAATCACTTTATAAATGTTTGAGCATAACCAACGACAGGAAACTTTATTCTCAGCATGATTAAGCCTGATGATAATACAGACCGTGAGTAAACTGCATAGCTTCTGTCACTGGTGCAGCTTGCACAATTTCGCGGTAAACGGGAATCAAAGTTGGGGACCGAAAACATATGAGGGTCGATAACGTATGACGCTCAATATGTGACAAACAAACAAATCACCGAAATTTGGTAATTCTTTAATTTGCGCGGAAATGTTTTAGATTACTCGCGCACATTTAGAACTCAAATTCGCGCAATTCTAGAACAACCCTTTATGATAAATTTCTTTAATTTGCGCAAACAACATACATTTGTTTTGCGCTACACCAAAATCTCTATCTTCCAGATGACATTTTTAAGTATCTTACCTGTGATAATAAACGTCTGTTTTGCCCGCCGAAAGACCGGATTTCCTAATCACCTCTTCTCGTGTCCATCCTTTAGGAAGGAAGGAACACTCTTCCGTCTTTTTGTCCAATTCCAGCCCCATCAAGTTAGGAACTGTTGACTATTTTCACAGAAACAAATTTCCCCCAAGTAAATAAAATAAACGAAGGCCAAACAGCTCACGCACTTGTTCCGATCGGACCAATTCAGCATTAGAAAGTAGTTCCTGAATTAACTAAACACCAAGGCTTTCGTGGAATATTTGGGGACAAAACTAACAAAATTAGTGATTGAGTAAAAATTCAAATTGAAATTATTTGGAAAATGACTGTTTCAAAGATAATTTACATAAGTAAGCAAGGAGTGTATAAATATTCGTTGTGGTAAAAGGTCGCAAAATAAAAAGCAATATGGTATTCATCCAAGATGGCGGCCCCCATGGAGAAAAGATTGCAGACGGCTTGAAACTTTGACTGGCGGACTTTTTAAATCATTAAAAGCGGAAACATTTTGGTAAACATGAATTCAAGATGTTGAAAACCATTGATGTGCGCAATTTTATGAAAGTTTACTATGCCTTGAACAGTTAATCTATCTGTGTTTTTTGAATTAATAAAATAGTAATAAAGGATAGTCTGTGAAATGGAAATAATAAAACATTGATTTACTGAATACTGCTGTAGCTATACAGATTCAAGCGCCAGTTAAAGACACACCTGTTTTGTTAATTATGTTATTGTTAATCTTTGTTGCTTTGCTGATTACTTATTATTGTTCTGCTTTGTCTATTTTTTTTCAGCTTTTGTGTATGTATTTTGTTGTCGTAATTGCAATTCATTGTAAAGTGCTATGTTAATGTATGAATATGATCATGTTCTTTTAATCTTTGGAATAGCGCTATACAAGCACTGTATATTTTATTATTACCGTATTTATTTTTGGTTTACTACAGGTTAATTTTGAAGTCGAAGCACAACAAAAGTTAAACATATGTTAGGCTAAGCGTCAATACAGATTCAGCTAGCTGTTACAATCAGAGTTGGAGCTTAACAAAGACAAGAAGACGAAGGAATTTGTTGTCATCTTTTTGTGGTGTGAGAATGATGCCAGATAAAACAATACCGGTTTTCAACAAACTGTCAGCTTGGTTTTCCAAGAGTGTTTCATTAAGAAGGCAATCTTTGTGGGGTAAGTGGATCTATGTTGTCAATCAAAATGAGCTTCGTTCATTGTACAAGTTCACTTAATTAAAACAAGTTTATAATCTCACAATTAATGTAACAAGATAAAATATAAGCTGCCGCATAAATTGTCATCCAAGTCCAGATATTTGGTAAATTAATATTAAAACATAACTCTTTGATGTAAAGGGAGTTTGCCACAATTTGTTTCGCTTTGGGGTTTGAAAGTTATCAGCTGAATTGTTAAACTCACTTAGCCTGTGAGTGAGATTCCGACATTGGTTCTTATATAAAGAGAAAGGAACAAAACATAAAACAACCTCAAATTATTAGAGAACAGGTAATTTACTTTGTCGCCCTTTGACCAAGAACAGAATATTGTTTATTGACAATTCAAGTGTTACTTTTTGTATGAATGATTTCATTGTGGTAATTTGGTTGCAAGAGAAACTTTTTCAGTTTTCAAACATCTACTTGATTATTGCAGTTAAACATGGAGGCAAGATTGTCGAACTTCGTAAGGCTCAGTTTATCTTCAGTCAAGATCCGGAAAGCTTTGATACCAAAAGGTAAGTGAAAAGACCTGCCAAAACTTTCATCAGTACCAAAAGCTTTGGCTTTGGCTCCGGCTAAGGCTTCAGGCTCCACCTGCTGATGTGCGAACCATCGATTGTGTTACGCGCGGCTTCAAAAATGCAGGTTAATAGCCGAGCTGTGTTCCCACTGCTTACGCAGCGCGGAGCTTGAGCCGATGCCAAAGTCAAGGTCTGATAAAGTCCCCAGATTTATGCAATTCAATACACTGCGAGTGCCTACAGCCAGGTTGAACATAAGTATTTTTTGCCGTAATATCAACCCTCTATGTCTTGTACGCAGTTTATTTCTGTCAGATGACTTTCATATGGGTTTAGCGACTGTCTTCCATGCTGGATACATTGATGCCTGCCTCAAGAATAAGAGTGCCCACAACACAGTCATCAGCAAATACGTCCTGCTCCCAGATCATCTCGCGAAAGGTAATTCATGGTTTACTGATGAGAGTTATTTACTCCTTCCACCCTCATTCTTGAACTGCATTTCTATAACTGTGGCCATGGCCGAGTAGATAAGAACATTCAGTGTTGAGAACATTGGACTCAAGCTCAGGTGTTTCTCTTCAACTGAGTGTGGGTTCGAGTCCTGGTCATGACACTTGTGTCCCTAAAGCAACACACTTGACCATTAATGCTGCAGCCTTCAGACAGGACGTAAAGCCGCAGGTCCCGTGTATGGTGTAATGCATGTATTAGAACCCAGTGCACTTACTGCAAAGAGAAGGGGTTCGCCCCAGTGTTCCTGGTTTGATTGTTTTCATATTGCATTCAAACACCAATGCAGTCTGTAAAAACCCCATTAAATATCATATTTGTCTTTTTAATATTAGAACGAAGTTGCATTTCATAAGTGTCCATTGTTTTTAATGTACCTGCAGAATTACACAGAGTTAGAATTTCACGTGATAAACAAAATGAAACGCCTGACAGCACAACTGCCCCACACAGATCTAGTTTAAGAGATCCATTGCCAGAGGGAAGGCGTGCAGATCAAAGGATAGATGCTGATGCACCCTCTAGAAATAGAACAGCCACAGACAGTGAAATGGATCGGCATGCAGGAACCAGTAATGAGCTAAGAAGGTATTTTTTTACCTCTTATTGAGTTGGTGACTTCAATCTGTTTGACAAATTAGTCTATAAAATCGACTGTTATTTTTCTTTCAATTTATCACACAACACCAGTGTCGTTCCAGACTTTTACCCAGATACTTGTGTTCGGGAATACAAGTCTAAGACCCTCCAAGTGAAACCTTCAAGATGTATGTAAGAGTAACCCAGCAACTTTCACACTATGAAGGTCAAGGGGACTGCCCCAATGTGGATTTTTGTTGTTGCACAACTTTTGTTAACTTCAGAGCTTTTGCCAGATTGGTTTAATGTATGTTAAGTAGTTTTCAATAAGACTTATTACCCTCAGATATGACACATGACCTGGGGTCAGAGAAAGGGTAATCAAGGTCTTACTATTCTTGTTTTGCATACTAGTTTATTTTATAATATGATTTGGGATGACAATTTATCTAAACCACAAGAACTCTCTCTCAACAGTTTATACTTTCAACAGCCGCAGTGCTTCTCACCAAGTAGGGTCATTCTTTTTTGGAGTCCTTACCAACATATTGACACTACCTTTAATAAAATGTTCATCTTCTTGTTTTGACAAGTTTTGAAGACAGAGCAGAAGGAAGACCAGTTGGAGCTCAAGCCTTGTCTGAGGAGCAGAGGATGGAAACGGCAGCAGGTATGCAACAGGACCAACTTTCATAAAGCTGTCAAGCAGAAAATACTGCTTAGCAAAGTTCTTTGTTAAGCAAAAAATGATTGGGGCACCAGTTGCAACAATGTAAACTGTTTGGAATTTTGGGTGGTAACAGTTTCTGTTTAGAAAGATTTGTCTGTGATTAGCAAGTTTTAACGCTTACAGGCGCAGGTTTTTTCCCTTGTGGTATATTCTTTGATACAATTACAACAACTAAGACTATGTTGCCCTCACAAAAAATATGTTGTGCATTAAATAAAAATTACATTCAAAGCATAAGAAAAACAATAAATTATGACTGACTATCGGAAATACTGACGTTTTGTAATGAGAAAAAACTGTAAAAACTGGGCTTTCTAAAGAAGATGATCAGAGCATACTGATCAAAATGTTGTTTTCAGAACCACCCTAACTCATTTAGAGATATTCATTACATGGTATTACCGCTAACTCTGGGATGAAAAACACTCTGGGTTTTCTATTTAACAATGATTGTCTTCTCTTCATGTTAGAAAATAATGTTTCATTTGTTTTGCCTTAAATAAAAGACAAAGTCATGTCAAGGACAACAAACTTGCTTAGCCAAACAGAAACCATTTTACAGACACTACACGTCTCACCACCAACACAAGGAAAGCAAGTCACAAGACTCCTCTACTTGCAAGAACACAAGAGAAAGTAGTATGCTGCCACCTATTGACTGAAACAGGCCGACGTATTTTTTTTATACAAATTAATGTTTGAGAACACACTTTTTTACATTGGTGTTACCCCATGATGTTAATGTTGATGCCCTCTTTGATATCTGTATGTAACAAGACTCATGGTGTCAATTTAAACACCCCTGTTTTTGCAGTGTATATTATTTCACTTTGGAAGAGTAAAGACAGTTGATTCAACCACACCATCCACCAAGCAAAACTACTTCCCTGAATCTAATCTGCTGGTCCTCCAATCTACTCTGCTGACTAGATTATAAATAGCAGGACCAGTTCTAACTAAGCTGGATGAACTCTGATCAAAACTGAATTCCACTTGGTGAAAGTAGATAACATCACACGGTCTGGCTGCAAGCTATAAACCCAACTCAATTTCCTGTAATTTTGTTTTTGGTCATTGTCCACTAGGTCAGTTTCAGAATCAAGAGATCTCCAAGATACCTCACGTCAGAGAATTGCCGCAAGTATCTGGTCCCATCGTTGATTTCGTCGTCGGAAGAAACGGCTATAGTGTTCAGATGAGCACATGAAGGACTCTGCAAGTTTAAGTGTTAAAGTTTGAAATAGTTTTGTGTTTGGTGTTATTCAAAAATTGCTTGTTATTTCTGAAGTTTAAGTGTTTGGTTGAAAAAGATGCAAGTCTGCATTCATTTACCTTTTGAAAGTTACTTGTTGATTATGATATCTAGAGATATTGATGCAGCATTAAACGTGTTACCGGACTTAGACTAAGGGAGTGCGCTGACAAAGGGCTGGATAGCTCAGATGGTAAACCACCAGCACCCTGGACGTTATTGGTTCAAATCTCGCTCGAGTAAATTTTTCTGTGTTTGGACTTCAATCAGATTAATCAGATGTTCTTGAAAAGATGTGCCTATTTTTCTACAAAGGTTTTTGTTAGCTCAGTAATGCCCATATTTATATTTCTTAATGTTAGTAAGTTATTCATATTGTTAAACTATAATACTTCCAAGAGGGAAAGTGTTGCATTAGACCCGACAAAAAATTATTAATTTGAAACGTCTTTCTATTGAAAATTTTTGTTAAACATTTTTGTTTATGTTTCTAAATGTGTCTTTGTTGAAAATTACAGACATATTTTTCTAATCTTCTCTGAAACTGTCTCTTTTTGGAATAAATGAAAAAAAAACTGCGGGCGTGAAGAAATTTAATTCAAAGAAGGTTAGCCTGCAAGTTTTTTAAGATGGTCAATATAATCAACAGCTGTACATTAGCTTGAATCAACAAGAGTAATCATACCAGTGTGAATATACACACCATTTTATTCAATCCTGGTGGTGAAGTTGGCTAATATCAACAGCTGAACACTAGAAGCTTGATTCAAGAAGAGGTGTTTTACAATTGTTGAAAACATATTGTATGATGTTAAAGTTTGTGGTAAGGTTGGCAAGTTTTATCAAAAGCTGTATCTTAACCTAATCTAAGAACAGTAATCATACCATTGTTGTTATATATATAATTATTATAAATTTCATTGAATAAAAAAAGAGTCTCTTACTGATAATGAAGATTTGTAACATTTATGTTTGTTGTTTGCTATGGTTTAAACAATATTTTTCTTACATATGGATGAACAATTTCAGACTTGTATCTGAATTCAGACCTGTACAGTTTGCCTGGTAAACAAAATGCTGTACCATCCAAGCTCTGTGATCTATCTTTCTAGCACTAAGGATACTGTTCCAAAAAGCGGTTTGCAAACTTGGTGGACTTTTTAGTCTCGGGTCTCCCTGGTAAACAACTCGTGCTGTATTTGTCTCAAATTTAAATACACCAGGCTTTTCGACCTACTTCTATCCAGACACTGTTACCAAAAGCTCTCTGCAACAAAATAATATGATAACTTCAGGGTTTACCAAAACTTGGAGAAACAATTATTTCAATGTACCTCTTTACGAAATGAATCCCAGGGTCAGTTTCAGACTTTCTTGTCAACAATTACTCCCACCCCTGCATCGCACTCTTGACTTTGGGAACAAGTGAAGCTGTAGAAGGAATTCTACACAGTACATTACAGAGTTCTAAAGGGAAGGTACACGTTTGGTAATTGTCAAGGACTAGTCTTCTCACTTGGTGTATCCCAACATAAGCTTCAAATTTACAAGGCTGTGAAAATTTGGGCTCAATTGGTCATTGAAATTGTGAGAAAATGATGAAAGAAAAATCACCCTTGTTGGACGAATTGGTGTGCTATCAGATAAGAATAAAAGACTTCTAGCTAGAAGTCTTTTATTTTTTAGTGAGAAATTACCCCTTTCTCAAAAACTACGTTACTTCAGAGGGAGTCGTTTCCCACAATGTTTTATACTACCAACATCTCTCTAATGCTCGTTACCAAGTCAGTTTTTAAGTTAATATTTGTTTTGAGTAATTACCAAACGTGTACCGTCCCTTTAAAGACACAGGAGGACACCTTTGGTAGTTGTCAAAGACCAGTCTTCTCACTTGGTGTATCTCAACATTATGCATAAAATAACAATTCTGTGAAAATTTGAACTCAATTGGTCGTGCGAAGTTGCGAGATAATAATGGAAGAAAAAACACCCTTGCACATGAAGTTGTGTGCGTTCAGATGCTTGATTTCGAAACCTCAAAATCTAATTCTGAGGTCTCGAAATCAAATTCAAGTATTTTAGTGGAAAAATACTTCTTTCTCGAAAACTACGTTACTTCAGAGTGAGCAGTTTCTCACAATGTTGTATACTATAACACTACATGTTTTAACAACTCTTCATTGCTTGTTACCAAGTAAGTTTTTATGCTAACAATTATTTTGAGCAATTACAAATAGCAGTACTGACCAACAGTGTCATGCATGTCCAGTGCTTTCACTACGTCACGCCACTTTTCTGGAGGGATATCAGAAATAGGCGTTCGAGGACGGGTAATCGGGAAACATTATAAAGACAGGGTTTACGTAACCTCACGTGCCAAAACTGATCTCCAGCATATCAAAGTGGAATTGTATGTCCAGCTCCTTCAAAAAGATAAACACTGGGAGCGCCATTAAAGGCAGTTGACACTAATGGTAATTGTCAAAATCCAGTCTTCTCACTTTATGTATCTCAACACGTACATGAAAAAAAATACTGTGAAAACTTGAGCTCGATTGGTCGTCGGAGTTGCGAGATAACTATGAAAGAAAAAACACCCTTGTAACACGAAGTTGTGTACTTTCAAATGCTTGATTTCGAGACTTCAAGTTCTAAACTTGAGGTCTCGAAATCAAATTCATGGAAAATTACTTGTTTCTCGAAAACTATACCACTTCAGAGGGAGCGGTTTCGCACAATGTTTTATACTACCAACCTCTCCCATTACTCGTAAACGAAAAAGGTTTTATGATAATTATTTTGAGTAATTACCAATAGTGTACACTGCCTTTAAGATGGTGGTAGAGTACAATCAAGACATATTAGTTCAAGTGACAGATACGTTTACTGTAATGAGACTGAAGACAGCTGTGAAAGATAGCGACTATTAAGTAGGGAAATAAACATCAATGTTTGTATTTGACAGACATCATTAAGAGGTAATTAGACAATCTTAGAAAGTTAATCAGGAATAAGCAGCGCCTGACAGATACTAATGCACATTTAAATAATAACCAAAGGGCTGGATGGCATACTAGCCGATGCTTTATCGCATAATACTTATTAAAATAATATTTTGACAAGTTTTAATAGGAGGTGATAGGAACTCGATGAAGGTGGTAAGCCTAATATTGTCCTGGTGAAGAAATCCGACCCTTGTTGAAAAATTGTATATTGTTTTATAAAATAGGCCTCAAAGGGTGTGTTATTAAAAAGTTATAATTAATTGAATACATTTCCTAGAAAGGTGATTTTTTTAAAACTGTGATTATATTAAAGGCCTATTTTGTATTTATTATTCGTGTGTTAATTTTTTTATTTTATATTTTAGAGATAGTGCGGGATGGGAAAAGCAAACGCCAGGTTTCTTGGCATCACAAGTTGACGGAAACAAAACCAAGTATATACATGTTCTTTTCGAACGGACTCGCTCAAACTAGTTTAGAGACAGGTAGGGTGGAAAAGAATAGTCTCAGGAAATCAGAAACTTTCGAAAATAATCTTACAAAACATTTGAAAATGGTCCTATAGGTAGGGGAGGGGATCCCCTTTTAACAAACCTGTGTTGATAAAAACACGGTGACGAACGCAATCTAGATTGTTTTATGCGCCCATTCTTCACCAACCCAGCGGGAGGTTGATATGAGGACAACAAGGTATTGGAGATGGCAAAAGGGGAAAGACAACTCTTGAACGGATTAAAGTTGATCGAAATGAAGAAAGAAAGAGTCACTGGTGGTAGAAATGCCCGGGTTAACAGAAGAAGTTAAGATAATGCAAATATGGAACACTCTACCTCCGTATAGGCTTCCTATAGCTATAGGCCTTTTTTGATAATGTAATTCCCATGTATAGCATGCAGATGGCGCTACCAATATTTCTAGATTGTTCATTTTGCTCACTCTTGGCTGTGTGGTTGAGCTGCAAGTTTCTCTCGTTGGCTCACTTTTAATTTTGAGCTGCTCTTGAATAAATTTGCTGCATAATCGACGTTGCTCGGTGTGATCTCAATTTGTATAGTAAAGGCCTGCCGTACCAGACTTCCTCAGTTAGCAACAACTGCGATAAAGGCTATACGCGATTCCAATCAGTTGACTTGGGCGCATGCGCTCGTCTCACCCAGTAAGATGAGACGGGTAGCGTTGACGACTTGATTTAATTTTCTGTGGTCATTTCGCTGTTGCGGTTTTACGAGTTTGTATATTGCCGACGTGTGGTGGTTAGCGTTTCACGTTTGTCTTGGGAAAGAGTTTCTTCTTCCTTCACGCACCGCTAACTAAACACGACACCAACGTTTCCACCATTAGTGTCTGTTACAAAGAGGAGCGAAGGAGGCAAGGTGCGTCATCAGGTGATATGACTCGTGATACTGGGTGCCTCTACACGGTGTGAACTAGAGTTGCAGTGGTACGGCACGAATTGCTCTAGTTTGTCTTGACTTTCAATGTGAACTTGAAGCAGTGGTGTCACATGAATTACTATAATTGTCTGGAAGGGCCACGTGAACCATACAACAAGGGTAATTATTTGACCGCAGATAGATACCCCTATCTTTGCAGATAATTTGAAACTGATTTGGACGCGCCATTTCTTCTAAACGATAACTTTTCAAGTTTATTTTACAAACGTGAGTTAAAATAGCCATACTGCAAAACTGATTTTCTTGAAGGTGATGTTCTAGCTGAAGTCCTGTGACATCAGTGAACGAGAGCCTAGCCCTGCCTGCTACCAAATCTGCACTTTCAGCTATCAACATAATTGATGTAAATCTTTGTACACATGCAGGGCGTTCATACACCAGCCCACGGGCTTTTCAACACCAATTAAAGAATTTATCCACAGTAGAGGTGCTGGATACGCAAATCGCCGCTGATATCAGCTGCAACAGCACTGCATGTTCACTTTTAATTATACGCACTATATATAATCTGCCACGGCCAGACTGTCATCTTTGCGTATAGGGCCTCTACGTGTGTGTGGCTAGCTTCCCAATGAGAAACTTACCGTCTACCTGAGATAGCAGTTTGAGTTGATGAACGATGTCGTTAAACGTCAGGATGCTTGCTCGTGCTGGAATTATAACATTTTTGGTCCTACTTTTACAAGGTGAGTGATGCGTTGATTGATAACAATCACAACTTTGTCTTACAGTTCTTGAATAAAGTATTTTTAAAACCACGCCTTTATTTATAATTACTTATGATTTAAATCAACAATTGCGTAACAGATTGTGGAGGGAAAGTTTCACACAGAAAGTTTAAACCCATATTACAAATACGTACCCCATCCAAATATACACTGCAAAGCTGGGTGTTAATATTGACGCTATGGGTGTTGTCACATGATACCCAATAGAGAATCTAATACCTAGATGTTTTTGCAGATAATTATCTGAGTTATTTGAACACCCAATTGTAGAAAACTTTGCTTCTTTTTGGGGATGGGGTATCTATATGGTGTCTTGTTGCACCCTAGTTTTGTAATGTAAATTTCACTTGGGGGGGGGGGCATTAGTGAAAATTAGAACCAAAGACCGGCAAATTAAGAAGAGTGTCCACCCAAATCTTTCTACAGAAAATAATATGAAGTGTTCCTTCAGTTAATACATTCTGACAGTGATTTAGTATCATAATTTGTGTAACATCCTTTGACCTATGAAGTTATTCTTGAGAAACCATGTGTGAAATTGATAGTGCATTCAAAGCAGAGAGCTGTTAGTCACCTTCGCAGAGAAACCCAGTTACATTTATTTTAAAACTTATATTAGTGAAGTTTTTTTGCTAGTATTCAGATTCTTTTGAAAACGTAAGAATTCTTGCTCTGGTGATAGTATAAGACCACCCTCTGCCCACGTCCATATCAACAGAGCAGTGTTCTACAGTGTCATCCTCCATGTCACTTGGCACCGTAACCGGTAGAGCACAAAACACCCCAAGGCTAGGCTCGATCAAGTGCAATGTACAATGCAGATGCGGCCGATTATGCATTCACAAGAGATGAGGCGTACTCCCCTTACAAGGGCCCGAATGCCTTGGTCAACTCTGCAAAACAGATCTTTTGCCTGGCTGACTTAATAATGATGTGGTTTATCTTTCTTGAGAGGCGGATTTTGCGATGGCAAACTAGATGTACTTTTGTCTCGATGATGCGTTTCAAGAGGGTTTTACAGAAACGTCTGGAACCACAGAGAGGAACAACACTGTAACTTAGATGACAAGACATCCCCAGTGTAAGACTAGACGAGAAGGGGCAACTGGGGAAACTTGACTTTTAGAATCAGTGCAAAGGTTTCCAGGCATTGATAATAAGAAAAGTGACGCTGCCGATAAGCGAGTAGGCCGATGCGTTCAGCCCGGAGGTGAACATTGTAAAAGTCTCAAGATCTGTTGTAAAAAGAGGCCCATCACTTGATCCGACACCACTGTATGTAATTATACTCAACCAAACTGATGGTTTGGAAATAGTAGATGACTTTGCACCATAACTGTTGAATAACATCGCCATTCCTGTTTCAGAGTAGGCTATTATTAGCTTTTAAAGACAGTTTCATTAAAGGCAGTGGACACTATTGGTTATTACTCAAAATAATTATTAGCATAAAACCTTACTTGGTAGCGAGTAATTGGGAGAGGTTGGTAGACTAAGTATACAACATTGTGAGAAACGGCTCCCTCTGAAGTGGAGTAGTTCTCGAGAAAGAAGTAATTTTCCACGAATTTGATTTCGAGACCTCAAGTTTACAATTTGAGGTCTCGAAATCAACCATCTAAACGCACACAACTTCGTGTGACAAGGGTGTTTTTTTCTTTCATAGTTATCTCGCAACTCCGATGACCAATCGAGCTCACATTTTCACAGGTTCGTTATTTTATGCATATGTTGAGGTATACCAAGTGAGAAGACTGGTCTTTGACATTTACCAATAGTGTACACTGGCTTTAAGGCAACTAAAAGGCATCATTAGCAAAACAACTATCTGCAAAAAAATTACATTCAAAAGGGTGTAAATGTTTGTGCGTTTGGCCGGTCGCAATCTACAGTTTAGTTTCTTTGCAGATCAGCACGTCCTTATAAACGATTACTTCCTTCACAAGACATTGCTGTGTTTGAGTTTAAAACCACTGGGTTTGGGTTCACTTAATAGTGCCACCATTGGAGAAAAGGAAGTGCCACCCCTCAACACACACACCTCAAGTTGGTGTATAACGGAGCAATAAGGAAGCCGATAGTCGTCTTACTTTATTTTGCAATTAATTTTATCTCATGATTTGAAGAGCGTTATCCCCAAATGAAACCCACGTAAAATATATTACATGTTACCTAAATACAGTACATTATAAAGTGATCAGAAAGCACCTGCTATTCTTAAAAAAAAAAAACGATTACGTATTATATTAGTATAATGTTGTTGATTTAGCACAAGTCACCGGCATTTGGGTAAACTGTCTTTAGGCTTCAAAGGATCCGTGTTCGATTCGGAAAGGGAAACCTCGGGCAAATCAACCAAATGAGTTCACTATAAGATCATCAAATGCATCTGCTTCAGCCAGGAGTCCTTTACCTTTGATATTATTCCTTTAACAAATAATTATTGTATAGGGCTTTGTTTCCGATGCATTGAAGTTCAATTCAATTGAGCATGAACTTTGAAGCTTAGAGAGAGATGTACCATAGGTTTTTACAAAGATGTATTTCACTTCATGGCGATGTTAAAACATTCATAAAGAACTGTAAATGTATAAATAAATATCAATACTTTTTTTCTGTTTTGTTTTAACAGTTGTCGGTGGCAAAACCGAAGAACGACGAAAATATGTAAAAGGTAAGATTTGTTTGAAATCTGTAAAGAAGTTAAAAAAATCGATCAACGGCTACACTCTAAAATATTATTTATAGTAAACTTAACAAATACTGCGGTCTCTTTTGTATACATCGTTTTAAAGAGAAGGCATGCGTTTGGTAATCACTTTTACAATGAATGGAAATACAACCCGTGGTTAGAAAGCCTCATTAGCTTCCGAAGGAATGTGGTTTTGTAAAAAGATATCAGTGTTTAAGCCTTAAAATTTGAATATTAGAAGTGTTACTGCAGTATAACTGTTGTTTCTAACAAGATTTATAAGTTTTTATGGCCCCAAATTTGAATATGCGAAGCGTTACTGCAGTAATGCTCCTCGGATTCCTGTTATGTATTCATGTTAGGGTTTATTCTTTATAAGTGCACAGTAATCACTCCTGATTATCGGTGATATCTCAAACAAAATTAAAGCAATCGAACGGCTCCAAAAACCAAACAATTACTTTGCTTTAATACAAGCTTTGCCTCCCGCGTTAAAGATGAAAACCAAAACCATGCCTCAGGCGAGAAAGGAAGCAAAGATTAATAATCTGTGACTTCGTGAGAAGGAAGACCAACGTCTTGGCAGTTTGAACGAAAAACAAAAGAAATTGAGGGGCCAAGTTGTGATGACTCGTGACCAGAATTTCACGACCGCTGCTTCATAAGTCGAGTAAATGAACTCATATAGCTAGCGATCCGTAACTCCGGACGGTCGGAATTAAAACGCCTTCAGCACGGCGAGAATAACCGACCAAACCCCCCCCGGTGCCCTTTGGCGTTAAAGTGCCTTACAATAATTCTTGGAAGGAGGGCGAACTCATTCCTAGATGGACAAGAAAATTAACCCATTATAACATTTCAACAAAGGTTTCTTTATGTTCATTTTTGAAGAAACAAAAATGGCAATCATTTGATTTGACGTGACATCGTTACTTTTGTTACGTGTAGCTAGAAGATTGAACAAAAATGGCAATCATTTGATTTGACGTGACATCGTTACTTTTGTTACGTGTAGCTAGAAGATTGAATGAAATGGAATTGGTTGGACACTCACAATTATAGCAGGATATGTAATTAATGTGCACACATTTTAACCAGTCTCGTAACAATCTGATGTTTTTCTTCGGGAATCACTAGGCATATTAGTCATCCAATGACATTATATGAGTGTTGGTTATTGAAGTCTTTGCTTGGGAAAAATGTCATGGCAATTCGTCTCACACAAGTATACACCCCTACCAGTACAGTCTCTGTCAACCACACTGTTAATAACGCGATATGAATGTGTGTAAGTCCACAAAGTGTTTCAAATCCGTACATTACGTGGGCCTATTCTGTTTTCATGTCCACACTTCCCTACAGCGTTAAATTGCTGATCCCAATACACTACACCTGGTGTCAATTAATATTATATTTGACCTTATATGACAACTACAATTTCAAATGTCCACCTTGTTTTTAAATTAACTGAGTCTTCGTCGATCTGAAGTAACAAGTGAAAACGGTAGTTAAATCCGGTCGGGTGAAACCAGTTCAAAACAAAAACAGAAACAGAAATGACAACAACAAAGTTCCCTCCTTTGATCTTATTTCTTATCAACAGGGAGGAACTCATCCTCCTCTCGCAATCGCTTCGAGATTACCAGACACCAACAGCTCTCCCTCTCTTTTACTATTATAAGTTCAACCAGCGGCCCCTCTATTAATTTACCTTGGCGCGTAAATAACGGATTTTCATCTGATCTGCTTCGGGTTCCTCCGCTTGAGCGCGCGCAGATCATTAACGAACCAATCGGATCATCGGGACAATGACGGGTCAGTGATTCTTACCTCTTACCCACTGGTGTTGCTCATGATGTAATTAGACGTGATGAGTCCACGGGGGGGATGATCAACATAGCAATGGGCAACCGAGATTGTAAGTTAGCCCAGTTATTATTTGAGCTATATTTACCTAGAAATCCAGGTATTGTGGTGCAAAGTGCAGTAAGTTCCTGATGCCCATAGCACATCCGCATTAAAGCCAGCCGTTTCTGCACCATTTGCATGTTCCACACATATAAGCAATATCGACATATTTTGAAATTATTTAAACATATTTCACAAACGCAAAGTCCATTGGTCTTCCGAGTTGCAAGGCCTAAATTTCCACACACGCAAAGATAAATTGATAAATTTTGCATGACACTTCTCGTGCTTTTTACGGAAAACAAATTTTCACAAAACTAGACCAAGGGTAACAATCCAATTGCGTGCTACCATTATAAGAAGATAATGCACTTTAATTATTTAGGATTTAGCGGGATTTGCCTACTGAGGTGTAGAAGGCCCGACCCGACCTACTTGCAAGGACATGTGTTTGTATTTTGGATGAGTACTGGTATTAAACCAAGGTCGAGTTGACTCCAAACACCTCAACAATGGGTTGATGGATGCGTCTGGACTTCAAAAGCACATTCAGTGAGATTTATCCCCAACTCTTCATTCGGATTTGCGGGTTTACGTCTTCGTTCTTAAAAGAGATAGGCAGATGAGAATCTTATAATGAACTTTTAGAGCTTATGATGAGTGTTGATTACTTTTTCTACAGTGGGTTTTAATGTAGACGGGGTGAGGGCAAGTGTATTCTTTCCACAGGTTTCGATCCAGTGCAGAGCTGTCGACTAAACATGATTGATGGTAACAATTATAAATCGACGGAGAAGGGAAAATATGATATCCTTTTCGTGACTTTACCGACACCTTTCTGAGATGTGTCAATTTGTTTTGCAACAAATTTTCGATCAATGACTTGATCGCAGTTTGCTTCCACAAATTAGGCCTTCATCAGGTTACTAAACAACTCCCGGGTCAAACCATGTCCTGGGAGAATGACCCATTGCTGGGTCAGTACATTCCAAAATCTGTTAAAATAGGACTGTTCTGTCCTGCAACATTTAAAGGCAGTGGACACTATTGGTAATTACTCAAAATATTTATTAGCACAAAACCTTACTTGGTAACGAGTGATGGGGAGCTGTTGATAGTATAAAACATTGTGAGAAACGGTTCCCTCTGAAGTGACGTATATATAGTTTTCGAGAAACAAAGTAATTTTCCACGAATTTGATTTCGAGACCTCAGATTTAGAATTTGAGGTCTCGAAATCAAGCATCTGAAAGCACACAACTTCATGTGACAAGGCTGTTTTTTTTTCTTTCATAGTTATTTCGCAACTTCGACGACCAATTGAGCTGAATTGTTTAAGCATATTTTGAGATACACCAAGTGAGAGGACTGGTCTTTGACATTTACCAATTGTGTCCAGTGTCCTTGACAGCTCTTCAAAGCTCTTTACCAAGTACATTTTTATGACATCAACTTGTAGAGTATAAACTACCATTCTTTACCTCCATTAAACTACCAAAAGTATATTGTGCCTTTAATGTAGAATGATTGTGCAGTATAATGGCATATCAGAGAAGCATAACAACTTAGAGCAACGGAGAGCTGTTGAAAGTATAAAACATTGTAAGAAACGCCTCCCGGCCAAAGAAACGCAGTTTTGAGACAGAGGTAATTTCTCACTCTAATAATAAAAGACTTCAGGCCTGAAGCCTTATGCACCTGAAAGCACATACATTTGACTTGTGCAACAGGGGTGTTTTGTTTTCTTTCATTATTCTCTTGAAACTTTGATGACCAACTGAGTCAAAATGGTCACAGATTTGTTACTGTATGCATATGTTGAGGGTATCACCAGGGAGAATACTGGTCTTTGAAAATTACCAAAGGTGTCCAGTGCCTTTTAATGAATTTCACTTTAAAAAGTGCAGCGTCACTCAGTTTTCCACTACTACATTAAAGAAACTACAATTTCATGACATCATTCGAAGAAAACACCCATTTGTTTTTAAAGCTTGTCCTTTCAGACGTCACTGCTTCGAATTTACAGAGTCCCAATAAAGTGCGTTTCCAAGTAGGCCATAACGATGTTAATGTCCTCTAATTGTCACTTCTGAATAGATCTTTTCTAAAACATATGCTGATTTAATTCTGTCAGAATACAAGAGGGTGGTATGAGTGGTCGACAAGGCCTAATCCCCCGCACCTCAAGTGGTTTGCGCATAATGGATGCCTCTCGCAAAACGCAATATGGTTAATTAAATAATTATGGGCAAATTTACGTGAATGACTTATAGCTCGTCCCGCGAGCAAGAGTTTGTGCATAGACGTTTAGAGCGGTGCGGTGTTTTTAACACACGGCTTAATTAATTCCGATGGCAGCATTTAAAGACAGGTCAGTCTCAACAATCGGTGGTCTAATTAAATAATACGACTAGGCTATTTTTGTTCTCTGTGGTTGTTTGGAGGCAATGAATGCTATTCATGGCTTGGGTTAGGGCTGTGACGTCACTGGGAAAAGTGAAATCCAACTGGAATCTGTTTAGCAATGTTTGTTTAAAGGTGAACAAGTTAAACAAGACATCATTATTTATTAAAGTTAACAGTTCAGACAGAATAAAGCTTATAAACAATACAAAGTTACAATACAAAGTATGTATCTGGTTTCACTTTTTAACACATGCTGACTATGCCTGGCCGCTTTAAAAACTTATACAGCAAAAAAGAAAGAAAGAAAGTTTCAATTTCTACTCGACCATGCTTCCCTGTAACTCATTTGGTTTTTGAAGCAGTTTCCTCAGCTATATTGAAAAATCGAATAGTGACAATCTTTTAACAATTAAGGCGGCCCAACAGCACGTTTTCCGCTCACTCTACTTTAGTGAAGAGGAATGTACGATGAAAGGGCAAGAGGGTCCAAATTTAAAAAATCGAATCAGAAGATGTTATCTTGTCAATTGGGTCTTCAAGCTAAAGGAAGCGATGCATTCATTGGCTTTTGGAGCTTTCATCAACATCAGGATATTACCATTATGAGGGTTTCGCTTCTCTGTCAAAAACCGTCATGTGTTCACATAGTTTTGGTGGCCATCGGAAAATGGATTGACAATATTGGGTTTGAAAGCTAGGTTGGTATCAGGTTTTTACTGGCGTCTGATTCTTTGTAAAATCAGAGCTACGTCTTAGGCACCGGTTCGGACTTCTTCAGAATACGTACTTTCGGTATGGAACTTGAAACAGTTATATAGCCAAGCCAGAGACTCAAGCCAAGCCGTAGCATCAAACATGGCTCTTATTAGTTTCCAAAACTGTTGAATCCATGCAACAATGGTCAGTCACAACTCTGCTATCACGATAGGTCACAACTTTTGAGTACTCGTCTATGGCAGACCTGTTTTGATACCCGTCGTATACTCAAAAAGTGATACCCATACTCGTGTGTTTTTTCGTACCCGCACGCAAACTCGTCGAGGATGTTTGGAACAATGTCATCAAACCGAGAACGTTTCCGCGTCGTACTCGTTAAAGGCAGTGGACACTATTGGTAATTGTCAAAGACTAGCCTTCACAGTTGGTGTGTCTCAACATATGCATAAAATAACAAACCTGTGAAAATTTGAGCTCAATCGGTCATCAAAGTTGCGAGATAATAATCAAAGAAGAAAACACCATTGTCTCACGAAGTTGTGTGCGTTTAGATGGTTGATTTCGAGACCTCAAGTTCTAAACTTGAGGTCTCGAAATCAAATTCGTGGAAAATTACTTCTTTCTCGAAAACTATGGCACTTCAGAGGGAGCTGTTTCTCACAAGGTTTTATACCACCAACCTCTCCCCATTACTTGTCACCAAGAAAGGTTTTATGCTAATAATTATTTTGAGTAATTACCAATAGTGTCCACTGCCTTTAAGAGCCCTTAGGTATTTACCGTACGTACATGGTTCTTCAGTGCTCGTTTGTGTACCTCTCTGTAACTCATTGTTTTCAAAATACTCGTACTCGAGTACTTTTATTCGCGTACCTCTCTGTAACTCATTGTTTTCAAAATACTCGTACTCGAGTACTTTTATTCGCAACTCGTTCTCGTTTTTGTACTTCATGAATGTGTCACAAGCTTATTTCAAATTGGTAACATGGACATAGTATATTTTGTAATTTTTTAGCGCTATATAGGATACCTGCATGTTTGTCTATATGTACACATGGCACCTTAGTTGAGACAATAACGTTGGACTCTCACACATTGCTCCAGACACCTCCTTCCTGATCGATAAGATACTACTGAATACTACTGGGTACGAGGATGATGTAGATGCACCTTGTTTAGATAACACCGGGGCCCCACACACTCCAAGCCTTAGGTTTCATGAATGAACTCCTTGTTTTTCACCACCGTTCACACTTGAATAGCGAACACCGATTATTAAGTACACTTTCAACGCGTGGACGGTGTTAGTAAAAAAAAGTAGCTCGAGAAGACACATTAGGGAAGCCGGAAAGTAACGATCTGTCTTCAACATGACGTCATGACATCACTTCCGGATGAGATCAGATCTTCATTTGAAGGATAGTCAGCGGAGGAAAGAAATTACCCTTCATGAATATCTCATGTTTTTTCTTTTTTGTGTGTATGGTGTGAGGAAAAGTCTACATACTTGAGGTGGTTGGGGAGTTTATGAGGGCGTTCATTGCTCCAGGCAGAAAACGTGTACTGTCACGTGTTTGTTGGGGTGACACAGATGTTTGGTGCATCTTTGAGAAAAAGTCCAAAAGTATGAGCTGCTAAAATTGAAGTTACCAATAATGACGTTTTTGTTGGCTGTCAACCATTTTAGACAATGACATCACGCATACATTCCCTTAAAAACAAGTCACAATTCCTCAGGTTAAACTGCATGCAGACTTGCATGTGAATCTGGTAAGCTGGTAAGAATGCCTGCAAATACAAGATGAAGTGACAAGAGTTTTATATCACTCTGCATCCAAGCGTTGAGACGTGCATCCAAGGGTCTGTACGTTTGGTAATGACTCTCAAAATGAATGACAATAAAAACTACACGTGGTAAGAAGTACAGTAGCTTGGATAAAATAAAACATTTGGAGCAATATTTAACTCCGAAGTACGCTTATGGACAAAGTAAAAGGTATCCCTCCCCCCCCCCCAAAAAAATAAATAATGCTTCTTAAAATGTGTTTCCTATATGAATTTTTCTTGATGCGTGGACATAATTTTTTTGCTCTGGAGTCACGGCGATATCTAAAAAATGAGACCAGCTTTTAAAATAACCTTTTTTTTTACAGGTAAACTTTTATTGTTTACAACTACATGTTTGCAGGATCATAACGACCGAATGGTTTCAAAAACCAATGTATCCATTGCCTTTAACGCACGGCTAGCGTGCCGGACACCATACCTTTACGACAAGCGCAACATCGTCTCTATAGCATTACAGGTTGACAACATTATACACTAGTATGGTCTCCAGGCTACATTATGGGTATCCCAAAATTTCCAGACCCTCCAAATCGATTGCAACCAGTCCCTGGTCACCTCCAGTTAGTCTTTGGGTAATTTATACCAGCATCTTGTTTTGTTAGTGGAACTGAGCTGCGTACCTTGCAGAATGATAGCCTTTTGTCAGGGGCTTTGTGGCCTGGAGAGCCGCGTTCACAAGCGACTGGAACAGGAGACCACGCACGCGAGTGGCGAGTGGCGTACATGGTCTCCTGTCCAGTCGCTTGTGAGCACATCTCTAAGCCACGAAGGCTTTGACAAAAGGCTAAATGATATGCTGATGTACATACGAAGCAGTGGGCAAGACTCAAGACGCGAAATTGAGACTTCTCTCTCCTCAGTTGAGTTGAATTCGGGTGCCGTTGAATTCGGGTGCCGTCTGATAACTGACAGATGTTTTACTTGTTGGGCATTCATACTGGGTTTCGGTCTGATGCGGTAGGTGTGAGAAGCGACCTTCTGAACTTTATGTTTATGAAATATATAATGGAATAACTAATAACCGCCGACCTCCTCAAATACGTATTGGGTCTTTCTCATATGAAATAAATAATTATATTAAACTTCAATGAAAATACCCGCAAACTCAGAAATATATTTATTGTGTTTTTGTTTAACCCTATGATTGCCCTTGTAAATGAACTGGGGTTGCTCTGCACACCTTTATTTTGACTGCCTTATACGATAACAAGTATTCAATCAAATTCATACTTTATAATAAGTTTGCAGAATAGCATTTGCTAACTGATCTCGACGTATGACCCGGAATCTGCGTCAAAAATGACCTAGAAATGGGTCAAACTGTGGCAGAAGTTGAGTTAAAATCTCCTTTCAAAATAAAAATTATTTCCGGGTGAGCTTGTACTGGAAATGGGCCCTGGGACCATGGAACCCGGGTCTATTCACATCAATGAGGTTTAATATTTGGCAATCTTATACAGAGATGGCTACAGTATTCACAGACAGTCCACACACAAACTACGGAGGTTTTTCACAACACACCATACTCCTGCTCCGGCTTGTGGGCTCCGTCCTAAAATATTCTAGAGCATCTTGCCCGGTGCTTCATCATTACATAGAGCCCGGAGCCGGAGCTGAGGTTTTGGAAGAAGCTTACACGGATTCTTGCAAGCATCCTCCAGCAGTATAAGTGAGGATGAAGCCAAAATGCCGCAGCATTTATTATCATCATGATGATGCTCGATTAGTCCATCGAGCGCAGACAAACATCTTGTACTGGTTGTCAGCCCCAGTTAAACCCTTTCTGTATTCTGCTTACCGTAATCAAAGAATCGGCGCTTACGGGAACAGGGAGTTCCACGCTTACGTCAAGCGTATTTCGCGTGTTATAGCCGGGAATGTTTCTTGTGCGATTGCGGATTTTACTTCGACACAGCTAGCGCAGAAGTTCGGCGCTTGCACAGTGAGTGGAGAATGGTGATCATCATAAGCGCAGAATTCGGCGGTAAGCAGAGCCGTGAAATTGGGTCCCGGTCACCACAGCTGGTTCAATCGTAAGATGGATGTGAATAATGATAAACATTGCGACTTGATACTTCACTGTAGATTGATTCGTGTGGAATGCAAGATGCTGAGCAGCAATCTGCAGTACGGATTCAACGAGGCCACTTTGGTGTGACTGTTTGCGGTATAATATTTCCCGATGTGAAAGCAGAAGCTTTACTGACACTTCTGATGTTTTTTCTGGGGTAATTGTTGACACTGAAAAGTGCTTTGGACAAAATTATACCTAGTGTCTTCTTGTGCATGACTATGTTTTTGTTTTTTAAATTATCAACATGTGGACCTTTCAAATAATGTAAACTGGTAAACATTTGAGGTGCCGATATTCGTATTCAATCAAAAACTCAGGTACGTACTAGATACATAGATAGATTACAGCATAACAACTGATTAGCAACTATGATACATCATTAAGATCTAAAAGTAAATCATAAAAAAAATGACATCAAGATCAACAAACACTACGGGAGGCCCCCCTCCACCCTCAGTCTCGAAACCTTACTAACTCTTGCCCCCCCCCCCCGTTCAGCATGAGATCAAATAAAAATGCAAAAATGAATGGTGCGATACATTACATAGCCATCTAATTACGCCATTACTCCAGTAATGAGAATGTCAGGTTACGCCAGTGCAACGTGCATTTTCAAGTTCGACACCAATGTTATGGAACGACGTCACTATATAGGCATCAACACCTCATCACACATGGATTTCTAGAAGAGACTGAAACTAGTTTGTCTAGTTTATTTGATGTGTAATTTATGTAACTTACATGTGCACCTCTTTGATTATTGCCTTTGAACATACTTATTTATGGATACCAACGCTGTATAAATTGTGTTGATTATTTGATTGATGGATGGCATTCAGTGACAAATGCTGAAATTCCATTTCGAATCACAATTTAACACACGGGCAGGTATACCACTCGTAAGCTTTTCAGTACAAGAAATCAACCCAACTCAATCACAGTTGATCTTCACAAAAAGGTCTCGTTTTACCACCAAAATAGACGTGAGTTTCTGAGAAAGTTCCTATATGCCACTTAAAAGCTGGTGACCTTTTTGACACTAATTGGTTAGACTGGAACGGACTCCAGAGGTTTTACAGTTCAACGAGAAATTTACATACATCACATATATGGCGTCACCATAGAACAAAACAAAAGCAAAATCAAGTGAGCCTACAAACAAAGGTAAGAATTAATTGAACAATTATTTCACTAATTATTCATTTACCACAAACCACATAGAGTGACGTGCAAACAACCTTTAAATGCAAAGTATACCTTTGTTTTGTTCAACCCTTCGATTTTTGTTAAGTCCTCATATGTACAATGTGTATTGTGTACATATAAATAATGTGCAAAAATTGTGTCAAAAGGTCGCGTTTTTGAGATATCAACGAAAATCCGTTACTGACAGTCATGCGCTTCTCAGATATCTTTTTACATAAAAACCGCATTCCTTTGAAGTGAAATGTTTATCACAATGCTCCATACTATCGAAGATGGTATTGTCGTTAATTTTAAGAGTGATAACGAAACGTGTACCTTCCCTTTAAGTCCCCTACCCTCGTGGACTCGTCAAGTAGAGCGTTCCTCACATGCTTGTGTTTATAAGGAATCGAATCCCCTGCATATAATTGACATTTTGAAGCATCTTTAGCACTAGCGATACTCGTCTCGTTAAAATACTTGAATTCTCTGACTCTGTCTGCTGCCTGGTAAAATGTCCCCATGACTAACTGCCCAATCAATCAAATCTATCGCCGTTTACTGGCGCTTGAATTTACAAATAATTAAAGATGCTCTTAAGATTTCACAGAGCTTGTTAATAGCAAGGTGCTACTGCAGCTGGAGAGGGGTGGGTGGGGTGATGAAGGAGGAGGTTAAAGGACGATTGATTGAATGATTCAATGATGTTAAATGAACTTGTTGTCTGCTTCTCTGATGCGATTACGTGTTGATTCATGGAATTTTGAGGGGGGGGGGAGGGGAGGTGCTACCCGATTTATTTTTGAAAGAGTTTTTTGGGATTGGGTGCGGCAGGATTTATGGATGGCAGGTCCGTTGACGGCAGGGCGTGGCCAAGTCCTGTCATTTTTTTTTAAATATTCGTTTTGATTTATTTAGACAGGGTATTATAGCCTTATCAGTTGTACAACTGCTATCCCTGAGGGCCCTTGGTACAAAGTAAGTAAATTAAAATAGTTAATTTAATAATAAATTACAGAACAATAAGAAAATCTATGTAAAATCTACAAAGAAAAAAGAAAAAACTAGAATAAACATAAGCCAGTAACCGTCAAAGCTGCAAGATTCGGGCTATACCAATACATCCATACACATTTTGTTGCTAGTAATTAATTTCAGTGTACGTTAAGTACAGACACAGACAAAATCAATTTAACAGTACACCGTAGTTTTCTCTATTATAGCCAGTGTAGGTCAAACCCGGAATTTATTTTGGTACAAGCCTCCGAAGATGTTAGCCCCAACGTCAATCAATGTTCATACCCTCCTTTGATTTGAGTTGTTACATCAAAATCACATAATTATGTTTGCACAGCTTTATCTGGGTTTGGGCATCAGCCTAATTTCAATATCTTACCTGATTGGTCCAAAGCCCAACACCCTAAAATGTTTCAGACCCAACCATTTTTCCTGCTCTCCCTTGAAAGTTGATTTGGGCGAGTTCTTATATAAAAATCACTTATTTTTCACAGCTATAAACTACCTCCATGCTATTATAACTGGGTCAAGGCATCAGACCCGTTTTCAATATACAACCTGATGGTCATCCTAGTCAGGGGGCGATGTAGACTCCCTTACCCAACGGCCATTAGGCTAATCAAGTATCCTGATACCTATGTGATGCACTCATGCGATCTAATGGATACTGTTACCAATCCAGCCTCAGGCCAGACTCCATCGACTCAAAGTTGAGTGGAGGGAGGGGGAAGAAACAAAGTACATAAAACGTAGGGAGGTAAAGGAGTGAGGTCGATTATTCAAACGGGCTAACTGTCTGGTTACAGCTTTGGGCGGGAAAGAAAGGCTGGATTCGGAACAGACGAGTGCAGTCTTGGATCTATATTTAACAGACAGCACAACGACAAGAAACCAGGCTAACACCCACATTATTCTATACCATGATGTAATATGAACACTTCAATCTGTTGTCACAGGTTTGTAATTCCGTTTTATCGAACAGTCTTCTCGGGTTTTACGAGAGTATTAAATGTTGGTAAAATGGATGTACCTAAAATACACAACCCGTAGGCCCCAAGGTATAAGTTAACACTTTTTGAATTCTTCTTAGATGAAATTGTTTCAATGAAACTGAACAAATAATGCTCTCTTAAAATATATGTCACCCTAGAATAAGTTAAGCAGATCACAACATAAACGAAAAATATGATCCTTACAAAAACGAAAGACGACAACCATTCGAGAAACCCCTGTTACGACATCACTCATGTTACGTCACGTGGGAGCTTCAGCATAGAGGGTTAACCAAACTACGTTAATAAATTATTGTCATTTTAACGCGCGCCGTCAACGGCAGAAGTGTTTCTCGTTTTTGTTCGCAACCTTGAGGTTGGGCCCAGTTTTTGATCGATAATTACGAACTATTCAGAAGTGTATTAAACAAAATACGTTGAAATGATAAACTTAATAATTTTAAAGAAGTTAAAATAGCATTCACATTAAACATGTTTTTGTTAAAATAGTCGTTTCAAACGTTTCGGCCTTACTAAGCAACTGTTCTATTTAACCAGCTCTATATATGAAATACATTTGTTGAAGCTTCGTTGTTAGTGTTGAAAGATCTTAATTTAAGAAGTTAATAATGACCGAAAGACACATTTCATCCCCTTCAAAACATTGCTTGTAATGCGTACCTGTGCATCCGATTTCAAGCCCTGGGTACTAGCTCGGCAGGACAAGAGATCTGCTGACTGAGTGAATAGATGATGGCTATAATGCAGACGGTTATAGAATATTATCCAGTTACATACTCAGGAAAAGAGACTAGATGCTTTGAGCGTTTATTGGATTTGGCTAAATGCAAACATAATTAATGCAGATGGTGTGTGCTTTATCTCCATAAGCATTGACATTATTATTGCTAAGCATTTTTATTGGGTCGTTTGGAGCGAGTGGAGGGAATGTTAATTAAGTAAAAGAAGTTCAGGGTAGAGGGTTGTGATTTATGATCTTATTAACTGAGGTTTTATTTCACGACTTGGAAGGGCCAGGCTGAGTCGTTATACGCTATGCTACGGATACCATACTTGTTATGATGTTGTACAGGTTTTTACCTTTGGTTTTCATGTCTCAGTGGCTGAGAGATCTCCCGTTCTTTGATTATGAATTGCGTTTACCCACAGCATACCTAGCAAGGAGCATTGCTCTTTGCTCAGAGGTGTTCATTTGCCAGAAATTTACACATTAAAATCTTTATTTTGCTTTCACTGATCAATTTCTTCTTTTTATTGGTATGTGCTCAAAACTTCCCAACCGTTTGCCCGAATTTGGCAGGGCAGCCCCCCCCCCCCATGAGGGTCGTACGCCTATGCAGTCCCAATTTATTCTGAAGATTATCCCTTTTTTTATGTGTACATTTTACCCTCCACTAATTGCAAGTTGAACAGCTTGTAATGTAATCTAGGTCAATTCGAGCTAAGACGATTTTGAGAAATGAAACATGTCTCATGATCAGTACTGCTCATGATAGGAGGTGAAATTTAAAGGAATTAACACACGGTGTTTTAAATTTGGAAGTTTCAAACGGTTTGATAAAAACAGCAGGAACGTGCAGTGCTGTGGTCAATAGTACTTTCCAGTCGAGAAACTGCCGAGTACTAAATGAGTAGTGAGAAGTACTCATCCGAGTATTATGCTTGGGTCTTCGAGAACGAAAACAATAGGGGACTTTTGGGACGCTTGGTGGCAGCAGACTTACCAGATAAAATCCATTGTTCTCGGTAATGTGAGCGTGTTCAGAACTATAATAATACATAAACAATATACCTTATTGCAAATACCAATGCGCAAGCGCAGACTGTTGAAAGAGGTGCATTGTGGGGTAGATATCGATCAAATTTGGATACCAGCTTTAATAGACCACAATGCACCTAATTCCAAGCTTTACGCGCGCACCCGCCCCAGTATTTGCGAAAAGGTCTATGGACATCTGGTAAGTCTGCGGCCACCAAGCGTTCCAAAGTCTCCTATTGTCCGAGTGCCGAGTATTCTGATACCTGGGGCTTTTCTCAAACCTCGGCTTAGGCTCCGGCTCAGGCTCCGCGTGCTGGTACAATCAGCAATACGCGCTGAAAATGCAGGTTAAAGGCCGAGCTGCGTACACAGCGCGGAGCCTAAGCCTGAGCCGGAGCCCAAGCCGTGGTTTTAGAAAGGCCCCTGGCTACCAATAGCCGAGTACTACGTACCTTTCTCCGAGTACGGGTGCTTTCAAAATTAAAACACCTCTAAATGTGTTGCAGTCACTGTGTTGACATTTTATTTGTTCTGCACACTGAGGGAAAATCCTATTCTTCAATGGTGTTAATAGCACTGTGTGGACGTGTGTAGTCAACACTTTATGTGGACTTCTTTTGTTCTCGGGTCCCAACTCGTCAAAACACACATTCTATTTTGGGCATCCCTGTGTATACATCTTTTGTTCTTTACTTATCCCCTGTAGTTAAAGATGCTATGTCAGATTTTTGGCCGATTTGACCAAAAAAAATTGATTTAAAATTCATTAGGTATTTTGATGGGGGTCGAGAAAGTTACAAGCTTTCATTTGAGCCATTGCTCGAAAAAGTCCGCCAATTATGAGCAGCAGTGAAATAAAGTGCTCAAAATGAGTTTTTGTTGGGATCCCGACAATATATCACGTGACCAATTCTTATGTGTTTTATAAGAAAAGTTAATTTTTTTTTTCATGGTTCCTGACCATTAAAAGTAAAAGTTAAACTTGTTTTCGTTAGAGCGGGTGATACTCTTTGAAATACCATTCACTCAAAAACAATCTATTTTTTAATGTATGGGGCCAAAAATCTGACATAGCATCTTTAAGAACCCCCCATAAACTTTGTACACAAAATTCCTTGTGGAGCAACCCATTCTTTGTTTTCCCTTTTTTTGTTTTGTTCTCCGTCTCCAAGGTAGTGAATAGGGAATCACCCCAAACAAACACCCCCAAACAAACACACAAACAAACAGAATCAAAGATGCACTACTGATCATTTTTGATTGTGCTAATTTCTCTCGACAGATTCTACCGAAGTTGGTCACCATGAGCGCCAGCTAGTGAGCAGACTACTGAACAACGAGCTGTTCCCCCACCGTGAACTGACCCTGCCGGCAGACCGTGAGGACGGGGCTCTCGTAGTGCAAATCAGCTGCATACTCCAGCAGATTATGAACGTGGTATGATTTAAAGTCTTAATGAAACAGGAGAGAGACAGATACCTTTAAACAACCACCGCCTTGAAAAATAAAGTACATGTAGAGCCTATTTCATTATTACATTCAGTCATGCAAAACAACACAGTATCACTTCTAGTGCACACAGCTTCAATCCATAACTTCGTTGGGGACACCCCCGGCTACCACGCCCCCCCCCCAAAAAAAAAAAAACCCACCCCCCCCCAAAAAAAAACCCCAAAACATTACACATATTTTTTATCTAATTTAGATCAATGGCATTACTGTAAAACTAAGCAACCAAGATGTTTCAAGACCTGAAACATGGCAGAAAGAAAGGTAACAGTGAATACCTTCTAAATATTGACATCACCAACACCATGAAAAGCTATATTTCACCATTGTCACTTTTAGTTACTTTATTTTGGTTAAAAAAAAGAGTACAAAACAAAATGCATTTTCAATGTTCTACGCAGTGTGATATTTCCTGTTGATAATAGTTTTCTTATAAACCCAAAACCTGGTCTATGGTTAATCACTACACACGGCCGCTGCATGCATATCAAAATGTCAAAGACATCCTGGCAGAACTCCAATCAATTAAAAGAACACATCATCGGACAACATCTTTTCACTTGACAACTAAGACTCTCTACTCACACCAAATCAAGATGCAGCAAAAGGACCCAGCCAACAAGTGATGTGGATTTGTGTGATACCGGATTTTAAGGCCAGCGCCTTGTGGCTTTGATCATAGCGTTTGTTTGACACGATTATACGTTGGAGGGTCGCTTCATTAGTTCTACAAGGCCGTTTGATTAATCCATAACACGCAGCAGCCATCTTGGATTGTTTTTATTTTGAGTTTCGTGGTTAAATCAATGAGGCATTACTGTTTCAGAGTGTGTCAATCTCTTTCTTCTCTTGATTGCACAAACTAGCATCATCAACAGTATTGCATTCCATGTAATTATTAATTAATGTTAAAGCCATTATACACTTTCGGAACAGAAAAAAATAAAAGTTCACAGATTTACAAATTACCTCCAGGGTTTACAGAAGGTAATGGTGAAAGAACTCTCTTGAAATATTATTGCATGAAATGCTTTACTTTTTGAGAAAACATTAAAACAATAATTTTATCAATTCTCGATATCGAGAATTACGGATTTATTTTAAACACATGTCATGACACGGCGAAACGTGCGGAAACAAGGGTGGGTTTTCCCGTAATTTTCTCCCGACTCCGATGACCGATTGAGTCTAAATTTTCACAGGTTTGTTATTTTATATATAAGTTGTGATACACGAAGTGTGGGCCTTTGGACAATACTGTTTACCGAAAGTGTCCAATGGCTTTAAGACAAAATGTGTTTCTGTAAAAGAACAGAAGAAAACTAGAAGTGCATGTTGTGTGGATTTGAGTATTTTGTTTTGAGTTACGAGGGCAATGTAATGATGCCTCCTATTTCAGTGTATAGCAATCTCTTTTTACTCTTGATTGCCCCATAAGTAGCATCATGAACAGTAGGATTGCATTCCATGTAATTATGTTACATGTCAAGACAAATGTGTTTCTGCAAAAAAGAGGATTCTTGACGTGCATTGGATGTTCGATTATTGAGAGCATGGGCTCGCCTCACAGTGTTGTTTGACATTGGCAGAAATACAAAAAAATGAATCAAAACGTACACATAACGTATAAATAGAACACTAATATCTGCTTAAACAATAATTATAGTGGTTTTATTTTTCGATTTCTCTCTCCCTTGGTGTCAATGTTAACACTCCATGTTTTGCAGTGTACTGTACTCGTGACTGGATTGTGAAGATTGAGAATGTAATAAACATATGAAGAAAAAGAAATTGATCACAAAATGATTTCATTGCTCATACTGTGGTTTGAATAAATTGAATCTGACATTTTGATTGGACTTGGCGGGTTGGTTAGAGACATCAACAAAATATGCCACTGGCACATTATACAGTGCCACCCTAGTACTGAAATTGCTTATAAGTAAGAAGACCATTTTTTCGTAAGCTTTCTTCTTTTACTTTCAGAATGAAAAGGATCAGATACTGGTCATAAACGCCTGGCTGAAATATGTAAGTATTGTCAGATATGGATATTGTGGTGTTTTTAACCGTTACTGATTCACTCCTCGAAGGAGTTTCTTGCAAAATGTTATACTATATTTAATTTCAAAGTTGCGCTTATATCTCGTCCTTTTTTTATTTTCCACTTTTAATTTTTTATATATTTTTTATTTTAGTGTTCCAATGTGACTGTTGTGCCCAACCTTTTGGTTTTCCATTGTATTTCTTTTGTCAATCTTCGGCTTCACTGAATGTCGTTACTATTATTATTTACCTAAGACCGACTGTATGAAAACTATTGTCACAGTCCAATTACAAATTATTCAACAACAAAAATCAACCGAAATATCACCGTATATGACGTAAAAAAAGACAGGGAAGACGAAGAAAAAAAGACCCCCAAAATACAGTAAAAGTAAAAAACAAAAGACCAAAGACAACAGATCAACAGAGCAGGACAGAATTTTTAAGAGCTTCTAAAGTGTAAACACAAAAACCTTCAAAGTACCAGAAAAAAAAACAGCTACCCGCCGAAATTCAATTTCATTTACCGTTTGCACTACGTTTCCAGCTATGATTTTTGCACAAAACTGTTGAAGGTACACTATTGGTAATTGTCCAAGTCTTCTCACTTGGTGTATCCCAACATAAGCATAAAATAACGAGCCCGTAAAACATTGAGCTAAATTGGTCATCGAAATTGCGAGAAAATGATGAGAGAAAAAACACCCTTGTTGGACGAATTTGTGTGCTTTCGGATAGTGAGAAATTACCTCTTTCTCAAAATCTATGCTACTTCAGAGGGAGCCGTTTCTCACAATGTTTCAGACTAGCAACAGCTCTCCAATGCTCGTTACCAAGTAAGTTTTTAAGTTAATATTTGTTTCGGGCAACTACCAAACGTGTACCTTCCCTTTAAACAATATTGCCTGCCTAGCAGCTACTTGAAACTAAGCCAAGATCTCAGGAGGGCACAAGATCCCTCGATCATCCCGGATGCGTGACTGCTGCTCCTCTAAGCAGCGCATTGAGTTTTAGTTGGAGATTGGCGCCAAAATCATGGAACATTTTTTTTCAGCTTTGAATTTGTCCACAGGATTCATCTCACATAAACACTGTGCTTTATGAAGCATTAAAAACCGCAGAAGATGAAATGATCCTAATATTTTAATCAGAATCTTCTTTGTGACCCAATGGTTAAGAAAGTAGTCCAATGATGGCGCCAATCTTTGGACCGTTATTTGAAACTGCATCATGCGTCAGCTGATAAACCAGACAGCACGGCACACTTTAGATCACACTCCCGCCTTTTATACAAAGCAGATGTTATGCAAGGTTGCGCGGAACGCGACATACTTTATTTTGTGCCAATTTTCTAAATGTGTAGATGCTGCATCCATGAACTTCAAGGAATTCAAGACACAGAGAAAGAACAGGTCCTTAAGTTTTGCGGAAACTGGGGAAGTATTTTCCAATAAACTCTAGCATTCCAGTTAACGATGGATTGGGATAATCATTCGTCTTATATTTCAAGTTGAACCATCTCAACTCATTTGTCATACCACGCAAGAGAGATCTCAAAAGCTTTGGGTAGATATCTTTGATGAAAAATTGTCGTTGACAAACAGCCAACTAAAATAAAGCTTTTGATTTTTTTGGCGTGTATTTCCAAGAAACTTTAAATAAAGGTATGATCAAGAAAATGGTGGCAGAACTAATGAATAAAGACGTTGAAAACTGTGAGAGGCAGATCTCCGTTTATCTCTTCCAATATCTGTGCCGGTTTAAAATCTTTTAATCTCTTGAGCAGAAACGAGCTCTTCTCGGAGCCACCACATACGAGTTTCCTTGCATGGTGTCACCGTAAACCTTACTTACTTAGAGTATCCCAATCATTGTAGAGCACAATACTCGCTAATAAATTATGTTACGAATGTATTATACACTTGCTACTCAAATTTCAGGGCTTAATATTTCGCCTTCTGGCAAAACGATCAAAATAGTCTCAGCATACATCCATAATATTAACATGTCGGCCAAGGTCAATGCCATGTCTTATGGCTGTGTTGCGCTGTGAAGGTTTTTTTCTTCTCTGCTCCTTCTTTTACGGATGTGAAGAATGTTGTGGATGTAAACAATTTTACAGAGACGCGATGAACTTTCGCGATAACCTGAGTCGTATAACTTTAACAATTTTCAAAAAGTAAATTAAAGGGTCTGTATACGTTTGGTAAGGATTCTGAAAGTTAATGCCAATAAAAACGTACTTGGTAAAAGTACGGCAGCGATGGATGGTATATTGCAATTTGAGAGACTTTTCACTTCGAAGTGCTGCGGTTAAAAGAAACAGATATCACTTTTTATCTATATAAAATTTGAATCGGAGAAGCGTTACTGATGTGACGCTTCTCAGACCGTGTACTCCATTATTGCAGATTATTCTTTATGTTTTGGACATAACCGCTCCAGATATTCGGCAATGTCTCAAAAAAAGCTACCACCTTCTAAAATTAGATTTGCACAAGTTATTTTTTAAATGATTATCTACAACTATAAAGGATTGAAACAGAAAGTGGTTCCAATGGGAGACTTTGGAACGCTAGGTGGCAGCAGACTTACCAGGTAAATTTCCATTGTTTACGTAGTTCTGAGCAGGCGCACTTTACCGAGAATAATGGATTTTACCTGGTAAGTCTGCTGCCACCAAGCGTCCCAAAAGTCTCCCATTGCATAACGGATTCAATCCCTTTAATGATTGTCTTGAATGAGCAGTGGGCCAACCAAAAAGGGAACTCTCTTGTGCTTTGACAAATTTTCTTGGTAGTTATTTCACACGTGGTCCGCCGATGAAGTGAAAGGAAACTGGAAGGTCATTCTTAGAGGCACTTAAGTTAACCAGTCCAAATCACTAGCTGTCACTTATGACACAGCATAAACAAGCAGAGGACAGAGTGGCAAATAGTCTGCAACTTTTATTGGTGTGAGAATAATAAGTATTCGTAATCAATATTGTACACTGGGATCCTGACAAAATGGTGTGTAACAGGATGTGTTATCTAAATATTTAGTTTTTTTGTACTGATCAGAACTTCTGGACCGAGTTATGTTTTCATAATACCAACACAACTTATACTTCTGCCAAAATTTTGAACATAAAAAACATCAAAACATGTCTTTCACAATCGTTCACGTTATATTTTAACTAACAAAAATAAATCTGTATTGATGCAGTACTCTTGCTGCACGCTTTATAATTTCCAAGTTCTAAACACACTTAAGTCGAACTGTAGGTTTTTGCGCTACTAATACTTGCACTCGAGTCTTGTTTGAGGAAAGATAACTAGCCGTTGCAAACTATACAAACCAACAGGACCTAAATGCGAAAAAGGGCATTCAAGCGTTTCGACCCTTAGCAGATTCATTCACGGAGGCTAAATGACAATAATATAACCATTTCTGTTCAAGTATTATCTTACTGTACGAGATTCGTACTCGTACATAGGCCTACAATTTCACGGATCTGGTTAGTGGTAATCCTGATATTGTTATCATATTGCTCCCTTTGTGAAGCATTCCTCTGTGGGGTCCAAAATGAACAAAGACAAACTTGTATTGGTATATTGTTTCATTCGGTAAAAGACCTTCCCTTATGCCCAAGCGAAACACCACTTCATCCAATCGCACAGTAGCGCTAATGCTCTGTCATTAGCCGTCTGTGCGGCACCTAAATGTATGGGGCTACATTTAGGTCAGGCTACATTTAGGGCTCGGGCTACATTTAGGTGCCGCACAGCAGTCGGTTTTGAGTTACCGGGCGCGTATAGCTGATTGTAAGAGGCGCCAAACTCATTGTCAAATCGGACGAGATGGGACAGTGAGTCGAATTGGACGAGATGGGCACTGACAACGATGAGAATGATGGTGATGATGATCACTGTATTATGTGTATTAATTAAACGACATCTCTGTTTTACGAAAATAACTTCATTGCGTCCATCATTATACTGATTGTGTGAAACTCCGATCGTTGATTTTTTTTACTTTCTAGGAATGGAATGACACTACTCTTGCCTGGAACGAATCTGACTACGGAGGTATCAAGAACATTCGTCTCCCACCCTCTAAAATATGGACACCGGATGTTCTTCTCTACAACAGGTACACAAACTCATTCAGCTCGATCACGGATCTTGTAAAACTGCACCTTTAAGGTCAGCTGTTTAAGGTGACGTCGTGGTGATGTAATTGTATTACGATTGATATCACATCAAGGTATTATGATGTGATCCGAAGTTCAGCAGTTTGGATATTTTCCCCGAAAATTTTGCCCGAAAGTAGAAACAAATTGTAATCCGACATCATAACGTCATTAGTCTGTCAAGTGCAAGTTTGAATGACTTTTACTTTTCTTTCGAAATCTTGCTGAGAAGGTAAAGAAAAAAACTTGACATAAGTTTAGTTGAATCAAAAACAGGGTGTTTGGTGTTAACAAGTCCAAATTAGCAGAGATGGTAAGAAGTAGTTCATGTCTTTGTATAGGAAATGATTTGATATACGTGAAATAAATTGATTAAAGATCACAGTTTCTCAAGATATTTCATGCTGTGCAAAGATCCTGGCATAATAAAACGATAATGGTTTTTCTGGTAAGATTTTTCTTAGAGTATTAGACGTTGATTTGATGGTATGACGTCATCACATACTGAACGGTACGAAACTTGGCTCGTCCTTGAACGAACACATGTTCCGGTCTTTGAACGACTCAAAGACACCACCACTGCGGCCTATAAATCAAACCCGGTCACAATATACAGAAGTAATATCAAACCCACCGATACGTAAACCTTAAGGACAAAACAATCCACTTGAACAATAAAGAAGCAGCAGTTTCCAGTCTCACTCCAGGTGAGTTGCCGAGCCTCGAGGGCAAGAAAAAACATCCACTTCATGCAGGGATTTCGGTTACCTGGATTGTAGTTTCCATCCCTGGCCTCCTGGCCACGGAAGTTTACCAGTACGAAGGCGTGCTCACGCAAGCCCGAGCGTTTTTAGACCGTACCTTAGACGGACGATGGTAATAAGTAGTAGCATCTTGATGTATTAGGGGAGTGACTTCATTTCGGCAGCAAAATTTGTGAATTTTATCAAATAATCATCTTTGAGATTCCCCAAGGCGTACAATGTGCATTAGGCTTTAATACACCGTTTTTCAATTTAAGATGGGATCTTTGCTTGTATAGCCTGTTTATATTGAAAATCCATTTGAGTGATATTTCTTATTTTAGAGAGGTTTGCTGTAAGATTCAGACATCACTGGCGTGCATACATTCAAATAACTCCTTTCTAATTTGACTCCTCTGTTTTGGGTAATCGAACCCCAGTGCTGACGATGGTTACAAATGCATTGGAGTTATATTTCTTATTTAAGACAGATTTGCTGTGAGATGTCAGACATCACTTGCGTAAATTACATTAGAATATTATAGATACATTTGCCAGACTTTGACTCACTGTCGAGCTGATGTTTACACTAGGGACAACTTTTACACTGCCCAAACAAAAGTAGGAAAATGTTCCGCTGGCCAAACGTTGGTCCTTTGCTGTGATGCCTTTTGTGTGATACATTCATTCCTTTTCTAATTTGACTTCTTTGTTTTGGGTAACCGAACCCCAGTAATGACGATGGCTCCAAACGCATTTCTTATTTTAGAGAGATTTGCTGTAGGCCTATTGCAAAGTTACATACAAATTAATTACACAATATTTGGTTTCTAACTTGACTCCTTTGTTTTTTTGGTAACCGAACCAGTGCCGACGATGGTTTTGACGCAACCTATCACACCAACGTTGTGATAGAATCCACGGGTAGCTGCCTCTGGATACCACCAGGCATCTTAAGAACCACGTGCCGTATAGACGTGGAATACTTCCCGTTTGATGAGCAGACATGTACTCTGAAGCTGAGCTCATGGACGTATGACGGGAATGCAATGGACCTGATTGTAAAGAGCGAGAATAATGAATACACTTCGAGTATGTCAGAAAATGGCGAATGGGAAATGCTAGGTGAGAAGAGTTTTAGGATTTTTATTTTGATATTTAACAGAAGTCAAGAATGACACGGTGCAGCTAAACTTCCCTTATTGATGTTATTCCACGTACGAATCTTACGGTAAACCATTCTTTCATAAAGGTTTTATTCAGGTTAAAGACATTGAACACTTGGTAATTGTCAAAGACCAGTATTCTCACTTGTTGTGTCTCAACATATGCATAAAATAACAAACCTGTGAACATTTGGACTCAATTGGTCGTCGAAGTTGCGAGATTAAATAATGGAAGAAAAAACAACATTGTCACGCACGAAGTTGTGTGCTTCAGATGCTTCATTTCGGGACCTCAAAATCTAATTCTGAGGTCTCGAAATCAAATTCAGATATTTTAGTGGAAATTACTTCTTTCTCGAAAACTACGTCACTTCAGAGGGAGCCGTTTCTCACAATATTTTATACTATCAACCTCTCCCCATTACTCGTTACCAAGTAAGGTTTTATGCTAATAATTCTTTTGAGTAATTACCAATAGTGTCCACTGCCTTTAAAATAAACATCAACCCAATCCTACTAGAGTCAGACAACTTAACATCACAGAGTGCGTGTAGTGTGAATCCCCATTTACCCCATTTCGATCACACTGATTAACAAACATGTTGAAGTCGGTGCAAACCTTTATTAAAAATACAAGTAACCAAGCATTAACTATGGTGGCCCTGAAGGGACATTGAACATATATATATATATACGTGAATATATGTTTCATGTCCCTTCAGGGCCACCATACATTACACATTTTTATAAACAAGCGGAAGACTTATTTTCTGAGCACTTTCGTTTTGTTTAATATTAAAACTGATTGGGATGTGAAACTTTGGGGTTTACGGTAACACGGCAACACAATGTTCGTGAGCTGTGGTGGTTCTGTAAATCACCACCAGTACTATAGCAATTCAATAGTTCGATCAGTTTTAGGCTGTTTCCACACCCATGTCGTCATTTTCAAACACAAGACATAAGAAGACATAAGAAAACTTTAATGATCTCCAAAAAGAAGAAATTGCATTGCACGCACAATCGTATCATTTTTAATGATACACAAATAGCACAATATACAAAACATACCACATCTTGCAATTTGTAAACTAATAAGCTCCTAAATTCTACTGTTTTCTTTTTTTTTAAGGAATGTGGGCCACGAGGCGGGTGGACCCTTTTGAAGGTACCTTTTATCCCACGGTGACCTTTCACCTTCATATCAGGAGACGTTCTCTATACTACTTCGTCAATGTTCTCATCCCGTGTGTGCTCATCTCCATGCTGACCGTCTTAAGCTTCAGCCTCCCTCCAGAGAGTGGAGAGAAATTGTCTTTCGGTACGTTTTATAAGGATGGAGAGTTATTAATACTTTCGGGACACCGTAGTTTTTAATGAGAGACTTTCTGTGACGCTAGGTGGCGCCACACTTTCAGGAAGATCCATTATTTTGTCTTAGTGATTGGCGCGTGCTCTTCCTAACTTCGTGAACAGTTGCAACATTACTTGAACTGTATGCTGCCACCTAGTGGTTCAAAGTGCACCATGGTATATGCATGACCTAATACTGAAAGCATCCTCAGTCTCAAAACACTTTGGGTAATCTTGAAAGATTAAGAAAGATGAAAGGACCACACAGGTTTGGCTGCATCGCTGTGAGACTCGCCAACATTCGTGACAGAGACAAGCCTTTTCTGCATATATAGTCGGCAAAGCATCACCCAATGGAAACGTCACAACAATTTCTTGTAGAGAAGATGAAATTTCAGTTTTAGACGAGGGAGAAAAAACCCTATATTGGGGAAACCCACGCAGTCAGGTGGATTGGCTTTTGTAGTCCCTAGGGACTAACAACCAATCCATATTCAAGGCTCCTGTCAGCTGAGATGGGATTCGAACCGGGGTCCACAGAGATGAAAGACAGGGAAAGAAACCATTGAGCCAACCTACTGTATTTACTTTTGCTATCGTTCTAAACCTCAATACTTTCTTTGACTGTAAGTGTGGTTTTGATTGATGACGTCAGTACGAGTACCAAATATTATTGTCACTTATGCCAAATAAACTGCTATCCGTTAACCTTTAATTGTTGTTTACAGGTGTAACAATTCTATTGTCTTTGACGGTGTTTATGATGATTGTAGCTGCATCTATGCCAGAAACGTCTTTCGTGATTCCGCTTATCGGTATGTTCATTTACTTATTCATGTTTCAGTCAGTCCCCCCTCCCTGTTTACTTTGGATGGACCATCAACATTTAAAATGACCCTGTTTTGATCAAATGATTCATTTCAAAGCTCAAAACACAGCCAATAATGAATGATAATTTCGAAACTAGGAATTTGCATAAAATATTACGATACCATATAGAACATATTTACAGTTTGTTTAAGATTAACAGAAGTGTACATCCAAGGCCCTTATGGTTAAATAAAATGAAGGATGAACCACTGAGTCGGTTATTTAAAAAAAAAATTGGGGAGGATGATACAGAAAATCTGATTAAGTTGCAACATATTTGTATATATTTTATATTATTTGGTTTGCGGTAACACCATGTGTGTATCTACTTTTCAGGAAGAGTTTGTTCTGAGAGAACTGTCTTGCTTTATTCTACTACCATGTCTGTAGCTGATCAGGGAATCACCATATTTGTATTTTTCACATAATTTAGCTAAATACTTTACGTGTGTGCTGGTATTGGTGGCGCTCTCCGTAGTTTGCACTGTCGTCAGCTTGAACTTGCACTTCCGCAATCCAGACACACACGTCATGCATGGATGGGTAAGTTGTACACACTTTGTTTCTCGTTCTCTGGGGATCAAACTACCGATTTGCTTAGCAAGAGATCAGAAGTCGAGGTTGATTCGTAACCATGTTTTACCATGGAGCTATATATAAAAAGGATAGTTCAATGGTTTTACTCTCCTAAATTGTGAGTTATAACTGCAGTTTGTATGTGTATCATGTGTAACATTGAACATCGACTGGGCCCCTGTCTTTATCCGCAAGAATAAAGACATGCAGGTACTTGCTTTTCAGAACCAATGATTTCATTGGATACAATAATTTAACCGGAAACACGTGCAGTGACGTAAGCTTTCAATATCTGTGTTTTGATTGGTCCGTGGTGACGTTTCCAATGAAATCATTGGCTCTTTAAAATACCTTTCTTAAGGGGGCCGGAGTCTAGTGTAAGAGTGGACATTATGTTCACATGGTTAATGTTTCGTTTACTCTTGAGGGCGCTCTGTCAACTCAGTCGATGATTAAAATGATGCTTTAACCAGCATTTTTATGAACCCTTTCAGCTAAGGTGCATTCTGCTGGAATATCTACCATGGTTGCTGCGCATGAGCCGTCCAGGTCGTAAAATGTGCGCACCTTGTTTGCCTCAACACGTGACCGGCAAACCCCAAAAGGACATTGAACTCATGGAGCGGTCCCCATTGCGCAATCGCGGCTCTGGCCTAAGCCACCAAGCGACCAGGAACGGTCTCCGGACGGGTAACAGCCAAGGGTACCTTAACTCCACTGACGTCATCGGGGTGAAATATGCCAACTACGCCGGGGATGGAGAAGGGGAGCCCATGCTGTCCCAGGACCACAAGGACTGCAGATGCAGCAATAGAGGCGCCATCTTGGAAGAGCTGAGGTTCCTTACGAATAGATACCGGAAGAAGGAATCAGAGAACGAGGTTGTGTCTGATTGGAAGTTTGCTGCAATGGTGGTGGACCGTCTCTGCCTAGTAGTCTTCAGCATAGCTACACTCGTCGTCACCTTTGTTTTATTTGGTACTGCCCCGAACTTTGGTAAATGAAAGGGGGAGAACATGGGTCTTTCGTAACAATGATAAAAGAGGATTTGTCTTTCAATGCAAGACGTATGTCTTGTCAAAGTGCATGACCCGGTGAAGGTATAGCTGTGATATTCCATTTAGTTGGATAGAGCTTCGTGAATAAATTACATAACACCATGCTGTGCGTGCTAAAATGCAACAAAAGAGGTTTTTTGAATGTGAACAGATAATGTTTGTAAAAATGACTACACATTACACTCTATTTGTAGTATCGAATGTTAATGGTACCATAATGTATCTCTTTCTGTAAAGGTGCTACTGAGTCCTGTTTGTGAGCAACTTTTAAAAACGAGTTTTCGATTTCAGGAATGCATTTTCATTGAATGATTGCGTAATAAAATATGTTTACTGGTCAATTAATTTGTAAATGGCTGTTGATAGTGACAATTTGCGTTATAATCAGCGATGGGAGAAAGTAAATGATTGGAAGATTGATAATTGATAATCGACAATGGATAACATATTTAATGAAGTGTTAAATGCATGGATCTGAGTGGTGTTGATTTACATTATAAAGACAGAAGTAACAAGGGTTTAAAAAGAGTGATGTGACTTTTCAAGACATTTTCCCTGCAAGTTTTGTAAGTGACTGCTTACCTTAAAAAGGGATACAATGTTTGACATGAGTGTTAGAAATGAATTACAGTAACATATGAATGTTTCGATACTATATAATACTATTATGTTGAATTCCTGATATTAAATTTTGAGAATTTAAGGAGCTAAGACTACAAATAGCCACGTGGGAAGTTTTTCATTGCTGTGATATTAAGTAAACTTTTTATTGTATTTTTAAGAGTAAAATTGGTTGTGAAAAGTTTGATAACTAAATCACCTTCAAGGTTGTGTATAATATTGGTAAAGGTAAACATGTAAATGTTTCAAGATTTGCACACATCTTACACGGTCTCTTAGTCCAAAAATTTATGTTTGAAAACAGTGAAAATATTTGTCCCTACTTTTTTTCTCATGACTCAAATGACCGATTGAAAGGGTTGGAAAGGTTTGGTTGTTTCATGTTTTGGTCACACATCACATCAAGTGTGGAAACTGGTCTTTGGCAATAACCTGGAATCCAAACATGCAGAGATCATGTAATAACCTGGAATCCAAACATGCAGAGCTCAAATCTAAAGCACACACTCAATATGCTGTTGCACAAATAAATCATCCCGAGCCATTAACGTTTACTGCAAAGTGTCTTAATCCCCTAAAGAACGATTCCCATTAAACAAAAGGGGGTACACAGTTTTCAGGAATGAATGTCGGTGATGCATGACCAGGGAACGCAGACACTTAGTAATATCAATGGAAAGTTTATTACACATAATCTATGATAAAACCATAAAAACTGTCATTATGCAGATAGAATGGTAATTTTCCCTACGTTGTGGCTTACCTTTTTTTCGGTAAGCCTGCACATGTAGTATGTATGTTCTATTTAGAACAACGTCTTCCCTTAAAGTCACCTGGAAGTGGTATTTTTTCAAAATAAAGCTTTTGTCACTAATATATGTGTTTTGATGAGTGGAATGTGAATAAACAGTTAACTAAGGTTTTAAACAATCAGTTCTTATGTTATTTACAAATTTAAGAGTAGACCCAGACCCGAGAGGGCGCTGTTCGTGACGTCAATCGAGGCAGACTTTGCCTGTAATGCGTAGAGTAAACACAATTGCAAAGTACATGTACGGACCAAGTCGTGAGTTTGTACGTTTCCCAAAAAATTGTTTTTGTTTTTTTCCGGCAATGCCGACCAGGTGTATTGCTGCTGAATGCAGAAACACACTTTTTGAAATGTACCAACTCACGACTTGGACGTACATGTACTTTGCACGTGTGTTTACTATACGCATTGCAGGCAAAGTCTGCCTCGATTGACGTCACAAAAGGGGTAGGCGGAGTAACCCCCCCAAACAACTTTATATATTTTTTAAACATATAAATCGTGACAAACAATTACTAAAAAAATTGTTTTATTGTTCGTAAGCATATACTCTTATGTTTAAAAGAAAACAAATTCTATTTCCAGGTGACTTTAAGTTCTGTTCAACATTTTAAATGTTTTAAAAACAACTATTTATGTAATTTAAAACGTATCTGTGTATAATTCGATGAAAATGTTTAATGTTAAAGATCAGTGTTAAAGAAAGACCTGTTGATGAACACTGATGTTGTTAAAACCGTATGGCTAGACTACCGGACTTGCAATCACAAGATTGTGGGTTCGAATCCTACCAAGCTAACTGCTGATGTCAAAATGACTAGACGAAATTTCTGTCGTCTAGTTACTGAATAAGGACTTGTTGATTTTTCATTTTATAATCATACAATTCACAAATGTTTGCATGAGCTGAGAGAGAGAGAGGCTGTTGCCAGCTTGATGTTTATGTCCTGAGTAGTAGTTTGTTGAGTTTCCTTGTATAGCACGGAACATAAAGGACCAATGTGACCGAACCAGAGTGTGCCACGTCTGCTAAACCAATCGCAAACCCGTTATGACTGACAAAGCTCGTCACATAAAAACATCTCATGTCAGACATATTGGATGAGCTCATCGCAAGAAGTTTAGATTGGCAATTGAAGAAAAGCTGTGGATTTAAATATTTATGTATATATGAAAAAATACTTATGTATATAAATGTTCTGTTCGATATTGTTTGTGCTATTTAGGGTATAATTATTGATGAAAACTGCAGGCACAGTTTTGATTTGTTTAGGTTTATTAGGTTTTTTTGTTCTTTGTAAAAAAAATTGCAACGATGGGAATATTTTAATTCCAAATATATTTACGTAGTTTCCCATACAAATGTAATTGCAATTGTCATGTGATTAATAACGGTGTTATACTTCAACGGCAACGCCGAGTTTTCACGTGGTAATAATTAACATATACCATAATGAAGTTATAATGTGTGCTATCCAATGTATACTTTTCGTAAACATTTTCCTAAATTGACTACACAAAATTCAACTGTTGTGAGACTGTGGTGTTGTTTAAAGATGTTTTTACTACATGGCCGTAGTGAAAAAAAAAAAAAAAAAAAATGATTTGCTGTTTTATCAGAAAACAATTTATTGTCTGAATGTGTTTCATTTGCTATGAATTTTGCTAAAACAACAACAACAACAGCAGCAGCAGCAGCAGCAGCAGCAACAAAAAAGATGACAACATGCTGGTGCAGTCGATGCGAAACTATAATGATGTCTTCTATGAATTGATTACAGTCACTATTCACACTGCAATTTTTAAAGTTTGATTAAAGAAACCAAACTTTCTGACGTTTAAAATAAATGTTTAATGTGACATTCGAGAAAAGCACTGATGGTAACCATCTTTGAGTGATTATGTTTATCAATCAATACGCATGAGTTTACATGACGAGTGTAAAGTTTTCAATGACAAAATGCTGCCATGATGCCACTAGTATAATGGTTATAATATACCATTGATTTCATGATATGAAATTGTTTATCATTGTGCATCATCAACAACCGACGTATCTAGTTTGAATCATTCTTTCTCACAATGTTAAGGCATAAGAACTTACCAAGCAACGCATTACACGTTTACGATTTCATAACACAAAATACGTGTCTTCTGGCAAGTAAAAAAGCGCGCCCTCATTCGTCATGCATCAGTTTCATTCTCAGTGTAATTCGTTGTACAAAAAGATGTTACAAAGTCGGCCAAAAATGTAATTCAAATATACTCTTTAAATGTTTTGCACTTATCCCTTTCCCATAATATGGGTAGTGACTGCTTTAACTGCTAGCAGACGGCGGGAACTATCTAAACGGCTATTTAACAAAATACTTTGTAGAAAAACCACGGGAAATGGTGGGTGTTCAAGTTCACACATGCACATTTACTCGGTAAAAAAACAAAACAACAATATCATCAATGTTGTGATGTATTTCTATCTTGTGTTCTATTTTGGTTGACCCTTTTTCACTGTCTTTTCTCCTGTTGGTGTGTTTGTATTTTTGGCATGTTCTGGCTGTACTTTTATCCAAATAAATGCAACCAATCAACCAACTAATCAACCCCAGCAAAAAACTCAACAACATCAACAATAAATCGTGGAAACGAGGATTAAAATAGTCAAACAGGCTTAGGTTTTATTTTCATAAACCATGTAATTATTAAACTTGCAAATATTCCACTGTATAAATGCTTTTTGGGAGAAAGTTAAATAACATACGCAAGATAACACTGCTAAAATGACTAAAAACATGAAGACTGTATTTACACATAAAGGGTTTGTTAGCGGTTAGTGTACGTTTAAACAACCAACCATTTAGAGACAATATAACAAGTCCTGTCGTGGTGTACCCAACGAGTTTCATGTTTCTATATCGACCAATGGGCACAATAAAGGTATTATAGTTGTCAAGTTCATGTCAGATTTGTCTTCGCCGTTGCCTTTAAGGTCACTGGACACCTTTGGTATTTACTTAAATTATATATTAGCATAAAAAACTTACTTGGTTACACGAAAATGAGAGCTGTTGACAGTAAAAATTATGAGAAACGGCTCCCTTCTGGAGTAATAATGTTAAGATACACCAAGTGAGATTACTAAAGAAACAAAATGGCCGACATGAACATGAGGACGGGTAAAAAGATGCAACATTATTGATTGCAATTAATACATTTGATTGTTGAATAAACGGTGTATAATTTGGGTAATTGCATTGTACCTTTTAGGGGGTACGAAACAAGGGTATCGGTTCTACCGATTATGTTACGTTCTTGTTCACACCAACGTACAAATCATGGAATTGTCTCGCTTTTTCTTTTGAATAATTTCTCTACATTTTAATGGAACCACTGGATGTTTAAATCGACGCTAGCATCCGCGAGTATTTGGACAACAAATACCGAAACTCGCAAGGGCAACACTTGACATGTAGAGAATAAATCATGAAAATGAGTAGAATCTAAAAGTATTCACTTGACTTTATGACTGGTCTTGATTTGTTAAATTATTCAACGGTTGTAAAAGTTTGCTTTCCGTGCATATTATATCGTGTTTCACAATATTAAAGTAAAAACACACTGACAGACAACATGCCTTAATAAGTTTACAATAAAAAAAAGAGAAAACAAAAAAGTTACATCGAAGCGGTCGCTTTAAATTGCATTCCAAACCATCAAACCGCGCTATACAAATCTAATTTATTCTACCCACAAACCCATTATAAACATGATTATAAAAAAAATGAAATTAGAATTCCCACATTTTTTCTTCGATTGAAGAACCTGCTTCATATTTACATGACCAACATTGTACAGAACGACAATAATCCAACCAGAAAGACATGCTAATTGCCCTTCATAATATTGCGTCCAAGAAACGACACGGGGCGAAGCTGGTGTTGCATGAACAAATTTGCAGTAATTCCTAAAGTTAGATTACAGTCCATTATTATTATTATTATTATTATTATTATTATTATTAAAATAATCGGCCACCTGGCGAGTATGCACACGTTTTTAGGAAAATGACAACATGGGGAGATTCGAAATTGCTAATAATGAGTTATTTTGTGTGTGAAATGATTGACTCGCGGACAAACCTACGAGTCAAAATACGAAGGAAAATGGAAAATACGAAGGAAAATGAAACATTGTACACGTCAGCGTTACGTGGAAGTGATGGATGTTCACCCCCTTCACCATTAATGAAAATAACTAACTAGGCATTTGACAACATGCAGGATCCTCTTATTACGAAACAGTTAAAAATGAAGTACTTTCGACCATTCCTATAATGATTGCGAATTCGTGTTGTATGACACTAACCAATTGTCAAATCTGCTTTCCAATAACTAAAAGGCACTGGATACTATTGGTTATTACTCAAGTAATTGTTAGCATAACAACTTACTTGGTAACAAGCAATGGAGAGAGCTGTTAATAATTATAAGAAGTAGTTTTTGAGATACAGGTTACACACATTTGTGCAACAAATGTTCACAAATTTGTTATTTTATGCATGTATGTTGGGATACACCAAGTGAGAATACTGGTCTTTGACATTTACCAAAGGTTTCCAGTGCCTTTAAGCTTAAGTTTCCACATACTGTATAGCACTGAAGAACCATGGAGTCAATTTCAACAATAATATACATCACATTATTTTGATGGATATAATTTTCAGCCATAAGGCGGGACTTGTTTGATGTTTAACTAGTGGATGTTGACAGCTCATTGAAATGCGATCATGCCGTAAAGCAGTAACTGTGACTGGTACGAACTGGGCCCAATTTCATAGAGCTGCTAAGCACACAAATTTGCTAAGCATGGAATTTCTTCCTTGATAAACACAGGATTACCAACCAAATTTCCAGGTGATTTTCAGGATAAGCAAACAACAGCTGAATACCAGAAATAAGCAATATGCAACAAATAGAAACTTGGTTGGTAATCCTGTTTTTATCAAGGAAGAAATTTCATGCTAAGCAAATTTTTGTGCTTAGCAGCTCCTCGAACACATCAATTCAGTCTAAAGTACGAAACGGTTCTGTAGATTACGAACGCCTTTGCAATTTCTACAGAGTTTGACAAAATGCTTTCAAAAGACGAAGGAATGGCATTATGTTAGTGGTACCGTAAACGGACGTCAATTTAAAATCCAATACTTTGAACCCGAAACGCCAACCTGCAAAAACCTCGCCCAAATTATTATTGAGTACACCGTTTACCTATAGCCATTACCTGTTTCCTAAAGCTGAAGGTTTACAAAACCAAGTTCCTTTTGCGGAAATTGTTGTCAAGAAACCAATTTCTAATATATACGTAACCTGTGGGTGGAATCATCATTCGTAGTAACGTGCCAAAACAAAACTCAGGAAATTAGACTTTCAAATGGTGACCAATGTTGCACCATCCCCTAGAAAAAAAAGCTCCACAAAATCATATATGAAGTAATTATACGTTTAAAAAGTCATGCGCAATATCCAGCGCTTCAAGGATACTTTATTTTAAAGCTATAATAAAGGTAAATAAAATACCAAATGGCCAAACTTGTGTTTACAACTGGATGCCACACTGTCCCCGCAATAATAACACACTTTTTTTTAATGCTACAAAAATTTATAGTGGGTCCTGCCACGTAAATATTCACTCATAGTGCAAATTTTATTCTTATACATTAAAAAACCATGTAATTACAGTAGTTGTTTTATATAGGGTAATGTACAAGAATGTTAAAATGGTAATGATACTGGACTATACAAGCAGGCATTACCTTATGTAAAACCTTTTTATGATACATGTTGCCCTCTGTTTCGATTATTTTATCCTCGGTAGAAAGCATTAAATTGGGCTTGTGATATTTGTTCCATTGTGATCTTAGTTATGTACCACCCATTCGAGTATTTTATGTGATAAGTCCGACATGTTACATTTTTCGTTTCAAAAGTGTGAGCGATCTGTGGCTTAATTTAACCTCATCGAACACAATTGGAACTGTAAATGTAACGTGTTAACACCAACGCCAATTTATTAATTAATTGGCTTGATAATTCTTGCGATGATACACCAGGGCTTCATTGATATCTTGCTATGTGTGTACGGTATCATTGTAGCACTAGTTTGCTTTTGAGACAATGTACATATCAGAACATTTTGAAACAAAACAAGGCAGAAGAACGCAACTCAACTTCGTTGAATGAGTTGAGGCATTGAGCTTAACAGTTCTCTTACTCTTAGAAATATATTTATCTTCGTGGACAGAACTTCAGTTCCCCATGCAGCTTCGAATGAAGCTTCTCATTTTCACAAAACAAATCAAAACTGCTTTCCAAAGAAACGGTCAATGAAACAGTGAGCTTTGTTTATCATGTGAAACTCGTTGCACAAAATGTGACTCATTGTCCCGCGCTGAGATTCTACTGATGGACCTTATGCAATGACGTCATCACCCCGCCATCTTTAGAGGTAAAACGACAATGTACGCGCGGCGCACAGAATCATCCAATAAGCAATTTCATTTTGACCTCTAGCCGAGGGAGGGCGCCCTGCATGCTCAGATGACGTCATCGTGTGTATTACATTCTTTTGTTATACCTCACAAGAACTGAAACTACTCGCTTACTAAACGCTAATAATAATTATTCCAACAACACGTTTTTGTTTGTTTTCGTTTATAATACGAACTCGTTGACGGTTGAAATAACCGTTGGAAGAAAAATAAGTTGTTAACTTGTTGTCCCCTGCAAAACTTTAACAACTGTGTGGTATAAGCACCAAGTCAATTGTAATTTTATATACACAATTTAATGCGGCTCCTCTGCTGGCAATTCGTCATCGACACCAGATACAAGTATGTCCATCCATTGCGAGGTTTACTGCACTGGAGATTACTGGCTGTATGGTTGACGCACAGTAACCATTCACCATGATGATGCATTGTCCAACCACTGTATGCGTCCAATAACCACTCTCCGGTAACCCGATGACAAGTCAACCCTAAGTCAACCCTATGTCACCAACTGCGAAGTAATATCGCCGGCTCACCCTGGCAGTGTCTTCAATATTGGCACGCGCGAGACCAACCCCCCGATTCACCGCGAATCAAACCTTCGTCGTTTGGAGGTGACATTTTAAACGTTTAACAAACGTAAACGGTTTTCAAAATCCAGTTTAAACTGCCCCATCCAACGTACTGTCGTCTTGTTCTTTTACTGGCAAGAATATAAGAGGAGCTGATAGGATGATTCCGCTGGTACCACAGATCACACAGATGAGGAACACCCATAGGAAGATCCGATCAATCACTGTGGCTACGTATTTCCAATCTTCTGTCATCTGCGTAATCAAGAGAGAATGAACCAAAAGGATGATTATGAAAACATTTCACTCATCCGTTTAACAAGGTCACTGTAAAGGTCATATTCATCTTGAGTGCCGATTTTCTTAACCTGGGCCCGATTTCATAGAGCTACTTAAGCATAGCAACATTATACTTACCAGATGAAGTTTATCAGCCCAAATTCCACGTAACATATATACATTTTACTGGTATCCAGCATTTGTATTTGCCTAGCAGAAAACCGCGTTGAGAAACATTTTCTGCTTCAGCCAGCTCAATGAAATGGCCCTAGATTTAGAACACAAACCCGTTCATACAAAAATGCTCTTGTCAAAAAATTGCCTCATTAATTTACAGCAAACATTTATATGTATTGATGTACATATGTAGATGAGCAGTCCCTGAAATCTTGTGGAGGCTGACATGGTTGTGATAGGATAAGTTATTTGACATACCCTATTGTAATCCTCTTCGGTTTTGAGGTGCGTCGCGATGAACCGTACGCCGTCCACTGCTTGTTTAAACTCCTTCGAAAAACGATTACCACCAGACGACTTGGATGATTCTCCGTCGCTTCCAGCTACCTCGTCAGACAGAGTCCTGAGTTTGAATCCAGAGTGGTGATTATCATAAATGTCCCTGCCGTTACTCCTTGTTGAGTCCCCGTCCTTGTGGATAACCTCCTTCAACTCGAAATAATTGGGATCTCTCTGGTTGCCCTTTTGTACTTTGGTGAGGTACTGCTGAGGACGTTTCATGTAGAGCAATGGCGGCAGGATTTCCAGAAAGACTCGTCGCACCCACGGCTGCATGATATGCGTACTCGGTGCTCGGTAGTGGATATTCAGCACGATTACTGTGATTACAATCGAGAGCGTCACGAGTACCATTGTGAAGAGCAGGTATCTACCGATGAGCGGTATGAGTAGAGAGGTAGGGGGAATGATCTCAGCAATCAGCAAGAGGAACACAGTCAGAGCTAGGAGCACCGAGATACAAAGGGTGATTTTCTCACCAGAGTCAGACGGCAAGTAGAATACCAGCACTGTAAGAAATGAGATGAGGACGCAAGGAAGAATGAGGTTGACCGTGTAGAACAATGGCTTTCTCCTGATGATCATATTGAATGTGATATCAGTGTAGATCTCATCACAGCATGGGTATTTGACTGTGTGTTTGGTACCAGGGGTACCGATGATATACCATTCACCACTCTGCCAGTAGTCTTCAAGATCTACGTCAGGCCCACCGAGAGGCATCAAGTCTATGAGTAAACCATCGTAAGTCCAGGAACCAAACTTCATGATACATTCCTGCTGGTCGAAAGGGAAATACTGGACATCTATTTTACATGAGCTCTTGTAGATGGCTGGAGGTAGCCAGTAGATGACGCCACTGTCGTAGACCAGTGCTTTCGTCATTAAAGTCACCTCGTATTTGCCATCCGCACTGTTGAGTAAACATACAATCAAATTGAGTTCAAGATTGAATGGTCATTTAATTAGAGGGAAGGTACACGTTTGGTAATTACTCAAAACAAATATTAACTTGAAAACTGACTTGGTAACGAGCATTGGAGTGCTGTTGATAGTATAAAACATTGTGAGAAACGGCTCCCTCTGAAGTAGCATAGATTTTGAGAAAGTGGTAAATTCTCACTAAAATAATAAAATACTTATATCTAGAAGTCTTTTATTCCTATCTGAAAGCAGTCAAATTCGTCCACAAGGGTGTTTTTCTTTCATCATTTTCTCGCAACTTCGATTCCCAATTTAGCTCAAAATTCCACAGGCTTGTTATTTTATGCTTATGTTGGGATACACCAAATGAGAAGACTGGTCTTTGACAATTACCAAACGTGTACCTTTCCTTTAAGGATCTCTTATTTTAAAGGCAGTGGACACTATTGGTAATTACTCAAAATAATTATCATCATAAAACCTTTCTTGATAACGAGTAATGGGGAGAGGTTGATGGTATAAAACATCCGAGAAACAGCTCCGTCTGAAGTGACGTAGTTTTCGAGAAAGAAGTAACTTTCCACGAATTTGATTTCGAGACCTCAAGTTTAGAATTTGAGGTCTCGAAATCAAGCATCAGAAAGCACACAACTTCATGTGACAAGGGTATTTATTCTTTCATTTTTATCTCGCAAATTCTACAACCGATTGAGCTTAAATTTTCACAGGTTTGTTATTATATGCATATGTTGAAATACACCAACCGTGAAGGCTAGTCTTTGACAATTACCAACAGTGTCCACTGGCTTTAAAGAAAATAATTCAAAAAAGATTCCTAACAATGAGTAATTTTCCTCTAAGGGAATGTTTTTATTTCGCCTCATGAATGCCATCAGAAACTTTTCCCTTTCTCGTTGGAATGACCGAACTTACACCACAAAGGACTGCACGACAAGAGGTGTTGGTCGTTGTTAAGAAAACTCTTCATTTCAGTTGTTTGCACCACATGGGACTTATTAAAGGGAAAACGTTTGGTAATCGCACTTCATAGTAATTGGAATAAGCCACTCCGGAATGTCAGCGGCGCACGTCCTGGTATTGTCAAAAGGTTATGGGAGATAGACAAAATCCGTTGACAGCAGTAACAGACATGTTTATTGTAAATATCTACAATAATGATTAAAACAATCGAACAGTTCCAAAAACCAAAGGTATACTTTGCGTTTAAATGTGTTACTCCAATACTTACTTATTGTAAAGAACAATATCAGGAAGCCAGATCATCCCAGCAGGAACTCTAAGAATCTTGATGCCGTCATATTCATCAGGATTCCAACTTAATTTGTAATCGACCCATTGCTAGAAATGAAAGGAAATCACAAGGAAACAAAACCCATAAATATTAACACATAACAAACCAGAAAAAATGCAATAAACTATGACAGCTAAATGACTTATAATGAAAGTAAATACCAACTTAACTCCTGCTCTTTTTGTGCAATCCTAAGAAAGATATTGCTTTCGTTTGCTTTGTTTCGGTTACTTGACAATTGTTTTTGCCTCTTCTTTAACATTAATACTCAACCCCTACAATAATTCATAGATTCGTTTACTTTAGACACACCCTTTACAGTGTCTTCAATTTTAGACACTACACTGCAAAAGTTCGGTGTTAAAATTGACACGTAGATACCAACAAAGAATAGAAATTTACATCATAAGGTTTAAAATAACATTACTTCCTCCAAAAACATTTACAATTGTGTTATTCTAACACCGTATGATTTATTTTTGATTCCTTTTTTCGATATGTGACACACCCATGGTGTCAATTTTTACATCCAGCTTCAAATTTTTACCCATTACGTTATCTTCATTAAAAAAAACTAACCATAGCTTTGAATCTGAAAATTAGACCAGTGACCCCTTCAGATTAATACCCCAAAGATGTGTTTTTAGTTTGTGTCATCTTTTGTTGGAATGAAATGGATTCTTTCTGGGTCCGAAAAACACTTTATTAATATTAGTACTAAAATCAAATAAATTTAACAAAGACTTACCTGTTTTAACCAAACGTTCGTTGTCATGATTTGATTTTTCTCATCCTGCAAGAAAATGGTACAACAATTGAATTAACTTGAGATAATTTAGGTCAGAAAAATATATCATTATCAAAAACTATTTTACTTGTTATTATTTGTACAAAGGGCCTTAAGGGAAGGCAGCTGTAATACTGATAAGGCTTTAGTGTCTAAGTATAAAATAAATAAATAAATCATTTATAATAGAAAGTAGGCCTACAGATTATTCTTTTACACAGATATTAACATGGGCTGGAGGAAAATAATTCAAAAGAGGGCGCTATCAGAATAAGTCTGTACACATTTCGCCTTTTAGGGGGGGGGGGGTATAAACTCGGGGGGGGGCAGAATCTCCTGCCACAACGGCACTGCGAGATACAATAAATTAACCAAACATTACTCAAATAAAAATTAAAAACCAGCAAGAGTATAAGTTATTACGGAGAAAAACACAACAAGATATAAGTGTCGATACAATTGGACAAAGTTTGAACTGGTTATAAAAATTTAAGATTACCACGATGACAAAGAAATACAAGATACATGATGTAGTTCAATACATACATTTGTAAAAATGTATACAATCATGGAAAAAGTATTACGAAGACAAAGAAAACAAAATTCTTGATGTGGTTAAAGAAGTAACATTTATAAAAATGTACGCAACTCTGGAAAAGTATCGCAATAACAAAGAAATACAATAGTCTCAACGTGGCTCAATACAGACATTTATAAAAATGTACACAACTCTGGAAAAAATATCACAATAACAAAGAAATACAAGATACACAATGTGATTAAAGAAGGGTCATTCATAACAATGTTTAAAATCCTGGAAACAAATATCGGGATGAAAAGAAATACAGGATTCACAATCTGGTTAAAGGAACATTTATAAAAATTAATAAAATTCTGGAAAGGGATCACGATGACAAAAAATTACAAAACTCACATTGTGGTTAAACAAGGGACATGAAAAAATGTATAAAACTGTGGACAAAGTATCACAATGACAAAGTAATTCAAGATTTACAATGTGGTTAAAAAAAGACAACTATGAAAATGTACAAAATCTTGGAAAAGGTATCACAAAGACATAGAAATACAAGGTTCACAATGTGGTTAAAGAAAGGGAAATTTATAAAAATGTTATAAAGTTCAATACAAATGTTACAAAAACGCATAACAAAACTGGATTTACTGCACCTGTAATTATGAATTAAAACTCACCACATCAATAAGCTGTGACATTGTAAGGCCAAACTCGACCGATAATCTCTCTGTGTTGTTTTCCACTGGACGGATAAGGCGGTTATAACCATTGAAAAGATCATTGAAAAGCCTCTCCTCGGCCTCTGATGCAAGACCTCCTATAAGAAAAAAAAAACAAATAAATAAAATAAATTTAAATACAAATAAATGAGTTAAATATGACATATGTTACTTTGTTAAACACAATTTGACCCAAGACACGTGAAAACAAATTTCCATCAGCATGTTTTAAATACATTTCTTCATTACTCTACTCTCTTTATGTTAAAAAGAGTGAAAATTTCCTTCCCTTGTCCGAGTGGTGTCAGTTTCATTCTTTTGAGATTGAAAGTCAATCTGTGTCACTCTTTATGAGTGAAATTGGATTGGACCTCACTCTCAATCGAGTTGAAAGTACCCGTCTTTCACTCTAAAAAGAGTTGTCTGCCATATGGCTCTTTGCAAGAGTGGTGGCGAACTAAACGGTTTTTTTCCTTCACCCTTCTACATTGAGAGAGTAGGTGGCAAAAAGTGTGTAAAGATATCACCACAATCTCTTGCTCACTTTGAAGTTGACACGCTGATTATTGCATTAGCATAAAAATATTAGCGTGCCAAGTAACAGAGTTCCGCTGGTTATTGCAACATATTAAATGAATGAACATGCCAAGTAACAGAGTTCCTTGGGAAACTGGGCAGAGTTTCAACATTTTCTTGAAACTGAAATTGAAAAGCAAAACAGGTATAAGCAAACTCGTGCTTTTCGTTTGTATGTTCTACTCATCACAGAACATAATCAGATTTGGCTGTAAACTGTTCATTTTCAAATGGGGGAAATAGCTGTGGCATTTGTCAGTTTTGTTGCTGGCCTTCACTTGGTGATATTGACAAGCGGCACCTAAAGGAATTGCCGTTACTGATTGGAAAATATTTTCGTCCAAAAAAGGTTGCAAAAGGTCGTCTTTGTGTCCGTCCAGAGGATGCTTTGTGTTTGAAAATAAATGTGGTTTGCGTTGTGAATTTTGCTTTCGATTTTGATTGGTGCTTAGAGCACATGCCCCGTGACATTCGACCCCAAGGTGATTTTCGTCTCTTATTAGGCGCTGGACGCTATTGGTAATTATTACTCAAAATAATTTTAGCAATACAACATCTTACTTGGTACCGAGCAATGGAGAGCTGTTGATAGTATACAACATTGTGAGAAACGGCTCCTTTGAAGTCACATAGTTTTTGAGAAAGTTTAATTTTGCACTCAATATTAAAATACTTCAGGCCTGAAACCCTTTAATTATGCATTTGCTGAAAGCACACAAATTTGTGCAGCAAGGTGTTTTTCTTTTATTATTCTCTTGTAAATTCGGTGATCATTGATTCAAAAATTCTTTTTTTTTAGGTTATTTTATGCATGTGTTGAGATACACCAAGTGAGAACACTGGTCTTTGACAATATTACCAAACGTGTCCAGTGCGTGTAAGTCCCCGAGCAGGCCCGGCATCAAGAGAGAACGGAAATCCATATCAGCGCATTATGAATGTGGGTATCCAGTTAGCTTCTTTTCACAACCACTTTACGTTAAAGTTCTGCATAATATCTATGAGAGTTCTTGCATAAACAAAAGGCGAATCCCCTGGAGGCATAAACAGCCTTTAAAGAAGACCCATATCTTATCTAACCAAATGCGGCTGTCTTCACATCGGCTTAGCCAGTGTAATATTTTCTTACTTTACGTACCATCATCTACTGCAGCTGTCAGAGTCTGATATGGCTACCATTAATCTTAATGACAACTCGAAAAAGTTGTTTGAACAGAGGCTGATAGTGACAACTAATGAAAACCCATCAGTGTACGAGACATGTACACGACTGCGTAATGAGTAGTCGTGTAGACTACTAGACTACTTGTACTGTACAAGAAAGGTACATGGTATAACGTATAGGCCTACATTTCTGCGAGATGAGTAGTCAGGATGGGCTTAGGTAAAACTCGTTACTGTACGAAAAGGTGTACTGTATAGTGTGAATGGCTGAGTAACGAGTAATCATATAGAATATTAATTTAAAAAAAACTCGCTACCGGAGACAGGTACATTGATACATGTCTGCATGTTTTGGGCTACATGTACAAACTCGTTACTATCACTGGCTGAGAGTCATGCGTAGCGCGTACACACTTGCTTTTTTCATTGTTTACATCAAAGATGGCGGCCAACGACGCGCATCGCAATCCGTCTATAAAAAGGAAATGATTAACCGACCGCCACAACACACGTGAACAACTAAACACATACAAATACCGGATCGGAGGAGAACCCTAAAAGGCAAGAATTTTTACAAATGAACATAGCTAGTCGTCTAAACTACAAATGTATACTATAGGTACATTTACAATGGCTCATGTGTAGCCGCAAGTTTAATACAAATTTAATGTCTCTGAAATGCTTTAAAAATCGCATCAGGTTTCGGCGTAATGTTTACATTTCATTCCGTTAATTTGAAATCAATAGTTCGCTTCAAGAAACATGATCATGTGACGTTTAAAAAAAACCGTTTTGCAATAGTTACAGACGAGGCAAAGTGCTTTAATTTCAGGAAAAATCTTTCAAGTCCAGCGTTGCCAACCAGATCAGGTTCGTGCGCGAAATAACATTGATATTGTGTTGTTTTCTTAAAGTACGGGGTACCGGACTTGCCCTCGCGTTGGATTTGAATGTGCGGTGCCGCAGGGTACAGTCAGGCACCCGTCTATTGCCACCTCGTTCACGGATTTGATTACGTTAATGAATGCCGTTATCGAGTGGCTAGCCCAGAGGGCAGAGTACTCGGGATAGAGAATCGCAAATGCACGGTATATTATTGGGTACGAGGAGGTGCCTATGGGCGAAAACCAAGCTATGATGGCGTCACCAAGTACCAGTACATGGTATAGTTATATACACTCACTATATGTACCGCCACGTATGCATAAATCTCGTCCACCTCCTTAATACTAGTCTCATCTTGCGGACTTGTCCATCACCTCTCGCAGCAGTGCTAAATTAAAGGTGAAATGTGACATTTGGCCCGGACCAAATTCCATCGATTTTCTTGTTTGGTTTCGTTCGGACAGTGAATTGATGTGATTGGGTTGCCGTATTAGGGCGCCTCGATACACAATAGACAAGGTCTTGTATACTAGTGCTATGGGAAATGTAACAGAAGATGCCCTATGATTTGGCAACCTTAATGAAACAACTTGGGATGGGACTGCTAGACGATTTACGCGTCTTTCATTATCAAAATGTAGCCACTGAAGTGAAATTTGCTCTGAAATCCATCAAGGCTTATTACTGTGATGGAGGATTTGCAAATTTTTCAAGCAAAAGCGATTAACAAAAGATAAATGTGTCAAAACAAACAGGAAAATAAAACCACTCAAAATATTCGACATAATCGGTTATACCTTAACATTTTCTGCATTTAATAGTCAATGTTGTTCATGTGTAATGAACAAAAGTGTCAGTCTACCCTTTAATTTCTGGGAAGACTTTTCAATATTCAGATGACATGGAATGTATGTCATCAAACTCCAATCCGATGGCCCCTAGGTCTTACATTGCGATTCCACACAGACAAGGTATTCATTAGAAATTGCAGCCACCGAGCATTCCGTGTCAAGGAAAAGAGATCAAGGGAAAAAGAGTCGAGGATGAGGTTGAGGGGACGACGTTGAAAAATGTGTTTGGGACTAAACACTGGGGATGTCTGAGGGTAGACAAGGTCAGAATTGGAAGATCTATCAAGGGGTGTTGCACCCTATGTGACTAAACAAAGCCTTTGTATACACAGGGTTTTATTTTGATATTTCTATTCCATCCTGCTTATTGATAGACCTTTATCACGCTGTGGCCATCTTAATTTTACTCCATTCCATCTCATTGCAACCAAACTGAGGCAGGACGAAATAATAGTCTGGTGCCATGTTTGCGCAATGAATGTTAGCATGCATTACTGTTATGGACATGCCCATGATGGTGACAGCGTGATTAAGGTCTAGAAAAGATCTAGAGTAAAGGGGTGAGAGTCGTTGTGGACAACACGATCTGAAACATATGATTTTAAAAACTAGTTTTTCTTACATTATGTATCTAAAGTTTGTGTTATCTACCATGGGAAAACATTGGCAAACTACTTTTATGTTTTTTTATAATCACAACAACATTTCTATAAATTATCTAACTATAATAATGAAATAAAGTCGGTCGTATAATATAAAATGACAATACCATTAACATTGTGCATGTTCAACTACCTCAAACTTCAACACGCTTGTCTGAATCCCCTTATCTGGAGCTGGAGGCTGCTCCAAATATTTGTCCTATTTAATTTCAAAGTTCAAACAATTCAAAACTTACGATCACGTCTATGAATGCATTTAATTCATCAGTTTGTTTCTGCATGTCAGTTGCCGCCATTCCAACCCATCCGTATACCTTCGGTATTTGCAATCTTTGCAAGTTGATTCCTTATCTCATATCAAATAATCCCCGTTTGTGGATAATCGGATGCGCGCCCCCCCCCCCACCACCGAGCCAACATCTGTAATATTGTTTGATCAGAAGAAAGCTAGCCAGTGGCTCAGAGGCGAGGAGTGTCCACTTAAAACCAAGCCTAAAGCCACAACAACAAACTCTACCGTTGTTTAATGATCATTAGAAATCGCTGGATGAGCTTGTGACTCTTACCGACCGTAGTGGCGTGAGAAAAACAGATTGCCAGGGATAATTTTCAAAAATGGAATACGACTTTATGGAGGGTAGTTGAATCTTGACCGAGTACTTCATTTTATTTGCACTTATTAAAAATAATCTACATTCGTATACTGTTAGGTCTTTTCCAATGAGTAGGTTAAACTTTGCACAGATGGGATACAACCTAGTTATAAGGTTTGTGGTAACACCATGTAGTAATACAAATCATGCTAGCCTTCGAGAAAGGCTCCGTTAGGGTCGAAACGTCAGGCCTTTAACTATTTTGTTTTGAAGTAGCCTAAAGATCACGTACGTACAAGGACATACAAATAAATGGATAAGGGACCAAAGTGCCCGACATCTTTAGAAACAGAAAAAAACAGAACATGAAGCTGGGCAGGACATCAAGCCGCACAAACCATTGCAGCTAAGCAGCTAATGGACGCCATATGGGACCAAACGGAATACAGGGAACCAGGGAAAAAGATGGAGAGACGAGATGCAACAACAGTGTGGGACAGTTAACTGGTATCAAGAAAACAAAGACATTTGGAGATATCATGATGAGGCCTTCAATTTGCAGTGGTGCTGAGCAAGGTCCGGTTGCATTTAGGTATCATGCTGCATTTAGGCTCGGTTTACATTTAGTCCAGTTAACATTTAGGCCCCTGTTTACATTATTTTAGGCCCCTGTTTACATTTAGGCCCCTGTTTACACCTGAGCCAGGGCTACATTTTAGGTCTCGGGCCATTTGCATCCGGGTGGCTATTAGGTCCAGGGTGGCTATTGGGCCATGTGCTGCATTTAGGCCCTGTGCTTCATTTAGGCCCCGGGCAACATAGTAGATATCTGGCAATATTTAGGAGCAGCTTGCAGACATGGGAACAGATACATTTACTAAAGAAGACAGATGAAAACATTCCTTCACATGACGAATGTCGTACCATATACTTTACCATAACTTTAAACTAAAGTATGTCAGCAACACTTAATAAAATATATGTTCACTTGAAACTCTTCATGCAAAACTTATTGCTCCACCTTTACTGACCTCTACCATGTCACATTGAAAACGTATAGTCCTTTACGCAGTGTAATGTCACGACAAAATGGTAATTTAGAAATCACAAGAGTTGTCCTTTAGATACAGTTTCAGGTAGACGATACAGTGAACACAGTTTATCACGTCATGTAGTACATATCGGGTAAACAGGCCAGTAGACTCCAAAACAGTCCACGAGGAAAAGTCTGACCTCACAGAACAACATGCTAATTTTGACATTTCAGGAGCAAGTTGAGGTCCTCCGTAGATTGTGAAAGGATCTCCGGGCATCTTAACTAGAAACGTCTGCTCAACATTCATATATTAAAGATACACGCGAGTGGGAGAGGCTACTTCGCTGGCGATCTCTCTTAATTACGGGAAGATTTTGTTGTGTTTCAACCGTTGAGGGAAAACTGATCATTTCCGAACGAGATCAGTCTTGACATTGACATTAAAGACTGTGCATTTGTCGTCATTTATTTATTTCTTTAAATTTCTCTTCCAAAGATAGCATTATATTATATTTGGAATGTGACAAAAGTTCTGTATGGGCTATGATTCATAAATTGACCAAAAACACACAAGTTTGGGGGAAACAGCAGGAAAACGCTAAACCTGTTTGGTCAATAGAGGGCTGCCTAGAGGACTGTTTGATTATAAGGATATCATGTATATGTATAATGTGTATTTTTATGAGCTAGGTCTGGGAGGGCATATCTTTTTTTATGACATTTTTTTAAACTTTTGCCCTTCCTTGGACGGCCTGTGCTTGTTTTATTGTTTTGCTTTTTGTGTCCGAAGAATTAAAATAAATAGCAGCTTGCTAACAATCAGAGCTCGATAAACACTCAACAGACAATCCGAAACGGGTCATGTACACTGGACCAAGGCCTAAACAAAACTATCCAACAATATTATCTATCTACATATCAACATTTTTTTTTCAACAAACGTCACAATGAACTGATTAATATATATATATATTGGAATCTCTGAGGCACCATTTAGTCTGTCCTTGGTGTCCGACTGTGTGGTGACCATGAGGATTCACATGGTCAGGAAACAGATTGTGTGGCAGTAATTCTTAGAGCGCATGGTTATAGATACAAAACCAAATATTAAAATCAATTACTTGGTGCTCGGCTAGCCGAATGAAATATAAATGCATTGTGTGTTAACAACAGCTTTTCTTTCAGTAAGAGTATCTGATTATTGCATACAATGTATCCAGGGTTGGTTTATCTATGCCACATAGACCTTTTCGCAAATACCGGGGCGCGCGCGTAAAGCTTGGAATTAGGTGCATTGTGGTCTTGCTGGTATCCAAATTTGATCCATATAAATCCAACAGTGCACCCCATTCAACAGTCTGCGCTTGCGCATTGGTATTTGCGATAAGGTCTATGTACTGGACTGTAAAGTATATAGAAATTGTTTGCGATGTTAATATTTTACAAGATCCACCTTCAGATGGTTTGCATGATAAAAACATGAACTTTAAATCTATGAAAAACAACATCAACATTTGACTTGATTATATCAGAGCAGACATAAGGGTGTACGATCAGATCAAATAGCATGGTGTATATACATTATGTACAGATACCAGTTACATGTATTTAGAAATTGATCAGTATGCCGCAATAGGTTTGACATGAGGGGATATCAGTAACATTACTACACTATAAGCGTAAAATGGTATATATATGCAGCACTAACTAACACGAACTGAATCAAACTATACGTATTGGCGTTTGCAAAATTCGCCACCGAATTTGATAAAGGTATACTTCAGTATACTTCTCGTTTCATTTATCCAAGACAACTAAAGAACGAACACAATCTCTCTATCCTACATTGTTCCAAAGAGCCCCTCAAAACCGTTCATTGAAATTAAACCAATTCTTGTGGGGGTAAATAGAAGCTGAATAAACAAAAACACTGTCAATAATGACTAATGTGTACATACCTGCACATGTGCAGTTTAGCCTGTACAATGCATGCAGTTTGTTTCAATTTCAAACGACGGTAGGCAACAATCCGTAATGGAGGAATGTTCACAAAGGTTTATCGATCTGAACCTAGCCGAACCTTGATATTCTATAATTCACTGAATCAAACCAGATTTTCTCCATCAGATTTAGATGAATGATTTCAACCCGAAAATACGTCTGTGGGCTGCGAACCGACTGCTATGATGTATGACAAGTCTATATAGACTCTTCCAAGTCGACCTTGCTCTTTAATTGCACTTTAAACTTCGTGATATTTAAGATTTTCCCCATCAGGTTCAGCTGAATGGTTTTAACCCGAAGGCAACAGAAAAAGGTTATTTGGAGCTTGGAACCGACTGCTATGAGATATGACAAGTCTAGTATATTATAGACTCTTTCAAGTCGACCTTGCTCTTTAATTGCACTTTAAACGTCATGATCTTTAAGAGTTCCCCATCAGGTTCAAATGAATGGTTTCAACCCGAAGGAAACAGAAAAGGGTTATTGGAGCTTGGAACCGACTGCTATGATATATGACAAGTCTAGTGTATTATAGACACTTTCAAGTCGACCTTGCTCTTTAATTGCAATCTAAACGTCGTGATCTTTAACATTTTCCCCATAAGGTTCAGCTGAATGGTTTCAACCCGAAGGAAACAGAAAAAAGGTCTTTGGAGCTTGGAACCGAGTGCTAATATATATGACAAGTCTAGTATTATAGACTCTTCCAAGTCGACCTTGCTCTTTAATTGCACTTTAAACGTCGTGACCTTTAAGATTTTCCTCACATACTCAGATGAAAACAAAAAGTATGTGAGCTTTAAACCGACTGCTATGACAAGTTTAGTAATATAGACTCTTCCAAGTCGACCTTGGTCTTTGAATGTACTTTAAACGTCGTGATCTTTAAGCTGGTTGTCTGATGGTCAGATCCACTACTAGGAGAAGACGACGGGCATATCTTCTTTCAACTCGACTGCGTGTATCCAACAAGGCACCTTGTTAACAATTTACTTGACTTGCACATAATTGGGCGTTAACTCGTGTACGCTTTGATCATATAGGTTCTCCTTTTAGGATGTGTATAAGATTAAAGATGCTGCGTAGCAACTATTACAAGTCTAGCTTTTCACGCCCTTTTCTATCCAAGAGACACATCAATGCAAATATTATTCAGTACATAAATCTACACAATTGTGACGTAAACGTTTGCGAATGTGTGGGAGGCTGACTAAAGTGATGACTTCCTTAATGCTTTTGGCAATCTCCACTCTACCAATCCATTGAAAGCCGACGTGAATTACAGGAGTCTTTTGTGATTCTTTAACTTCTGATACAATAATTTACTTCATGTATACTGCGTGAGCGCAAGATACGTGAACACAACGTGGGCGATGCAGTCGTTATGCCAACAGCATACTAATCGAGTTGAAATTTCGTAAATTTGCCACAGCCTATAAGAAAACCAATGCAGTTTATTCTACTGAAACAACTCTGCTCGAAGCACGGTTATCATGTTTCGCTGGGAGTAAAAGACTATACACAACAAACGAGCCTGCATTATTCAGTCTTTAATGATGAAGCTGTACAGGCATGGCGATATCATGTGAAGATGGTTGAGTACATGGCGCGGTAGTATCGTATAGCGTGCAGGCGGCGGGCAGGCGACATTGTAGACATACCAGTACCATGGCTGCTCCGAGCCTACAAATATCGGCTCGTATTTCCCCCAATCATATTCATATTGGCAAAAAATATCTTCTTGTTTTTCGCATCTCCTTTTACTTTCTTCTTCAATGTTATTTACTAAGTGTTTATGATTAGCTTAGGATCTGTAGCATCATAAAATCTGAATCAAAATGTTGTAACTTCGTCATTTACGTTCATCCTTTTTTTGTGTGCGTAAACCAGGTATGATATTGGTCTTTGGCAAACAAATATTAACATTGTCAAGTACAATGGCTTACCTACATGTGAACACATGGTCAAGGCTTTAATATACCTTTCAGGTTACTTGATCACAATTTGTTCAGATGTTTCAAAGAGCAAACAAAAATCGGAAATCAGGCTAAAATAAGAATAATATCATGTCTGGCGTAACACACACGTACATATACAGAGGCCTACAGGGATGGTTGCCCCAAGCCCCTCAAACCTATGCTCATTTTTACCCGATCAAATTCAAATTAATATATAGTTGTTACATGCAGTGTGTATGACTTCATAGCTTTAATGGTTCTGTCAACAATTTCAAAAATATGGTGATCACTACATATTTCGTCCATCATTTTTTGTATGTAGACTAAGGCACATACTAACCAACATTTCAGGCAATGCATGTGTGCCAACAAATTTCACTGCACATCAATTGGTACACACATGTGGCTACCATTAAATTATATTGGAAATTGGCCGATGTAATTATGTTTCAAATTGAACACGCAATATTGTAAAAGACACATTAATTTGTGCATACAAATCATATGTATATGTACCAATGTTGCATATGGTGTTACTTTGAATCATAATCTTTTGATATAAGTAATCATAGAATTAACCTTAATCATTACTAAATTAAATCCATCCGTATGCTGAATGTTTAAGGGAGTGTAAAATATTGAATTGTAAAAGTTACATTCACTCAAACCTGGGTATCATAAAAAAATATATATATAATAATAAAGCGAGATTTTCATGAAAGGATCGAACATCACGTAAAATGAAGGTTTTAGGATGTTACGCCTTGCATTGGAATAGAATCATAGTTAAATTTGAAAAGTATAAGCATAAATAAATAAAAAAACATGATTCATTCTTAAAACATGGTTTGCTCTCTCCATATAATTACAGACTTTTGTTTTTTCTTTTATAAATAATGATAATATTAAAAAATAAACACGCGATTGTTGGGCAACTTGGAATTGACTTTTCCAGCCCATTTGGTCAACCCTTCCACAATCCAAGTTCATTTTAAACATTATTTTCATATTTTGTGTCTGTTTCATTTGTCAGTTTCTCGCATTGTTTCTTGTTAGCATTAATTATATGCTAGAGACGCGTTTTGTATTTTACCCTACAGATGTAGGCCTACTGAGAGGTTTTAAAATATCGTTGGTAATTGTTTTAATATTTCAACTGTGATTGTCAACAGCACCTCAGCAAGCACTCAGTATGCATCACATACTTGCACTATTGCGACTTCAGTAATCTGCAATGAAAAATGAATTAAGCGTTTACCCGTAATGTGCTTTTAACGTGCAACCAGCCCCCGACAAAAAAACCTGCCACAAATTTAATATGTAGCTCATTTATCCAAATATGTTTCACAGTGAATACATTATATAAAAAAACGTAGCTGGAAAGTACATGCAGGGATTACATGATTAGTTTCATTTCGGACATGTTTCTTAATCAAGTCCTTAATAGTCGCAACCTGTCGTTCACTTGCTTACATGCCCGCGTGACATGGCCACAGCGCTATAATTGCACTCCTCGACCCAATGCTTTGGCAGAAATTTAATTACCGAATCACATGCCTATATATCTGTTTGACCATTTTTTCGTGTAATTTGTACGCGCCCAAAACACTGAAGGGTTGATCTACTTCGTTTTGTCTACTTCCCTCTTCCACTGAGGGTCGTCGCTGAAATTTAGGACTCGGTATTTTTCCTAAATTAAAGGGGGGCAATGAAGACTTTAAGACCAATCCCGGGTCTTCACCAATGCATCATTGTTTGAGTGTCAGTTTCCAGCAAATATTTACCGCAAATGGCGATGGCACATTTTTGGGACGTGGAGAAATCTCCATCTTTTAATCAAGATGTCCATTCGCCGTCTTAAATCAACGAAGGCGTGTTATACACATACAGGAGATGCATTTGATTTTGAGAGTGTCGCAGACTACTGCATTGATTGCAAACACTCCTAAAGCGGATTTGCTTCTTTCTTACCCGAAAGGCATATTTATAACAGTTAATCCGCGGCGTGGAGGAGCACGGAACAAATGGAAATAACTCCAAGCAGATTCGTCAGGGAATGGCTAAAAAATCTTAAAGAATATCCTACTTGAATATCCTAAATACAAGTATACGTGTTCTAATGTAGAGTAAAAGACACGCAACATAAACAACATTATGATGCCCTTGATGTTTATATAAGTCCACCTTTTTGTGTTTTCACTGACAAGTTTGACCTTTTACTGAATCTAAGTGGTGACCCATGTTTAAATTTAAGCCATTTAATAAGAAACAAAACTCATAGTTAATATATTAGTTATTTATATATAAGTTAATGAAATACACAATATGGACATTTGACAATCATTATAGGGTTAAAACAAAACACTGCAAGTTTTTGTTTCAAAACATGTTCATATTTCATGCAAGGCGAGGAAAATGAATGACCAAATGAATGTGGTATTGATTTTGAAGGTTGGAGAATTTACGACTGAAATATTTTGTACGAAAATCTGAAGATAAAGTGTGCTCGATCGATAAGCTCTAAACGTGTACAATTATTATTACCCGTAAGGAAGTAAGGGTTTCCTACCGGTATAATAAAAACAATTTCGGAATATGATGTCTTCCAGAAACACAGTATTGTCAATCTTGGTAACACTTGCCCTATTCTTAAAGAAGCTTACCACGAGAGCTCTGGAATATGTGCGTATTATAATCAATGTAAATACTTAACATTATGTATGTAAACGATACAGCTAAAATGATCCAAATATGATCCAACACCAACACACAGTCCGCCAACTTACTAAAAAACTTCTTAAAAAAAAAAATGAAATCCGCATTTAGAAATCAGTACAATGTGAAAGTGCATATTATTTTTATACAGTTACACTCACGCGCAACAGCCCATTCTGATTTACTATAAACACGGTATAAACCATTATAAATACTTACGCGTGTATAATGATCTTGCCCTTTCGTGTTTTGAGGTAAGCGAATCCATTAAAGACCGTGCTAATAATGATTGAACCACAGCTCTTTAACCATTGTTTAAGGTCTAATTTCAACCTTGAGTTGTGTGTGGATGGTAATTGTTTGCCATACGTAGAATCGATCGGCGCGGATTAGGCCCTAAGCCATGTGTAACTTATCACCGAACCGCAATCACATCGTGTTAGTGGACGTGATATCTTTCTACACCTACACGTACCAGTGATGTGTTATCCAATTCACATCTATACACCATTCACACGCGCGGGGTTACAAAGATAGCTCAACAAAATGTAATTTCAGAAATTGCAGATTGTAAATTTTCAGTAATTGATTAGAAGCATGTAAGCTAGCTCATCTCCTCTGTACAGAAATTGTACCAAGCATAAAATGTTTCACTCGCACCCGTGTTTCTGACACGAGTGTCCACAATAATTCAATCAATGTAAATTCGTAAATGCAATTTTACGCAAAAAACAACACCAGAAGCTCTGCTTGATTATTTCCCCACTCAGCTCACTAGAAAACAGGTGCACTAGAAACTCAACGAAGCGAATGGGCCCAATCCTGCGAATAACAACGTGGGAGATTGTCTATAGGGAGTCAAACGCAAGAAGCACCGCGTACCAGCCAACAGCACTAAAGAGTTCATACTTAATTACATCTGAAGTCAATGCATCACGTTTGCAATTTAAATTCTAATTAACTCACTTGTTTTTAAGTTAAATGCGGTTTCCCAGAACCTCGTCGTTACGGATTCAGTTGTTTCAACTAAGTACACCTAAATGCATGATAATCACATAGCAAAGCAACACAGTGTGCCATACACTACTATTGTGCACTTAAAGAAACTGGACACGTTTGATGATTGTCTTCTTTGGTGTGTCTCAACATATGCATAAAATAACAAACCTGTCAAAATTTGAGCTCAATTGGTCGTTGAAGTTGCGAGAGAATAATGAAAGAAAAAAAGCTTTCAGAAGCTTGAATTCGAGACCTCAGCTGAGGTATCGAATTCAATTCAAATATTTTATTGAGATATTACTTCTTTCTCAAAAACCACGTTACTTCAGAGGGAGCCGTTTCTCACAACGGTCTGCTATCAACAGCGCTCCATTGCTCGTTACCAAGTAAGTTATTGTGATGATAATTATTTTGAGCAATTACCAATAGTGGTGCATTCAATCAAAAGAAAGGACAAACCAGCTTGCTATACACCAGTAGATTTGTGTACTTAAAACAAATTGGTACACTACTTAACATTAACATTATTAATGTGCAATTTCTTGAAACGTGTACACTTGACACTAAATGCATGTCACTAGGGGAGCACGTGAAGGTTAATGTATGCAGATATGCTCGCACAGATGTGTCGTCTTCTTTTTTTAATTGCTGAACGTGAAGAAAAAGGTAGACATCGTACATCCACAAAGGTGATACCTGTAGTGTCATCCAGTGGCGTTAATGCGTATTAACGGGCTGTCAGTTCAATTCCAAATAAACAAAGTCACTTCCTTAAAACTCAGTAAGAATTTTATGATGCCTTGAACATTTTTTCGATTAGAGATGTTTTGTAAAAAAAAAAAAGGAGAGAAAAAAAAATCACTGCGCTGAATGTTTCGGATTCCAATGCACAGTTCCCTTGAACGATGAAATGCTGCAATGGTTTTCTTTTTTTGTTGCTGGAGGCTTTCGCTGGCTTTATTTAACCACTGTAGATTAATTTGAAATGACAGCTTACCGTCTCTTCTGGTTTATTAGACTGGGGTTGGGATTTTATAGCTTGGAGGATGCATTAGGACGGTATAGGGATGGTTAAATCTTAGAAGTACATGTATTAGCGTTTAGCATAGAGACACGTAGGCCTACATTGTAAGTGGGGGGTTTTCTTTTGGTGGGTTTTCGTTTGATGGGTATAGGTGGCACTTCTTGTTCTTCATTTCATGATATTCTGATACAATTATAATACTGAATTTATAATTGAAACAAATTATTACTTGATTTGTAAATCAGGGGTTGATTTCACGAAGTACTAAGAGCCATCTTAAGATGAGTTGTCAATATTACATTGTCTTGATTTGTATTATGACATCATGCCGTGCTCAGCAATCTGGGCCCAATTTCATAGAGCTGCTAAGCACAGAAATTTGCTTAGCATGATATTTCTTCCTTGACAAAAACAGGGTTACCAACCAAATTTCAAAGTGATTTTCGAGATAAGCAAACAACAGCTGAAAACCAGTAACAAGCAATATTTGCATAATTGCAACAACGGGAATTTGTTCGGTAATCCTGTTTTTATCAAGGAAGAATTTTCATGCTTAGCAACTTTGTGTGCTTAGCAGGATCAATCGTAACCCTTTGAAAAAAACTACTGATAAAATATATCGAAAACTTGAACACTTATTACACATACGTTGCAAAAGATTCTTGGAGCTCATTGAACGAAAACTTGTCACAGTTGGAGAAATTATTATTGACATATTATTCAATTATTAAATGTAGGCTAATAATTTTTTTTTTTTAAATCAGCACAACAGAAACTATCAGAAGGAAACAATCATCCCTACACACTAAAAACAAAGATGAGATAAACGATTGGTTTGTCATAGTATACAAGCTGGGAATGTTTATAAAGGTTTCGAAAGTGAATGTACTAATTCAGGCACAATTCATTAACAATTTAGTGCAATCGTGTGACGTCACCAAAAGGGGGAATGTTTAAGGATTCGGGTACTTTTTCAAAATGTCCACAGATTTACATTTAACTTACAGGGTTTGAAGATAATGATAGTGGAAACTTCCCTTCAAATAATGCTAACTAAGGTTGTGTAGTAATTGAGAAATGAGTAAAACAAGTCACAAAATAATGTTGGTCTCATGAGACCAAAGTTATTTTAGTATGTAAAATCCCATAAGCATAACTGGTTAATACGATTTTACATGCTAAAACTGGGACGAAAATTATCACTTTTACCCATTTCTCAAAAACCACATCACCTCAGTAAGTAATATTTCAAGGGAAGCTTTCTACTACCATAATCTTCAAACTGTGTAAGTTTAATGTAAATCTGTGGACATTGTGTTTTTTGATAAGAAAAAGTACATATACCCTTTAAGAGCAGAATAAATATTGATTAAGGGATTAAGGGAAGGATCCAGAAAGAAGCGGGAAAATACCAGCCAATCAAAGTTTCTATTTAAGAAAATATTTTAATATATTATATTGTTTGCTTATAATTATTTCATTTGTAACTATATTACTATATAAATTAGTATTTGTTTATAACATACACACAATTCATGTTGTACTACTCTTTAATTCACTACTACTCAGAGAGCTACATGTATACTATTTTCCAACATGTTTATAGGATCGAGATAACAAATAGCGATATATTGATCATACACCCTTATCAGGGTAGCCCGCCATGGGCAAGAAACAGCACAAGTAACACAACTATATGCAGCAGCGGCAACTCTTGTCTGGATGTTTAAAAGAGTAGGTTTTGAATTGTGTATTATGAACTATAAAGCACTCGCTGGTGAACCCTGTGTGCTGATTACACCCATTGCTATCTACTACCGGTACTACATCCCAAATGCGCACCTCGGGTTTACGGGAGGCTGTGACCCGGTAGCCTGGATGTCATATTAAAGTCGGACATGTTTAAGGAACACGTTGCCTTGGATCGGTCGAGTTGGTCTTTGAAAAGCGTTTGAAGCCGTTTGTTATAAAATGCATATGGTTAGAAAAATATTTTAAAAGTAGAATATAATGATCCACACAAGTATCACTCGAAATTGCAAATACGGTCGGCCATTTATGGGAGTCAAATTTTTGACTCCCATTATAAATGGCCGACCGTGTATCTTCGCAACGTAAAAGGAAAACCTTGCAGTTTCGAGGCATGTTTGTGTGGATCATTATATTCTACTTTTAAATTATCTATCAAACCATATGCACTTTATAACAAACGGTTTCAAACGCTTTTCAAAGACCAACTCGACCGATCCAAGGCAACGTGTTTGAAGAGGATATTTGCAATTTATGTACGTTTGTATACGTGAATGGAGTAACAGTTTCGCCCATTCTGTGCCTATAGTTGTTATATTGTGTGATGCCATGTCTCTACCTTGTAAATTGAACTGTTAGTGTTACTTTGCCTTGGGATGTGATTTTAATAAGAAGTTATAAAAAAATGAGGCGAAATAAATGAAATTATCTGCGGTCTCTTTGAACTTCTCAAGTCTATGCATTATCTTGTGTTGGGGGCTTATGCCTATCTGTAGTCATTTAATTCGTTTCAGCTATCATTGAGTACACATCAGCCTATTCCTTGTTTTTAAGAGCACCAATTGTGAGATCTGAATTTTGTTTAATGGTAGGATCAGTTCAACAGCCTTTGGCATGTCATCGTAATGTCTTCACAATTATTATTTTTGAACACGTGGATATTTGACCTGCTGTGATTTCTTGCGTATGTTACATAATCAATATGGCCGCTGCCAGCGAGCTTCGAAAAAAACCTAAAAACTAATTTTTTGTACCTTTTCTATGTTTTACATCAAATGGAAATTTGGAGAGTTTAACCCTTTGTGTAGACACATTTTTTTCTCAATAAATGTTTTCAATGATGAGGCAAACAATTGTTCTTCCTTATAAAATTCATTTAGTTTAGTGGTCTTTTTCAGAAAAGTGACGTCATCCACGACAACAAGCATTTGACAATTTCTTTGGACTGAATATTTGCCACGTATTCGGGTTTTCCAGAGGTAATATTCACATCACTGTATCATTATGACAAATACAGCCGCATGTTATTGACCAAGCTAATGGACGGTTTAATTTTTAATGAATATGTGACTGTAATATTGTGTGGTGTCACACTTCAGCCACACGTACCGGTAATAATTTCTCCCATGTACACATCCCACACAGGTGATGACAACAATCACGTGACAGGAAAGGTCTGACAGCGAGAGGTTGCGTAAAGGCCAAAGGTTCCGCGGTTGCGCGTTTCAATTATAATCCTCTCTGACAAGTCAGGCGCGAGAGGAAGAGAACAAAATGGCCAACGTAAGGAAAAGTCATCGTTTAGTCTCGGTGTAGCGTAACTAGCGTACCATTGTAACATCGATGGTGCATACAAAGCTACAAACCGTAGCGGCGATGAGAGCATCCTGTCAAAGAATTCTCCTTTAGTTCTGAGAAAGTACACGTTTACGATTGATCGTGGTTGATTGGTCTTGCAGTGTACGCGCGGGAAATAACTGCCTCTCCCCCTAATCGTGGTGAACTCCCCACGACAAACTAACCAGCTGTCATCGTGAACTTGGTAAAACCTCGGATTCCTTTCTTCCCATAATGGTCATCGACGGCTGTTGGGTGTTAAGGGTCTATATAAGCAAAATGGCTGCCGTGTTGCTGATTGACATGCCAACACATTTCTGGGATACTGCTAATCTCATCAAGCAGTCACTAATTTCTAAAGTAATGCAATGGATTCCTTTACCGCTGGTATAATGCCGATAATAATCATCTACAAACGTTAACATGTATACAACACCAGTCAAAATGGGCCTTCCATAAACTTCTAGTCTTTAATTCATATAACGATACAAGTTGCACGGGTTGGTCTGCTCTCTACGAAGTGAGTAATTCGAGAGACGCCCAACACTGTAAGTCAAGTAATCAATGATGACATGTGTCACCTTTTGCAGTTGACACAGTTCTATGACTAATGAGAATTCACCACAAAGTACGTAGTCAGAGTTCACTAATAGTAAAACAAACCCTAAGATAATTTAATGTACTGGGTACAACAAAACCATGCAAAACGTATACTATGATTGCATTACGGAAAAACAGTATTTCGGGTGGCTTTTCAATTAATTGAGTAACTCACTTGGCATGTTCAACTAATGTCACTGAATAGATTTGTACGTGTGAATCTTGAGTCAAAGAAAGCAGAATTGCTGCAGATTTGACAGTTTCCCAAACCTTTATTTGAAATGAATGAACAGTGTATTAAAGCCCAGACTTTGAATTAGAGTGCTCTATGTTGCTATAGAAAATTCGAGAGAGGCAAAAATGTGAGCAGTTCCAACAATTGCTCATGTGCTTGAACGAGAAAACAGTGCTCCAAAATAAATGTAAACATGGTGTCAGGGAGACACTCATACACAATGCTGACTCATTCCATAAGTTCAAGGACATTAATATTAATATCATGTCTTCGGATTCTTACATTGCCAACATTCCTCTGGCGAAACTTGATGGCAAAACCTCCCGATGCATAAATTGAATCCATACATCTAACCACAAGATACTTTCGTTTCTCCTACAAAAAAACCCTTCCTTTCCTGCCCCTCCCGCTCTCCAAGAAAACCACAGGATGTTTCAAATAATTGCCATTCTCACTTCCATCTGAGCTGAAACTCCTCTAGTGTCTTTATTTCTCCACTGGGAAATAACAAATATTTCAGCGAGGAATCGAAGTTTTATTGCTTGTTCCTGACTGATGATCGCTTTTATCAACTGGTCAAATTATTATGACCGGTAAAGAAAATGCACGATGGCCTCAACCCATCTGGTACAGTTCTAGTAAATGTTTGATGAATGGATATTTACAACTTACTTTGATTTTATTTGAATAAGATTTCGTTGACAAACGTAAAAGTCAACTGTAAAAAATACTCAAGAATATTTCATCAAAATAAAGATGATACCACAATATAATACCCCAAACTACGAAATTAATGAACGTAAAGTTTCTCAGATTCATAATTTGGGGGGATAACAACTGATCCCCTTTTACATAACCACATTAAAGTGAAATCATTTTTCTCAAAATGCTTGATCTCATCGAAAGCTGCTGTAGGCTGTTTACCAACAGTTTTTATTTCCATAAAATTTAAGAGTGATTACCAAACATATATCTACCTCATTGTACAAAAAGAGGAAACTGTATTGGTGGTGCAGCAACCAGTAACAATATTATATTCCACAACTCGTTTTCAACTGTGTTTTGATGACATGTCATGATGAAATCCTATCGCATGATCTGACATGCATGTTGAATGTCATTTATAGGGTCATTTTTACAAAGGGCATAACGTTAAAAGGCTCTCAACCGTAGTTCAATCTATAATACTTGTATATTATGATAATTAAGCAACTCCTGATTGGTATGTTAATTAATCCGCGCGCCGTGGCTCTGGTCGCTGAAGATCAGACGGAACCAGCTTGGCTAATATTAATTATCTTAAGTGAAATTTGATTTTTATTTAATTTAATCCACAAGTCAATTGCGTGCGGTTGTGTGTTGTAATGACATGGAGGCAATGTCGCTTGTTCGTGCGGTAACGCCACTTAGAGACCAGGCAGAAACAATAATACACACGCAGTCCTTGTCAGTTCTCTGTCTTTGAAATTGTATAAGGCACTGGACACGTAAGGTATTTGTCAAATACCATATTCTCACTTGGTGTATCCCAACAAATGCATAAAATAACAAACCTGTGAGAATTTGGGCTCAATTGGTCATCTAATTTGCAAGAGAATAGTGAAAGAAAAACACCCTTGTTGCATTACTTTGTATGCTTTCAGATGCATAATAAAAGGCTTCAGCTTAAGTCTTGAGTGAGAAATTACATCTTTTGAAAAAACTACGTTACTTCAGAGGGAGCCGTTTCTCACAAAGTTTTATACTACCAACAGCTCTCCATTGCTCGTTACCAAGCAAGTTCTTACGCTAACCATTATTTTGAGTATTTACCAATAGTGTCCTGTACCTTTAATAACATACGTCGGGTCTGTGCGTGCCTATTGGGCTCTTGTCATATCTGCAACAAATCTTAGATCCATTCAGCATAATAATATTGTAGTGTACCTTTAAACTAATGAAAACATATTGACTCTGCCCAGTGCTTTTTACATCACCTGCGTGAGTGTTTCGGTTGAATACGCTGCGTTTAATAAATATTGTGTACACATTCAAGACATCGACATGGACAAATTTAATTTAAAGACAATTCTTCCGCTCTCAAATGTTATTTTTCAAACACGACTGAATGTAATTTTTCGTAATACAATTGCGTTGAGCTTCGACATAACAAAGCAAACACTATGCATAATAGGAAATGTGTAAATGCAATATTTATAACAGCATAGACCATTGATCCAATGCCTGTGGATATTCTGCGGCAAGCACATGTTACTTAGCACTGACATTGGGTGTTGGAAAGGGTATATGGGTATTATTATATCTCAATGTGTAAAGTTCATAGGTTAGAGGTGTATAAGCCTTACACATGTTTATATGGGAGGCGTGGGGTTTACTGTGGGCTGACCTTTTCATGTACCCTACTAATAATTGAAGTGAATGTATTTAATGGTAACTTACCTTGCCCAAAGATAGAGAGAAAGACCGGCAACAACACAACCAGTGCAGCACAAAATGATATAGCATCCATGTTAATATCCAATACAGCGTCAGTCACCTCTTCTTAGCGAAGTACTGGCATTCAATCATATGGTGATATACCTTCTCACACATCTGACCTCAGCGCACAAAGCAGACCCAAGAATCTGCGACAGGGAGAGAAAGAGGATGAAACGGGAAGAGACCTTTCGTGAGATACCCGTCAAGAATGTGAATAATGACAGAATATTAACGTGCGGCGGGAGCACGGGGTTAGTGAATAAGTGACTTGCTTTCTGCTCCCCCGTGCACTGACGTGATGTAAATCGGTTTGCTTTCAGAGGTAGACACAGGGAAGGCAGCGCGGGGAGCCAGGGATAGAGAGGAGAAAAGTGCAGGAAGTCCGTAATGTGGGACCAGCGCCCGTTACACGATAATCGATTCGGATATCGATTGGCAAGCTGAGGAAAACATCTTTTCTTCAACCATCAAAGAGCGAATGAATATGGGTTATCAAGTGGGACGGCAATGTATCCTCAACTCGGCTTGTGTCACAGTTAGGCATAAAAACATTTGGCTTTTACCCAACTCCACGTCAAACAATTCAGACTAAAAGTTGAGACTATGTTAACTTTTAATGATAAGTGTGAAAATAATATTGCAGACAATTAACGTACACAATAGTTCATGGAAAAACCTCAACAGCAAAGGCAACCACACCATTTTAAAGGGCATTGTTTTAACTGCCTCATTTCCCAATGACACTTTTATAAACGAATATAAAAAGGTGCAGTTATTATACTTGTTAAATATTTTCTACATGGATTTACGTCAAAGGTAAACAGCTATTGGGTATGTTGAACAGGAATTGTATGTACGCAACTCAACACATAACATTTATACAGTGATAGAAATTACATCAAGTGAAAGACTGTGTAATGTCCTAATGTTTAATACAAATGAATGCACTTTTTCAACCGAATGCATAGGCCTATACATAGAGAAAGATGTCCTTGTCCCATCCATGAAACAAAGTATCACACACACACAGGGCTACAGCGACGCCATACCCATAGACCGTTTACACATTTCACGAAAAAAAAGAAAAAACATGCAAAGCGTCCCCGGAGTTGGTTGTGATCAATCAATACCAGCTGGGTATAGTACATCGCTCAAACCAATGCACACACGATTTAGGCAGTCAGCTTTAAATCCTAATACACACACTAATACCACAGGAGTTGCAGATGTTCTCATAGGAGCCTCTGGGCACGAGGTTAAACCAGAAATAATAAAGGTCATTAAATAGGGTTTCCGATTCGCTCTCTAAAATTGACATGTAATTTTTGTCTTCTCCTTGAGGATGATTTTTGTTTTAGCAGGGGAAAAAAAAAACCTGCGCTGAGCAATTTGGGAATGCAGTTAATGCACGTGTCCTTCATTGGTGTTACCATTGGTGTCGTCGGCACGCAACCAATACAATAATCAATTGGCAATGGTTGATTATAAACGTTGATTTGCCAGACGAAGTTTTCATTAAGAATCATTTTTGCTGTAATGGTCAAGATTGCCTGCGAATCAACATTTCGGTATATTACTGGTCACTTCTGTTATACTCGGTTAAGAATGACTGTCGTGAATAATTACCAAAGATTTTGAAATTGTGGACCTTCCCAACTTGATGAGGGATACAGCCTTATGGCGTAAAGTTGCGAAATAGAAAACGGCAAAAATGTTCGCTGAACTGGAACTCCTTACCGGTCATTCCGAAAATGAAAACCAGATTGGTGGAAATAATTCTCCAGGAAAACCAGTCATTGTACATGTACTAACTTAGTAAAGGACGAGACGAAATGGCTTGGAATTCATGTTGCCTTTTACGTTGTATCGATATCACAGAGAAAATGGCCACGGTTATTGTGTCATTATACTCAAATGGACATTGAAGGCATTTGACACCTTGTGTAATTGTGTAATACCAGTGTTCTCACTTGGCGTATCCCAAGTCTTATGCATATGCCTTTAACAAGTTTGTGAAAATTTTGACTCGATTGGTCATCGCGGTTGCAAGAGAATGACGAAAGAAATACTCCCTTGTTGCACAACTTTGTGTGATTTCAGATGCATAGGCTTCAGCTGAAGTATTTTATTATTTGAGGGAGGAATTACCCATCAAAAGCTATGACACTTCAGAGGGAGCCAGTTATCACAACGTTTTACTATCACATATCTCTCCATTGCTAATTACAAAGTAGGTTTTTTGCAGACAATTATTTTGAGTAATTACCAATAGTGTCCAGTGACTTACATAACCAACAGCCCCCAGCTAAAATAAATTGTTGACAGAACGCCTTACTTGATTTATGTTGCCATCAAGATCACATAAATATTAAAATATAAATTATGTTTTCATACATAGTCAGACTAGCCGATAATTTCATTGAATCATGTCAAATGCACACGTTAAAATGTTATGATAACGATTTGCTATAGGCAAGCTCACACGTGTCCGGGGTAATATAAACAATGTAAATCCACACTGAATAATTTCAAACCAATAACATGACAAAAGGCAACCGTTATTTATAATATATACACATTCAAAACTGCAACCAATTATCAAAATAAATACCTTCTAGTTGTTGAGTTTGTTTGTAAGTCATAAACTATAGAAATAGGTACTTACAAGTTCATGCTGGAAGCTCAGATATATATCAATGAAACCGTGTATAACAATTCGTCGCACCTTTGCAAATTACCGTTAACCCTTTATGTTTGCAGTTACGTACCACAAGCTGTTAATATAACATGGACACTGCCAGATGCTAGTTCAACACACACAAAGGAATCCAATTCGTATCTAATTAGACTGAGCTGGGCGTACAGTGGTTATTGTGCAAGAGGTGCCATTGTGATTTAAATGTTGGATTTACTCCGTCATAACGGTGACAGTTTGGCTAAGCGCGTGATTCAAAGACACCGTGGTCATAGTGATACATAACTGTACTAGGTAAATAAACAATGCTATACGTCCTTGGTGCTTCTAGTCTTGATTCGTAGTGGCGAGTTGTTCTTGGGGTGGTAGAGGTATACAGCGATTATGTGTTTCGTGACTACACACACAACTGGAGCGTCTTGAATCCAAGACTAGTGTACCACCTGCATGTGTACACTTTCCTTTGGAATGTTCAGGCACCATAGATATTTCCAAAAAGAAGGAGGTTTTACTAGCTTTTAAAAACCAAGTGCTCTACATTTAAAAAAAAGTTTAATGTCATTAAAACACAATGGTCACACGTCCTTAAAAATAAAAAGCAAGGTACGTAAAATGAATGTCCGTCAGCCACTCTTTGACATAGTCTTAAATTTGATTTTATAAAAAGACACAAATAACACACATTGCTATTATTAATGGCTTAATATTAAACAGCTGATCTGCCAATTTTGTTTGGCGCTTGACATGTTATATTTTATGTAACATTTGACTTGGAAGATAAAAAACTTAAAACAAAGACACAAATAGCGAGCAAAATTAACATGGACAAAAACAAAACACTGCACTCCCAATAAAAAAATATAAAAAAACACGGTTTAAATTTACTGACAAATCCTTACAACTGTGTATGGATATGTTACAGCCTCGTATCAAAAGATGACAGATATTTTGTTTTATATATATTATTTTAAAGTAATGATTGTTTTTTGTTTTACAGACCCTTTTTGCCCCATGAGTCTTGACAAGATTGACCAACATAATCTTCACTGAGTTTGAACAAGGAGATCATAAAGGCAATATCACTATATGGGTTGTGTATATTTTTGTCAGCGTCAGGCTCATTATTCCAACAGCTGAGGGTGCTACACTCAAGATATTAATGCTTGGAGCAAATTAGTTTTAGCCGATGCGGTTTTCTGACATCGGGCTTGTAATTAATCAGGGCTGGGTCTTGCTGCTTATTTTATGAAAGCTCTGTCTTGAAGATGACACTCGACTGTGGACGTAGTCCTTTAAAGACACTGGCCACCTTTGGTAAATGTCAAAGACCAGTATTCTCACTTGGTCTATACTAAAATGTGCACAACATAACAAATCTCTGAAAATGTGTACTTAGTTTGGTCATCGAAGTAGCAAGAAAATAATGACAGAAAAACACGTTTTGTGGCACAAATTTGTCCTTCACAAAAATGCCGTAAAAAGGCTTAAGGCCTTCAGTGAGAAATAACCTCTTTCTCAAAAACTACGTTACTTCAGAGGGAGCCGTTTCTTACAATGTTTTACTGTCAATAGCTCTCTTACGTTATATTAGAAAGTAAGGTTCTATGCAAACAATTTTGGGGTAATACCGACCGTGTCAGTGTCTTAAACAACGCAAATACAGCTTGTATTTACAGCTTCTTCACAAATTGCAAACTTTATATGCCTAGCTTTATGTTATTCAATACAGATGATTTTAAAACAGAATAATACAAAATAAATAAAGTGAAATTCCAGCAAATTTCAAAGTGATTGCAAAACATTACGGTTTAAATTTTTTTGTTTCATTTATAAGTTGCTCGAATTCGGATTTCCACAAAATACAACTTGACAATTTACAACAATTTACCTATATTATGCTCAATGGTAAGAGTATATCAACTATATACATTGACTGTTTTGACCGAATAGTTAAAAAAGTTTCTTGGCCGATCCCCTCCAAGGTAAGGTATCCATTTTGGTGGGTCTCTAGAAAAGATTTTCAGCCTTAATCCTTAAGGTATATGCCCCCAAGGAGCCCATGTGTTTTGAAGGTGAACAATGCTGGTATAAATCCGTCCAGGTATGTGAGAGGGGGTTTTGGAACTGTCCTTTGTTACATGATGGTCAGCATCAACAACCCCTAACAATACATCGACCCCACGTGGACTGAATAATCCAAAGCTTTCTCCCATCAGCAATCAGAGAAGTAAATAACTCGACAAACCATGATATTCTGAAGACAGTTTCGTTTTTTTTTTAGAATGTGCACAATGGGTATAGAGAATGAAGTCCTTAAAAGCTAAACATCTAACGAAGTGGCAATTTATAGTGTGTATCCGCTAGTTAGACCATACAAGAGCTGGTGTTATTTATGGGGGATTGGGTGTCACTCAACGTCCAATTCTCAATCTTTGGGATCGTTACAACCTCTTTCCCACCGTAGTAGGTCTGCATAGCCAGCCTATGTCTTTGCTACAGGGTATTTTTTGGGTAAACGAGTGCCACCAGTGTGTCTGTCTGTTGGTCCAACCTAGTTCGACAATGTTTGAGCTTAAAACAAGACTGTCTGCTTCTTCTCACCCATACACTTTTGTTTTGCTGAGATGTAGAACAAGGAGCCTTTCCAACAGTTTTATTCCACCTACTCTTCATTTTGGAACTCAATGCCTGGTGCATGTTCCCCTCCATCCTCAATCTAGTGTTTTCTTCTTAATATTTAACCATTGTTAATCTTTTAACCCCTTACCTAGAGTTGCTTTTAGCCTTGCTGGGGCGAACTTGCAAAGAAAAAATAACCAAATTTGTTCCCAGTTTAGAGTACAAACTTTCTGAGCCTATAAAGATAGCATACTAGTTTGAAGGCAATAAAGGCTTTTTTTATCTGAAGGTGACTTCGGACTTTGTGGTAGGTGAAAACAAATCATGAATATTCACTTTTGTATTGGTGCTCTTCCACATAGTGCCGGCAGGGTTTTAAACATTAAAACATGCACACTTGTCAAGCAATGTCTAAAGACACTGCTCTGGAATTGCAAAGGTCGTGGGATCGAATCCCACCAGAGTAATTTGTCCTGATTTTTTTCACAGAGCTCAGGAAAGTACCGAGTATACAGTGCTACCACACATCGGTGCACATGGATAAAACCAGAATGAATATTCTTTATCCTCGATGCAAATTTGTTATTTAATGAATGTCTAAACTGCACTGCTTCCCCAGTTTCAGTTCTCCACGCAAATTTTGTTTTTTTAACAGTTTTCAGTTTTGTTAAAACACAGAGACGCGATGCATTAATTAAGGTTCAATGTTTACCGAGCCCATGGTTTATTACGAAACACACACAAACAGAGCTTGTCATTAACTGACGGTGAGACGCTAATTGGCCAAGAGTTGCTATGTTTTCAAGCCGGTGAACCTCATCACCAAGAGACTATTTTATTGATATGTTTGTTTAGTATCGGTTTCCCTTCTGAATGCGTAATGGCCGTCTAGTGAGTCATTTAATCGCATTGGTTTTTTACACGGAACACCAACTGGTTTGTCTCGGGAGACGCAGCCGGGGTTCGATCTCGTCATTATCAGGAGCTCATCAAGCCAAGCAAGTTTAAGGGGCAGAACTTGTATTGATGGAGCTAATAATAATCATCCAACTATACCACTCTGGAGTATTTTTGTTGTTACTAATTGAAATACAATTCTATTGGTTTTTCTTTGGAGTTGGATGAATAAACGATTTATGTTATACTGTCATTGTTATTGTAATTCGTGCCATCTCTTACAGCTGCACCTTTTTGTTGTTTTAAAAGAAGACAACAACAGATTACCCTAACCAATATACTACGATTATAAACCGGTAGTTTTTAAAATTAATGTTGTTGAATTATTTGATATTTTTTGGGGGCCCCTTGATATTAAATGATATAGGGTAACTCAAATTAACCAACAAAGTAATTAAACTAGTAAAAGCGAAAAAATATATATACATTTATATAATGAGTAGGGTAGATGGCCTTAGCTTTCGATCCAAACCGGACCTTTTTCACAGGCATAAAACAAGTACAAACAAATACATATCCATTTATAGAAAAAGAGAGGGGATTAAGGGAAGGATATAGAAAGAAGCGGGAAAATAATAACCAATACAAGTTTTTCAGAAACAATTGGTGGCTGTGAACCAATATGAGTAAAGTGGTGAGGGCAAATGGTGTTTAGTATATAGCATATACATACATTGACAAGAACTATACATCAACACAAAAGTGGCAGTATCAACAATGGCAAACGTTTTAGTTTACTTTCTATAAATTCACGCATGCTCAAAATCGGAAAATTTACTAGTAAGTCTGCTGCCACCTAGCGTTCCCAAGTATCAAATTAGCTGGAACGTATATTACTTAACCATTCGAACAGATTTGTAAACCATTCCAAGGGATCAGTAAAACCGTTCAAACGGATTAGTTAACGTTCGAACAGATCAGTAATAGTTGAAACAGATTAATGATTGTTCAAACAGATTAATGATTGTTCGAACAGACTAATAGCTAATATTGTTAGAATACATTAGCACCTATATTAATTGCTGGGGTGTTTGTTTGTCAGTTTGTTTGTGTTTCACCTACCAGGGCTTCGTATAACAGATATTGACCCCAAGTTCGGCCTCGGGAAATAGGCCCCTCTTCTGGTCACTAACGTAGTACTAGTTATAATGAGAAGTCATCCAAACTCCGAACAATATTTGTTCTAGGCAGAAGTATAAATCTATAAAGTTGAATCATCCCGTTGTTTAAAAGAGACAGCAGAGGTCACGCCCGGAGTGAATTTCGATTCCCAACTCATACACTAAGTGGACTCAGGTGAACAATGCACGTACACACGCTAGTAACTTAATCGAATGAGCCATCGTTACATTATGAGAAAAAATCAACTTGGCAGTCATGACAATGTCAATAAGTGGGAGTCATCATTGATTTGAAACTTAAAAAAAAAAGGAAAGGAATATAATAAAATGCAATACTCGTCTGTGATGCATAATTTGGATTGCTGTGTAATTGCAGTGTCGGTTTATTTGTCATCACCTCGGGGCACAGGAGAGGAGCTAAGCGTAGTGCGCACTTATATTTTGCAAATGGTGTAATGTAAGCTTGTCAGAATAAAAATATGAATATTAGATTAGGGTCGACGCCTAATCAAGGGTCGGTTTGTGTATGGTCTATGCACTGTTGCGCATTAAGGGAAGTAAAGCATACGAAGAATAAATATGCGAAATTTGATTTTCTTAAAGGTATTGTATTCCAGGATAGCCGTTTCTGATTTTAAAGGGAAACGTTGCCTTTCTGATTGGGCGCTTTGGACATTAAAACGCTTGTCATAAAATTAATGTATTTTTTTTGTCAGGGGATAACATCTTATTCTCTTTAATCAATGATACATTATCACAGAAAAAAAATGAGAAATAATTATGATTGGAAAGATGTTTTAAAAGTCGAATCTAATGATTCACATAACTGTCCCTCGAAATTGTGTGATTCTTCCATTTGCTATCACAGTCCGCCACCATTATGAAGAAGTACATGGTTTACTCAACCGCTTTGTATAGCCCAAAAGCGCCCAAACGCAATGACAATGTGCCCTTTAAATCAACATAAAGAGTGTATCAACTGTTGACATTTATAAATCGTTTCTAAATCAAATCTGATCTCTTTCAAACAAACAGGAGGCTTAATAATAAGTATTTCTAGAGACTAAATACACCAATTCTTCTACATAAATCTATTACAACTCGCTGCACAGGCGCCAGCAAGGTACCTAGTGATGATAACAGAGGCTCTAAAGCTATAATACAATGTGAATGCTGTATGAGAAAATCCACGAGTTTACAAATCTGGTAACAGCATCCATTAACCACTGTACTGTACTGAAACATTCAGATAACTCGATAAACCCTCTCGCCATTCAGCATAATCTCTGTATCTATGGTTCAAATTGAACAGTATATATGCATTAGTCTTGGCTCTCTTATGCCTATTTATCTTACACTTGAAGACACCCATCGGATACCCTTTTCATTATCCATGGTTCGTGTCCTTCAAGATGAATATTAAGTAAGAAAAAAAACTCTCATCCCACCGTGCAGAACCGTCTTATGGGTACATGTATTACTCAAGTAAATACTGTAAACATTGTGGAAGTATAGCCAATCCGCTTGTACAACATACATTATGCGGTGAATTAATTCCTACCAAAAATATCCACTGAGACCTTATAAAAGGTTTAAATTGGTTTTATCACCAGTCACTGAGTGGATTTACTGACCTCCTCTTGACCTACGGCATACACGCCATTAATTATGTGATTCAATTAAATGGAACACTACTTACTTAAATACGAGTGCACACTAAAAAGCTTGTGGGCAACACGAATAATATTAAAAATAGGGGGACAAATCTCAATTGACCATCGTGGTTATTTGACCCAATTAAAAACGTCATCGACCCCAAACCGCAAGCTACGCTCGGTTTTGTTAGTAATATCATAACAATAACAATGCATAATTATAATTTGCCATCTATTTAGTGTACAAGACCGTATTCCGAGCCCAACACACACAAAACAAAAACATAAGCAACAACAAAGAAATATAGAATGCATAGACATATAATGAATACTCAAGACATGTTACAAGCGAAGTATATTTGGAGTTAAATAAATGAATTATCAGCAAGTTTTAAACAAGTGAGGAGAACTACAGCATGTTGGGTTTCTCCACAATTATTTTAGGATTTATAATGCCCAAGATATCTCTACACGGTGTGTTCCCCCCCCGGATGATTGATGTAGACAAACCGTTGTGTTATTAAAACAGCCCTTGATCATAGATGTCAAATCTTGCACAACTCACAATCTGTAATTTATATTAAGGGCACAGCATTGTTTCACTGTGGACGGTGAGGGTTCAACGAGCAATCCAACGTGTCATAAAGTGATGCGTTTTCAATCTCCTAAAACGTGGCAAGAACATCACCGTATCGTCCCTACTGATTATGAAATTCATACTAAAGAACAATTTCTTTTGTGAAATACTTCTCCTTTGAAATGAAGTAATATAGTTTGAGAAAACTGTATCTCTAACCTCTGCTCAACAAACATACAGCCAAAATGATTGACAATGGGTTTAATGCTGAAAGTTGTGCATGATTTTTCACTAGTTTCTCCTGACTCACGCAGCGGCTTTTAGCCCAAATTTTCACATGCATGTTTACCTCATGTATATGGTTGATCACAAAGCAGCCGCAACCGCAGCAGCAGCAGCAGCAGCAGCAGCAAACAGCAGAAGCAACATAGCAACTTGGAAGAAATATTTTCAAACGTGGCTTCCTCTTTACTATATACCTTTACAATAAAGGAAATGGCGCATCCCGGCACGTTGTCTTCACGGCTTAAACTGTGCCAAGTACGGGACGCGCATGCGGGACGCGTAATCTCATTAAGGAGCCAGGAATTAATTAGTTCCCATAAATGAAACAGCCACTACAATAAATACCCGGAACAATCTTCCAAACAAAGGAGGAAGTGCATTGAACATTTTGTTATTTTGAAGAGCGAATTAGTGAAGAGAAATAAGTAAGATTTCCAATTATCCTCAAAAGAAATTTGTATAACTAAAACTACACCTGTCATTATGTGAATTAAGTTTTGTTTTATTTGCAACAATCTACTGTGTTCTTTCACAATTATGAAACGAACTTTTAAGGCAGTGAACATTATTGGTAATTACTCAAAATAATTGTTAGCATAAAACCTTACTTGGTAAAGAGTAATGGAGAGCTGTTGATAGAGTAAAACATTGTGAGAAACGGCTCCCTCTGAAGTGACGTATAGTTTTCGAGAAGGAAGTAATTTTCCACGAATTTGATTTTGAGACCTCAAGTTTAGAATTTGAGGTCTTGCAATCAGGTTTTTTTTTTTTAAGCATATGTTGAGATACACAAAGTGAGGAGACTTGTCTTTGATAAATACCAATAATGTCCAGTGTCTTTAAACATAACTATGCCACAATTTGTCCCGTCCTTCTGCAATTACGGTTAGACTATACATAGACATTTTAGTTTTATGAAGCGAATTATACACTGTTTAACACGAAGCCTATAGTAGCCTATAGTACCAAGTAAGGTTTTAATTTTGTCAGCCTCAACATTACGAAAACATTTCTCATTATTTAAAATTGCTTCTCAAAAGCATTATCATATTTGTCAGCTTCGTATAATTACGAAAACGTTTCTCATTTTCAAAGTTGCTTCTTTAACAAAAGCCTCTTATTTAATTTGGTAAGCTTCAACATGACATTTCTCATAATTATTCAAAGTTGCTTCTTTAAGAAAGAGAGAACAGTACTAAGTTGCGTGCAAGGAGGAACTTCCTCACAGTGGGAATCACAAAGCGGCTGTGACTGTATCCACTGACTCCAAAAAACAAAAAGCACGTAGACAGATTTTCTTTCTGTGACTTGTCTTGTTTCACTTTGATAGAACATGCACAGGTAACATTTGGAGTCGGGATCTGTGACACCGACAGGCAGATGGGTAATTTACTCACTGAGGAGTTACAGATGATGTCGTGCTGAGTGAATGGCAAACGGATCACTTGTCGTCTATCGCCACGCAGGATACGAGTTTCAGCGTTTGCTCAGGGTTTTATAGGAGCGTCTGTTCATCGCACCAACTGCAGAAATGTTACATGATCGCTTTGATTGGGTTGTCAGTTCTTGGATTTTGTTATGTCTTTATGCTTATAGATTTTGTGATATAAATTTGAGTTACTGCACTGTTTCCTGAGTGGCAAAAACAAGTAAAAAGATAATGACGTTTGGCTCCAGACCAATCAACGGTTATCTAGGCCGAGGCAGTTGGTTAGTGCTTTATTTTGTCCACAGACGGTAGTGGAGTAGCTTTGACATGTTGAATTACTTTTCTTTATGGGGAGAAAACCAGAACAATAAATTGAAGAAACGACTGTAACAAGAGCTGAACAAGAAATTGATTTATTTTGTTGATGTTTTTCAAATTGCTTTTAAAGGAAAGGGGACATGAATTGTGTTTGTTCGTGGAATTTGTCTAAAATGTAACATAGATTTGTGGTTTATATAGATTTGTTAGAAACAATGAAAAGAAGAAAAGACAAAAAAGAAGATTCAAAATTATAACAATTATTTCCGAAGGCTATATTATTCATTCCGGAAATATACCCCTGACCTGATTTGTGTTAATCGACTGGGTCTGACTGTTTTCGACACACTTCCATCAACAAAAATATGCCCGCAAACTTTCAATTGGCAAATTTAATTAAGTGAGTTTAGGGGGAATCAACTCAAAGTGAAACATGCCGGTAACAATTTAAGTGAATCAAATTTGGCCAATAATTAAGTTATATAACTATGCTGCTTACATAAAATTATTCCTATCGGAGGTACATAGGGAGATGGGAGAGAGAAATCTTCAAGTAAAAAAAAAATGAGACCTTTATTAAATTGCATTCTAAAAATATTGCAACACTGGGTATGCATTTATCCTATTAGAGTCTTGTGATCGGGTTGTATGACTGTGCATTTAGTCGCTTAATAACTTTAGCATAATTAGCCAAGACGGTCAGTTAGCATTTAGGATGGATCTTTGCGTTGTGAGTCACATTAAGAGTATGGTAATTGTGTTTGTAATACTACAACAAAATAAGATGTTTAAATAACGAGCATGATGTTTGTCCCTTGGACTGTTCGAAAAAAAGTGGGAAGATTTAATTGCGTACACAGGTTGACCTTCTAGTACATTTATACACAATGTAGGGTTTAATAGACTTTGCATGTTACTTCACCAGTTGACAACATACTGGGAGATAAGACTCAAGTAGAAATAATAACATGACAAGACTGAATTATATATATATGCAAATGAAATCATTTAAATATAAGAGCTTATTCTTTTAACAAAAACCTGATCGCAGTACAGTGTTTTGTTTCCTCAGAAATGTGTAGTAGGCCTTCATGAAACATCGTTTTAACAAAATGTCCAGAAATGTGGCCGCAACACCTTGTTTCAATTTTCCAATTCTAAGTCATCCTAAAATTTTACTTGCGTACAATACTCCGAATCCGTGACAACTCAGTTCTTTGCAATTTCCCCCAGATTGGCTTTATCCAAATCATAAGACTTGATTGTATTCGTCTCAAAAGCCATTAAGGGCAATACATACATGTCGACATCACTACATGGCTCAACCCAACCATGAACATGAAATGAATTCGGCAGCTTGTATAAAGTGTCTTCGCGTGCTTCCAGGTTTGATGTTAATTGTCATTAATTATAATTATGTTTATGTATTCCTGCATGGTAGAGGCAGGGGGGGGGGGGGGGGGGGTCCTTAAAGAACTTTTACTCTAACGTCTAAGCCTAATGAAAGGTGTCAGAATCACGTTCATTGTAATATTTATAAATACATCGATTTAGATAAAACATGAGTAGTCAGATGTATTGCTGTTATATCTACAGGCAACAACAGGTTGTCTAATGAGGGGACAGGATAGACAAACCCGGCATAGAACAACTTTGTCATGACTCTAAATTGCCGATGGGAAAGCTGAAAAGCACAGGAACAAGGAAGTCGGCTGAAAAGCAGCAATCGGAAACCATACTATAAGATCCGGCGTGTAAAACATTTAAGTGTCTAAGTGTGACAATTTATCACGTGACGCTGACCGAAAAACTACAAAAAACCCTCCAAAAACAAAGAGACAAATTAACCAAAGAAAAGGAAGAAGAAACACCCCAAAGACAATTCTAAATACTCTCTTTCATTTGGTGCCACTGAACAAATACCAACCGAGATGTGCACATTTCACTGAGACGAACGTATTTATCTAGTGAGTCTGCTGCCACCTATTGTCCCAAATGAATCTTTCATTAGTGACATCTTTGCCAGATTTCCTGTACGTATTATAGCCCCAATACATAAATTCAATGAGGATGTTTTTACACAATGACAACAATGGTATCCGATCGTTTCCTCTTTGTTCGATATGCCCCACATACGAGCTGGCTGTAGGTAAATTACAAATTAAACAACAATCATGAAGTATTCAACAATCAGGGCATACTTTCATCAAGTAGTTTGAGCAGAAGTAGTCCATGTTTTTGATGAAACCACTCTCCACCCTTACAAATAATGTTAACTGATAACCTGAAGCTTATTCTCTTTTAAATAATATTTCTATAGTGAGCACATGTTCTTTGCATAAAAGATTTATGAATTGGGCCTTCGGGTCGGTGTGAAACACATAGCGATATAATCTCACCATCGAGCTGTGGTTTGGTCTACCCTAAAAGAATGTCTTCAATGGAAGGCAATCTCAGTCTGGAAAGCACACTGGAGGTTATTTTTGTGTTCAGGTCATTTCACAATAATACTTATAAAAAAGTGAATGTGATTACGGTCTTGTATAGGACTTACAATTTTTTAATTTATTAATTTTTTTCCTTTATTGCTCACTATAAGCGAAATTCACGCCGTGGTTTTCTTTATATTATGATGCTGTTGTAATTTATCTATAAACGCTATATAGGGCCACTCTTTTGTTACAACAATTATTCTTAATAATTATGATATATTCATCATTCTTAATGTATAGAATTGTTTGACGTTAAGAAGATATTTATTGTTTAATCAAATGTATTTGTTTCTGTTTGATACAACAAAATACAACATAAACACAAAACAATGTATTCAAATATACTCCCCACATGAACACTGCTGAAAACTATTACATGAACGTCTACCCCCATCTCAGCGTGAGCCTCTTGTCGGTCACGAAGATGTCTTTAAACAAAACCCATTTACACTTATCAACTTGACACCGAGGGAAAGGTCTAGGATCATTTCAGACACGGTGAAACAAAAAAAGACGTTGTAGAAACGGAATCTGATTGATAAGGAAGATGAGTGTACATATCATGATCTCATCAGACTCCTTGTGACAGACAGTAGCAGATGGAGTAACCAAATAACCAAGGACAGTTAGACAATAGACTTCTCTCTCTCTCTCTCTGTGGAAAGGTTAAACCAAAGAAACGAAAGCCACACGAAGAAACATCACAACCGAAGGAAATGTTAATATTTATATGAAATTACTGATGCCCGTAGTTTTCCTCTTTCACATTTTTGTCAATTGAAAGTACAATAATTGGTATGGTGCCTGATCACCTTAGAAGTGAAATACCCAAACATGGGACGAGAGAATCATGTGCGTGAACAAGTCTGATCTGGACATTTCCTTCAAGATTAAAGTAAGAGAAAGATGTGAGCGAGAATGGGAGAGAAGGGGGAAGGGCGGGGGGTGGGGTGTGCTGCATCTGTCAAGTGATGGCCGAGTGTTCTTCCGCCTTATACGGCTTTTTAGGTTCTAACGTTATTAGTGTAAAACAACTATGAAGTTTAAAGGTGATGGTTTACCCGTTATGAGCACGGTGTGCTCGAGTCATAAACCGACTAGACACAGCATGATATATAACTACGACAGTGGGAATAACTGTAGTTTAAATTGAGTAGAGTTTTATAGTAATGTTCTTGATTTCCAACGTGATTCTACATTTTGCTGTACCTGCCACTCATTGTCATGTAGCCGGTCTGCCATTGCGACGATAGGAGCATCAATGTATTTGTATATATTTGTTCAGAGTATATTTCGTAACGAATATGTCTTGACGTTCCAACAGTTCAATTAAAGACCAGCAGACACCAGAAGACTGAGATACATACACATGACCTTCGCCCAACCTCCCCATCACATGTGTGTTTGTTTATTCTCGCCATAATTAGGAAAGTCCTTCACGAGGTTGTATAAATAATTATCATTCTGTACAGTGACTATGGTGTCTTGAGTTTGTTATGAAGGGTTTACACTGTGTACACTAATAAAGAAAACATAATCCTAAATAATATCAGCAGTATAAATTAAAACCAGTGTGTATAACCCCTCCAGTTTGCAATTGGAATTGTATCATTTTATTAAATGGAAATCGAGCTCTATTCTATCACAATCAAATTCAATTTGATATATCGTTAATGTTATACAGCTCCACATCTTATTTTTATATTCTCAATACTTTATAACATATAACTATATACTATAAAGTATAAAATGTACCCCAAGAATATACCAACATGAATATCTCCATGATATCCGAAACCATTACCCGATATCCATCAAAGTGTCTCCTACTCTCTTGTACCATATCTGTGAATATACCATGTGTAATAACTCCTTAGGCTAACTGATACCATCACTATTTCTACAGGATACCCATCTCAAGTATTTCCTTATACCATAGCTCAGTGAATATACCATAAATAACTCCTTAGGAAATGTGATACCATTAATACTATTTATACCTGATACCCATTATAGTGTTTCGTGTTATAAAATTATAGCTCTGTGTTAGAGAAATATCTCCAAAGGATATCTGATACCATTACTATTTCTACACGATACCACCATAGTGTTTCCTCATACACGTTATAGTTTAGTGTTATAGGAATAACCTCTCAGGATATCTGATACCATTGCTATTTCCACCTGACACCCATCATAGTGTTTCCTGATATAAATTATAGCTCTATTTTATAGAGAAATACCTCCTAAGGATATCTGATACCATTACTATATACCTGATACCCATCGTAGTGTTTCCTACGCTCTTATATTATGTTACTTGGCAGAGCATTTCAATAAGCCAACGCCTTACATCTCAATTTTGATGCTATAATCCATGCATAGCTATGTGTAGTCCGTGCCACTGAATAAGCATTCCTCAACCATGATATATAATCTGCAATGAATGCATATTGACGATTCCTATAGGCAATATGAACACTGTGCACAGTTCATATAATATGATACAATGATACAGTTAGTAGCCGATGAAATACAGTAATGCACGCATGTATATAGTTAAGGGCAAGCCAAATTCACGTTTAGATCATACAAAGTCATCTCGAAATTATCAATTCCCCATTGTTATGGGTGCATCATCATTCATTTTAAGACTTTAAAAAGCTTATGGAATCATACACGTTATGAATACAATGATTATTATTTTAAATTTGTGAAAATAACTGAACCATTTGAACATCAATAGAGTGGCTATGGCCCTAGTGTCTGCACATAGGCAGCTGCTGCTGATTAATCTACGCTTACCTTTTACTTCAGTGCGCGAATTCAATCAGCCGCGCTTGACATAATATCGTCCCTTGTCGTAAACAAATATTACCCGGTGACGTACAGGAAAGGACCCCCAAAACAATTAGAATTCTAACTCGGTTATCTCCATGTCAACTGGGCAGACTGAGGATGCTTTGGAATGGCGGAGCTCCCCGTTTCGATGTTTTTCAGACGATGAACAAAATAGCACTCCGTTCAGCAGAGAGTGTTGTGATGTACGTTGTGTGTGTGTGCTGTCCCTCCGGACTGCGGATAGGGATGGCTACAGCAGGAGATAGCCGCACAAATGGCATGACAGTCGGTTAGTAGCGTCATTACACACGGCGAGCAAATTTAATTTACTCGCTATCGACTTTCTTCTTCGCTGGTTGCCGGCACTTCGGGGTTGGTTATGTGTATTACTTGCCAGAAGGAATGCTACAACGCTACCGTTTATCGACTCCATATTTTTTTCGCTGGTGCTGCTGCCTCTTGGTCGCGTGTCACCGAACTCTGCGATATTATTTTCTTAAATTATTATTTACTTTTAACAACTGTCCTGATGACACCATTCATTACGCAGCCTAGAGCAGAATTATTTTGAATGAATACCGGTGTAAAAACCTACTACCAATATTTGTTTTTAATAACTCATTATAATCCTTTTTTAAATGCCAAGGATGCATTTAAATTTTTTAACCGTTCAATTGTTCTAATCATATATAAATCTAGATATTACAATACAACTATCCTGTGAACATTTTATTTCAAAAGATGGTAGCGTTTTTGAGATATTGCATGAAGAATGATCCGTAATTGGTAACACAATCTGAGAAATCTACCTCAAAGAAATGCTTCTCATATTAAAATTTCAGGACATAACAGCTGATATCTTTTTTTTCATAACCGCATGACTTTGCAGCTTTAATACTAATAACCAAGTAAGTTTTTATTGGCATAAATTTCAAGAGTGATCACCACACGTATTACCTTCCCTTAAAGGCAGTGGACACTATTGGTAATTGTCAAAGACTAGCCTTCACAGTTGGTGTATCTCAACATATGCATGAAATAACAAACATGTGAAAATTTGAGCTCAATCGGTCATAGAAGTTGCGAGATAATAATGAAAGAAAAATAACCCTTGTCACACGAAGTTGTGTGCGTTTAGATGGTTGATTTCGAGACCTCAAGTTCTAAATCTGAGGTCTCGAAATCAAATTCGTGGAAAATTACTTCTTTCTCGAAAACTATGGCACTTCAGAGGGAGCTGTTTCTCACAATGTTAGTATACCATTAACCTCTCTCCATTACTCGTCACCAAGAAAGGTTTTATGGCAATAATTATTTTGAGTAATTACCAATAGTGTCCACTGCCTTTAAGCTGCTTTCTATTTATCCTTGTCTTTGATCTCACCTAATTGCAACATTCAAAAACAAATGTTTAAAATCATCCACAAGAAGAAAAAACATCCCGCAAAGTATTTGTTGTTTGAAGAGTTAATGAGAATAACACATACAGATAATGCTACTTCGCAAGGACACAATCCAACATCAGGACGACGATACCATGTGCTCCATATGACGGTCCTCTCAGATCATGATATCAGTCTAACTATAAAGATTTGAAGTGTCCCACCATGTGATACGACGAACACACTTTGTTTTGATGTTATACATACACCATCATGTCCCGCTAACTGATGGATGCACCACTTTTTATCGACAGTCAAACCATTGTCAAACCATGGAGGAAGATCCTCCATGGTCAAACAGAGCATAGGTGAACTCTGCGAATCTCGAAGACTTAGGCCCTTTTCGAAACCACGGTTTCGACTCCAGATTCGGCTCAGGCTAGCTAGGCCCCGCGGTTGTTTTGACAGTTGCGCATGCTTTGCGTACGCGCTCAGGGCTTCAGACGAGAGAACGGAGCCTGAAACCGAATCCAAAGCCGAAGCCGTGGATTCGAAAAGAGCCCTAAATTCACAAACTTGTCTTTCACGATTGGCTGCATTGAAGATCTAACCAAGGCTCTAACCGCATGAGACTTTCTGTCAGGGCACCCACCGGGCCTGTAACTTTACACCCAACAGTTGCTTTAAGCATGCTCCCCCATTCAAGCTAGAGCCATTCCCCCGCACTAGGACAGAGCATGACCAGAGACTCAAGTTTCATCATCAATTGCAAATTTTCCAATTTGCGATTGTCTAGAGTCTAGCCAAGAAAGTATAGCATGAGACTTTATTATAGCTAAAGGGTTGGAAGTCCCCACATATAGGTACAGGTGACCAAATGTGAAGGGATGCCGGACTGTAGTTTTTTAATTAAATGTGCAATTTGTTAACTGTTAATTATTTCCTGTGTCACTAAGTCAAATCAAACTCCCTTTTGATTCAAAATTATATAATGAAACAAACTTAGGCCCCCAAAAAGTAATAAATAACGCAGGTGCTTCAAACCAAGCTGATTCAAGCATGTACGTCTTTCAGAGACATGAGTAGTGTCACAAAAGCCAAAGACCAAAACTGGTACAACGAGGAACAAACTCTTCCACTGGGCAAAACTCAGCGTAAACTCTGGTTTCCCATAAAGCAAAGATTCATTTTAGATCCTCCAATTAACGATTACTCGCCCTCCGAATCATCTTGAAACAGCTACTGGTCTGGGAGTACAATGCTAATGGTTTTCTATGCTTCAACATCAAGCAACTAAAGGAAACTCGCCGCGTTTCTCGTGAGGAACGATCAAAACATGAGACATTTTTGAGACTCACATTTTCACCCCACAATATTATCAGATTATTCTCCATTATTGCTACAGCTCGTCATCGGGTGCCTTAATGAGGCCACCATTATTTAAACTCGGATGATAAAAACATGAAACAACTTCATATTGAGTAGGCATACCTAGTTTATTGGGCTAGAATATACAACCTCCTAAAACGAGAAGAATATTCTTTCTATCTGGAACACCCCTTTGTAAATCTCGTTATCTTTCAGTAGGAAATGAAATCTCCGGGAGAACTGCTTTGAGCAAATCAAACAATCTTAAATAATTCAATTCACCAGAGATTACGAGTTTAAGAATGTGTGTTATGCTTCCTATTACGAAAATATCCCCGGCAATTATACATCGACGATGCTATATATAGAACCCTATGACGTCGAACGAGGGAAAAAATCCATTTGAATAAACCTTGAACTTGAGGCTTCCAGCGAGCGAAAAATCAAAGGCTGTGAGTTCGGGTGAGGCGAGGCTGTATAAACAGTGAAGGGGGTTCATGACACAAGGAGATGGACTTATCTGAATATTCAATTGCCTCATTAACATAACCTTGAAAACATTGACGATGTTATAAACAATTGGATATCATTTGCTTTGATCTTGAAAATTGAAAGGCATTTAATCGTCAAAGAAAAAAGGCAAAAACAAACATACAATGTATAAATTATAGACATTTTCCACGTATTTACTTTGTGAGTTATATATATATATTTTTTTAAATATAGGATTCGAACAGTCTCAGTGGTCTAGTCGGTAAGACATCATTCTAGAGAATGGTCATAGGTCCCTCCCAAGTAAAATGCCTGTGATTTTCTTCACATAACTCGGGGAAAGTAAGCGTGTATTCTTTGCGAATTGTATTATTTTGTGTTATATCTGAACACGACACGTTTGTGTCACTTGTAAATACCACTGAGATAATCTTCTGTCCACTCTCTGATTGGAACTCCCAATTAAGCTTCATCATTTCCAATTAGCGTCTTCAGTTCATATCCGTGTATAATTACAAACCTAATCAATTAATTAAGTTTCCAGCAAGTCGGTTTGTAGATACTATAAGCTTCGTGTGTGTAGCCGGGCTGGGTGAACCTTGAGTAAATTGGTGTGGAGGGGAACAAGATGATATCCTACATTGAACACGTAGCTAATAGATGTTAAATTTGCATCGGGGTTTTTTAAGATTATTATTTGGTCTTACCTTTATCACCGATCTGTGGAAGCACTGTTTTGCTCAGTACTTATGATTTGATCTGCCCTTGATACCGGGAAGTCTCGGTGGTCTTTGGTAATACATTATTCTGGGGAATGACAAGGGTCGTGGGTTCGAATCCCACCGAATAAAACGCCTGTGATTTTTTAACGGAACTCGGGAAAGTACTTAGTATACAGACACTGCTTACATACACCTGTATTTAAAAACACATACTCCTTGATACAGTAGAGCCTTCGAAACAAATAAAGTTGTAAAATTAACATGCTGTTCCTTGTTGCTGTTTGAAATTTCCAAAAGCTTGAAATTTTCAGGGTTAACCCCTTCCCCTGAAAATTTCTCGCCATACTCGCCCGGACAAAAACATTGTTTGTGAAAGGGAAATTAAAACATGGCATGCAAGTTAGATTAACATAACCATGACACAAATTCAACAATACTTTCCAGTTGTAATTAATGCTGTTTTCAATGTCCAAGCCCTTCTATTCACTCTCTGCAATATTGTTCTTAGTGTCCATCGGCAGTACGAAACTCCCTTATTTCGTCTTGTCCTATGAAGCCCTGGGCACAAGCAGCCAATGCTTGCACCTGCCGAAGAGCAGCTTTTATTCTATCTTTAAATTTCGAGCGGCGTCTCACTCAGTGATTAGATTCGGGATTAGTTTTCCATCGCACATTTCATTTAAGCTTTGTGGGTTAATATAAATGTAACATTACATGCTAGTCTATAACATGTCTGAATAGTTACTTAACTCGGCAAACTCATGAACCAATTCATTTGTACAATGATCTCACATCAGATAATACGAAATGTTAAGCATGTAGTTTTATTATGCCCGCTATACTCTGTGTACTGGCACTGTCTATTACAGGTTATAATACGCTAGAGGCTTGTATTATGTTTGCACAATAGTTCGTATTTTCAATTATATTGTCGATACCATTTTTATGGTATTTCGATTGACAACTTACAGGGTCCCTTCCTCACCCATTTTTTCTCTCTATTTTTTTATTGGTTGAACGACATAAATATTGCCCGTGGGTGATTATGGAAAAATGCGTGGCATCCAGCAGTGATTGGAGTTATGGCTGGCGGTCAGTGGGTAATACAGCGTCTTGAATGCGAACTATTTCAGGCTGTGTGGTCGCGAAGAAGGCAGCTGGCTCGCTCGCTGGCTGCGGATGTGTGTCCGGGTTCCGGTTTACGCTCTGCTTGTGTGACGTCACCTCCGGTTTGGGTCACATTTCTGTGTGATTTTTTATTGAGAGGAGAGCAGCAATACGCCATTATGAATTGGTTTGTCAAGAGGACAGGAAGACTGAAAAGTCAACTTTCACTCTGTAAAATATTGTGGTATTTTTTTACGTAAAGATTAATTGTATTATATAAAAATGTATCATTTTAGAAATTATTGGTCCATTTGATTTAAACAGTGTACACAGTGCCTTTGTGCATAATCCTGCACAGACATTGCAACCGCTTTAAAACAAACCGTGATTATCCCCAACAATCAAATTAACATTTTTTAGTGTCTAGCTACTGCCCTAGGGTTTAATTCTAAAACAACTAAGACAATGGTAATTAGTGTACATTAATACAGAATTTTTTTTTACTAAAACTATGATTTTTTTTTAAAAAGGCCTAATGTTGATAACAGAAACGGCTCTTGGCCTAAGTATCATTTGTGGCATGGTTACCGACAGAGGGCGCACTACTACTTCAAGCAACCGTCATGATTGGAACGAAGCCGGATTGCAGAAGGGGGAACGTTATCGGTCTTTCCAAAATACAACAATGCCGCTATGTCTGAAGTTGTATTAATTTAGATGTTCCTCATTATTCCAATAAGTTCGACCCAAATTACATTGAAGATTTATGTCATCATTTACAAATGTGGAAAATTTATGATTTTATTCATCATGGACAGAAGATCAAACAAAAAAGTTGACTGTCAGTGAAGCATTTTAAGAAACATTTTCATTGCAAAATCATCTCAGGGCAATTTATTGAAATTTCTGAGACCACTACCGTATTGTAAAAGAAACAATGTGGTATCGCTTCTTCTCAGCCAGACTACGCCGTCTAGCGCAGCGATGGTCCCGGTGGGCTATCATTCTATAAAACAGCTGACTCCGAAACAACCGTCGCACCAGGCATGACGCACAGCATGCTTTTTACTTGATGATGTTCACATCTGTATGAAAGGATCACTGTACCATGGGTCATTAAAAGATGACACATTAATGATAATACATGAATGAGGTTCTTTGCACGTAAAAGTAGCCCAAATTTACTCTTAAATTTGAAAGGGTAGACCTAAACAACTACAATAAACGAGTTATAATATCTTCCAAACCGTTACTAACACATGATGTTTACCCAATCATTATTTAAACTTATTATTTTTGTTCAAAGTAAAGTTAAGTTTTAGTTGACAATTATTGTCTTTTTCTTTGGTTCCCAGTTAATTAGCATTCCCCCAAAATATCAAGTTCGCTCGCAGGCCCTCCTGCTATAAAATACAGCAGCAATCCTCACTGATACCACTTCGTTCTACAACTTCTAGTTATTGACCTATTGCATCCGGAAGGCTCTATCGGTCATTTTTGAAAAATATGAGATTATCATATTATGATATGCGTTTTCAAGTGGACATAATATTTGACATAAACAGATGAAATAGAGAACTCAAAAGGTTCACGTTTGATCGGGGTCTTCCTTTAGAAATCTGATTCCTTATGTTAAAACCACGTACTTCCGATACCACTAAAAATAAACATGGCTACTGAATGCGGCACTTCTGCAGCTTCTTGTACTAAAAAGAATGCACTTCTTAGAACTGTCAAACTCATTTAGTAAGCAGATTAAGTCATCCACTAACAATCTCTGCAGTTGGCACGAGACTTTAGAAACATGAGCAGGGAACACATGAGTGTAATCGGTGGGAGACTCTGGATGTTTGAGATGAATACAATACATGTTACATGTGATGAAACAGGAGGGGAGATTGGTTAACATGCATGTATCTTGTATAGGAAATGATTCACTTAAAGGGCTAGAACTGTTCATTTGATTTAAAGCAATGTTTGTGATTTGGTTTGTGATCAGAGGAGAGAATTGTTTATTATTGTTAATTTTCCATAGTATTCCATTCTACATGAATACCAAGTTCATTCCAAGAATTGATATTTCAAAAACGATAACGATACCGCAGCCATTGGTTTCTCTAGTAATATAATTTATTAGGTATCAACTTCGAAGTTTTCGCATCAAAAACCAGTAATGTTTGTTTCCCATCACACACAACAAATCATGAACTGTTACCCTAGTTTGTTTCTCGCTGGCTTATAAAAAAATAAACAATTAAATTATGACCACAGAGTTTGCACAAAATAAATAAAAATAAGTTTACCTTTAATGCTCGTGGACTTAATTGACACCAAGCGTTAGTGGACATCCTTGCTTGGCCGTGTTTCGCGGCTCTGGTCCCGCAATGTCCCGTACCGTCTTCGCCAATCATTTTTCGTGGAGCCTACTCTAATGCCCCTTATTTTTGACCGCGCGGGGGCGCTATAAATAGTATTTTGATCACTTCCGGGGGTACACGCGATTCGCCCTGCACAAATTAATAGGCGTTCTGTCACTTTTGTTGCGCCGTAGTTTCAATTTGCTTTAGAGGTGGATTATAACGGCTCCTTTTAAAGTCTTATTGTCTGTGATGGATTAGATGTCTGTGGTTATAATGTGTTCCAATCTTTAAAAACTGTTTTGCGTATGAATGAATATACCCCCGGAAGTGATTGAGAGCGCCCTCACGCGGTCAAAAATATGGCCCATTGAACAGTACTAAAAAAAACCTGAAAAGCTCAACAGAAAAATAAGCCCAGTGTGGAGGTATTTTTTGCAGCCGCGTCGTGCAGAAAAAGCTAGGCCTCTGCTCTCGAGCTCAACATCAATATCGGCAGTACAATTCCTAACTCCATGTAGAAATCACGAAGCAATTCTCACTAAAACTGGAATCACTTCTACTAAACAACAGCCTCAAATCACTGATATTGATGTAACAGTGTTGACGTTTTCATAGGTGTCTAAGTTGCTTGAATGTTGTTGTTTTTAGACGAGCAAGTGTAAAGCAATGTCCACCTTGTAAACCAAAGCAGGTATTTCGACCACTTTCGTCTTATAAAGAGCATTGCATTCAGATGAATGAAAAGCGGACTCATTTGTATTCGCATAACAAAGGGATTTGTAACAGTTTGGTGGTGTTGGTTTTAAGAATGCAGGGAATTTGCGGTATGCATGGACACACAAATCAGATTACAAGTTCGTTATGTACAAGCACGTACGTGTACGAAAGCATTTATTTACTTCAATATAATTGTACTATTCTTTACAATGAGGTACATTGAGTGACCGCTCTATATTTCGACACCCCTATTCTTCGAGAATCCTTGTCCGAAAACCCCCAAGATGACTTAAAGACACTGGCCACTATTGGTAATTGTCCACGACCAGTCTTCTCACTTGCTGTATCTCAACATAAATTATGCTCAAAATAACAAAACCTGTTAAAATTTGATTGTATAAAACATTGTAGGAAACGACTCCCTCTGAAGTAACGTAGTTTTTGAGAAATAGGCAATTTCTCACTAAAATAATAGTCTTTTATTCCTATCTGAAAGCACACACATTCGTCCAAGAAGGGGTTTTTTCTTTCATCTTTTTCTCGCAACTTCCATGACCGATTGAGCTCAAATTTTCACAGTTTTGTTATTTTATGCAAATATTGAGTTACACCAAGTGAGAAGACTGGTCTTTGACAATTACCAATAGTGTCCAGGGTCTTTAAGTTAGGCCTATATTAAATTTAATCATGTAAACTATACATGAATATTTGCACATCACCGTGTGGCGCGAGTAAATCCAGTGCATGAAGATACAGTGGAAGCCAGTGGTTCCCAACTTTTCACCAACTCTCGTGATTGTACAATTAACTTAGGTATGCTCTATCTCGAAATTCCTTTTAAACGTCTTGTATATCCTAAGTTTATTTCTATAATAGTAGAAACTCGATGCAATTAAGACAGTTTGCACTTATATATAATATGAGTGCTACAGATACTTCATTTTTTGAGCTACCTATATCTCTCGAATTTATGAGGTTTATCTAAAAACAACACACAATCGTCGGTTCTCAACAAGCGGTAATTTTATCAAGAGTGTATTGGAGCAACGCCTCGAGTCTAGCCATTTGCAAGGGTAAACATCTAATCAAAAGTAATTACACTTACTTTACATAGTTATTAATAGCTATTTACAAACATCATCAATTCAAAACACCTACTTTCCTTTGGACTAATTGATACGTTAAAAATCACGTTGATTAAAAGTTAAGATTTTGTTTAGAGTAAAGCATTAGGCCTACTCCTAAATACACACTCAGAGAAACTAGAGATGCCTTAAATTCCACCCTTAGAATGATATTGTAGAGCCTCTATTGATGATTAATCACAATATTATGGTACTGATTATCGTTTTTCTTCGTGGGTATGAAGCGATATTTACACACCAAATAATTTTATTTCCACAGTTTTGTTTATGCTGAAAATTAACATTTCTTTTTTTACAATTCAGCGCTTTCAACAAGTGAGATTTTATTTGTATATTTTCACCTGTCCATAAATCACAACCTGGAGTAATTTATATTCACAAATATACTTTTAATTTGTAAGAGATGATTATAATTTACTTTAAAAGTCAAATACTATTCTTTATTCTTAGTCAAATAACTTTCTCGTGTTCCCCATGCGAGGGCAATGTTTGGTCCTGTGTCGCCATCTTTGATGAAACGTGCACGCGTTAAAGGCTGTTATTTGGCGAGGCTGTCTACAGTGCGTTCACTCGGGCACTTTTCAATTGTTCCACATCAAAGATGGCGGTCAACGACGTCATGCGCAATCCATCTTTATGTCTCTTTACTGGCTTATGTACAGCTAAACAACTGGGTTTGCACGCAAGTGAAAACTAGTCCAGACACGTCAACCGAACGCTTGACGTCATCATTACATTAATCTCTACTTTCTTTCCCAAAAGAATGACCGTCTTGGGATGGATATCACAAAAAGTTAAGGCTAGTCTTATCTCTAGTTAGGACGAGTTATAATCGTCCACTTTAGGGACTAGTGTAGGAGTCTTAAAGGAAGGTTACAGAATTGGTAAGAAACACAAATCGTGAAGATCACAGATTAACATAAAACTTACACGGTCTAATGGCGATGATAGTAGAAAACATCCCTTTAAATATTTCTGTCTGAAATTTCATTTGATGAGAAATAAAGAAAATAATTTCGCGTTTTGAGTTTATCGCTCAGTGAGCGTTTTATTCATTTTTGTTTGGCATCGATGCAATGCAAAAATTGTAATCGGTTTTTCACTATTCTCTCGTGACCCAGATGGCCGATCGATCTCGAACTTCTACATGTGTGTCATCAGTTTATGTAAATGGTGGATTACATAAAGTGCTTACACTGCCAGCAACTTTTTTGCTAGCAAAACCAATTCTGTAATATTCCTTTAAGTTATATAGGACTAGTCCCAAGCTCATTGTGAAATCGACCCGAGCGCTCATTATAACCAGCAATTTGCCAACCATAACCATTTATTAAATTATTCCTTGGGAAAGAGCCTGACGGTATCACTCTGCTCAGTCTCACTCTTCGGTAGATCCTCCAGCATCAGTTTCGCAACCAAGGAAGTACTCGCAACTTCTTCGTCGCTTCCGGTCTTCGCTGCCTGTCCGCCGCTGCCACCACCACCCAGGAGACAGTGATCATAAACAGCGCCATCAAGAGGCAGCATGTAGTCACTCTGTTCCACCAACATCCTGTCGAAGGTGTTGAAGAGACTGGTGAATGTAGGTCGCTCGGTTGGTTTCTCCCGCCAACACTGCCTCATGATGTCATTGCTGTACAATGAATAATGCATCATGCTTATTTGATTGTTATATTTATAAAACAGAAATAATATCATAGAAATGTAACATTCACCATTAAGTTTTTTTTTCTTCGAGTTCGACAGTTTATTTTGATATCATTTGGATATACACAACGAAGGATGCGTATGCCTACCATGTATCTCTTTGGGCACCTGCTGATAACTAATCCGAGTTTTGAATGATTTGCAAACAAAGTCATAGACATTCTGAAAATTGAAGTTTAGTATCAGTACTGATATGTCAGTTCTGATTCTTCGACGCAACGAGGTGTCATAGAGAAATCTCTTCATCGGAGATTCTGTCCCCCCATAATGGGAAATCAACATGCACTGAAGGAGGATGATTAAAAAAGAGGTCATTTTCAGAAGACGTTTGTACACAGTTCGTCATATGGGTTTCACCATTAGGGGAGGGGGCACGGAGAACAGAATCTCTGGGGGACACAATTGCCCACCACACACGAAAGCTTATAATATTTTTAACTCACATTTCATCAGGGCAGTTGTCCGGTTTATCCATGCGGTAGCTAGTCTGCAGTCGGCGTACCACCTCCCTGCCATCGAGACCAGGGTATGGCATACTGCCAAGAGTGTAGATCTCATACAACACGATGCCGAATGACCACCTGTCAAGCAAATGATAAAGAAACTAAAACATATAAAACAACCAACAAAAATATAAAATATAAAATCTTTCCATTTCCAAGTTTGGATGCAATCTTTACAAAATGCAAGTCATAACTATGAGAACAAGCTCGTTGATGATTTTCATACAGACTAATTTTTGCGAGAAGGCTTGTGACAACGTCACTCAGGAGACAGTGACCGTACACAGCGCCACCCAGTGGCAGTATGTTGTCACTCAGTTGTGGTCAGTACACGTCTAGCCGGAAAAGCTGACGTCACACTTCGAGGATCTTGAATTACGCAATCAGAGAGTGGCCTCGAGCCTAGGTCGATCCCCGTGCACAATCACCTTTCACCTTCATTCATTTTACATAGAGAAAGTTCAGCTGCCAAACGTCACGGACCTCGGACCATCACAACACAGACATGAAAAGCTTACGTCACTCACGTTATCCAATGACATCATTGTATCGAATGAAATCACTAGTTCTGAAAAGCAAGTACCTGTCTGTATCTTTGCGGATAAAGACAGGGGACCAGTCTAATACACATCATACTTACACATCGCTCTGTATGGTACATTTTCCTTCCAGGTTGGTCTCCAGACTGACCCATTTCACGGGACGCTTTCTGTGTGGCGCCAAACGTTTGTATCCATTCTGGTAGATATCATCTGCCAAACCAAAGTCAGATATCTTCACCACTAGGTCTTCACCCACTAGGACGTTACGTGCGGCCAGATCTCCGTGGTAGTAGCGAGTGTTGGACAGATATTCCTTTATGGTGAATAAAATAGTAAATTACTTTACACTAGTAGCTTCACCAGAGATTACATTTGGAGTATAAAAATGGTTATAGAATTTTTTTTTGTAACTGACAGAAAAGTTTATGTTAGAAATTGCCGAAACATGTAAAATGACGTTACGATTGTTCGTGTAAGCTAACTGCTAATAAGAACCTGTCAGATGCAATTGTGTCCGCCATGCAATACTGTCCGCTCCGGACACTTTTGTATATGCAATCATGTCCGGGGCTATTCAAAAACCCTCCGTTGGACATGTACATGACTGTACATGTATGTGCACTTAACCTACGTATATGCAGCATGAATATTCACGTATTTTATGATTGCAGCGAATACCCAACGGCCGAACATTTCCCATGTCATTCATGGCATGACATGCACTTAGCTTGTAAACAAAAAATGGCGAACGTGTTCCGTCGACCAAGGGCGTTAAATTTACTGCAAGGACGGTTTTGCACACAACTGCATATGCAAATGTGTCCGGGTGGACACAATTGCATTATGCAACAGCGTCCGGGTGGACACTATTGCATATGCAAAACCGTCCGGCGAACATTATTGCATATGCAACAATGTCCTCCGGATAGTTTTGCATAGAGGACATAATTGCATGCGACACCTGTCCCGCAGATGCAACGAGTCAGACTCTCGCAGATAAGCCTTTGTTTTCGTTAAAATACATTTTTAGGTAGCGGCAATGCTCGATTTCCATGCGTTTGATAAACTCGAGGGTTCTACGTGAAACTTGTTCCAAAACAACATTGTTTCCCCAAAAATTTACAAAAGGACTCACTCACCATTCCTCTTGCAATCTGTCGAGCTATCTGGATCTTGTTCGTCTCCGTCATGATGTAAACGTGATCATCATCTGGCCGGTTTTCCTGTGTAGACATAAGTTGTACATTATAAAACAATTTTACTCAAACAAGTAGCCTTTGATATGCTAACCAAATTCACCAATGCGTCCATTTAATTGGCTGACTTCATTATGCACTAGGTAGACGCACATACGCGTATGCGTCACTGCCACCATCGGTCGCATACAAAGTCCCCTCAATTAGCAAACGTTGTGTTTAGTCTGCAAGCGAGAAGTACATTGTGAAGCTGTTTAGTTTAATTTGAACCACATTAACTCCTGCTGTTGATATTCTCCTACATGGTGATCATTCTGTACAATTTACTGTGGTTTCGAATGATGTTGTTTTTTGCCACGCTGTCTTCGTAAACCATGTAGGAATAAATCATTCTACAAAGAACACAGCTAGTCAACCTTCCTACTATTATGACGATGCAATAGTTATCATCTTCGTGGTTGTTAATGGTAGATACACGATTCTTGCCTGCACTTTTATATCTTCGTGGCTGACGCTTCTACATAATAAAGTATTTAGTTGTATGCATTAGTCGTTTTACTAATATCAGGACTGAGAATACGAGAGTTATAGACATAATTTTATCAATGGAAAGAACCGAGGAGAAAAAGTCACATGTTGGGGTTACATAATTATTTGTCCATGATACATTCGAAATAGCAGGAGTTCAGTTTTTGTGTCGTTTGACGAGCGGTAATTCTCGCTTTACACAATAATTTGGTTAAAGACAGTGGACACTATTGGTAATTGTCAAAGACTAGCCTTCACACTTGGTGTATCTCAACATATGCATAAAATAATAAACCTGTGAATAGTTTAGCTCAATCGGCCATCGAAGTTGCGAGATAATAATGAAAGAAAAATAACCCTTGTCACACGAAGTTGTGTACGTTTAGATGGTTGATTTCGAGACCTCAAGTTCTAAACCAGAGGTCTCGAAATCAACTTCGTGGAAAATTACTTCAGAGGGAGCCGTTTCTCACAATTATTTATACCATCAACCTCTCCCCATTACTCGTCACCAAGAAAGGTTTTATGCCAATAATTATTTTGAGTAATTACCAATAGTGTCCACTGCCTTTAACAAGAGATAGCAGGATACCAGAGTAGGCCTACATCAGATGGACTTTGCCGAAAATCTATTTCTGAAGCAGTTTCTACACACAGGCATTCAGCTCCGTGGTACCTTTGCACGAACACAAATTACTCTTACCTCTCTACATTTCCACAAGAAGTGAAGGAGATCGCCATACTTCATGTACTCTGTGATGAGATAGTACGGCTCGTCCACCGTACAGCAACCCAGGACGGGTAGGATATTTGGATGGGTCCCGATCTCGATGATCAGTTTGATCTCATCAAGAAAGTCCTCCTTCATGGACTGACTGGCGTTACCTAGATGCAGAGAATTATGAAAAAAAAACATTGCTCGTATTCAGAATGGATCGCAGAGGACTGGAAATTTTACGCACATTGAGGTGAAGTTTTAAGGTTCCATGGATTTCAGTTTTGATCTTGCGTGTGAGCACAACAGACGTATGTGTCAGCCTGAGAGCAACTCTAAAACACCGCTGTTTTTAAACAGGATTCACATAGGTTCCCTTTCGTTTGTTTAGGGTATTTAGACAACAACTCTCTAAAGACAAACTGATGGTCCTGAAAAAGTAATCAATGAATGTTTGTATGTGGTCAACTTACTATTTTGTTTCTTCAAGGTTTAACGTAGAAAAAAACCCACTTTGTTACATCAAAAACAAAACGATTTTTGTTACGTTAATTTTAGTCTTACCCATATACACCAATATGTGTGTAAGCACTGTAGTACTTTCCCGAGCTTATTTTGTGCATAAAATACCACTCGGCTGGGATTCGAACCTAAGACCGTTGTAATTCTAGAGCAGTGTCTTACCAACTTGTCCACCGAGACTGCCCGGTAGCTAGAGGATAAGCAACTTCCTCACTAAATTCCCTAAACAATAAACATATATTAATCTTGGTTTGTACCCATACACCGATGTGTGTGAGCACTGTATACTCAGTACTTTCCCGAGTCCAATGAAAAAAATATCACAGGCATGTTACTCGGGTGGGATTCGAACCCACGACCCTTTGCAATTCTTGCATTAAACATAATTATAATATCAAAATCTCAAGACATAGTTTAGTTACACTTCAAACTCTTGACAGCAACCGGGGAGTATTCTTCCTTGCTGTATACACCAAGCACGTAGCCTTTGTATACCACTCCGAACTGGCCACTCCCTAACTCCTTCTCCAACTTCAGCAAGGTGCGGTCTAGTTCCTTGACTTCAAACTCAGGAAGGCACTCCCTGCATTCTGTCTCTAAAAAGTGTTGACAAAGTAATATTTTTATAATAAAAAGTACCAAAATAATAAATTGAAAATTTCAAACAAATTTATCCGTATACTGACGTGACTCATTTTAGAAAAAAAAACATCCGTTCAAAAACGTGGGTATTTGAGAACAAAAATTGCAATTGCAAAGTATCACCTCAAAACTGTGTTAATTCTTATTTGTCTAAATGCACACTAATTTTTGTGGTAATTACTCCTTATAGCAAAACATAACAACCGTGGGCGTTACCATCGGGAATAAATTTTGCATATGCTCACTCCATCGTAGTGGTTTCTAACAGTAAGTTTGATAATAGGGTGTCATTGTTTGATAGTGTAAAAATCTGATTAAAGTGATTGAACCCACCAAATAAAATTAATTTCAACCCTTCAAACCATGGGAAAGTCATTTTGTCAAAGATATGAGTGAATTCAGCCAGTAGTGAATAATATTAGCACAATGATACAACGTTCGTTTACATTACTAATGCAGGGGCGGTCAATGGTTGATGTTTTGTTAATGCGAAGGAACACTCAGGGGTAATTTGACAGTTTCCATGCTATTTTGCAGGGTCTCGAAAGCGAACTTTTATGTTTTTTATTTATTTTCTTTTTGACCGATTTTATTTTGTCGAGTACGCTTTACAAACAGACTGTTCAAAACCGTACGATGGTATCATCAAGCATTTTTAAGCAACAGCAAAACCAATAGGAGACTTTCTGGGACGATAGGTGGCAGCAGACTTACCAGGTCAAATCCATTGTTCTCGGTAATGTGCGCATGCTCAGAACTACGTAAACAATGGGAATTTTCTCTGGTAAGTCTGCTGCCACCTAGCGTTCAAAAGTCTCCAATAAGTGTGTGGTACGTACCGTTCTTCTGTATACTTCCTTTATGATGATACATACTAATCTCTTCCTCTCTGGTTCTGATAAACACAGCTTTCTTCAATTCATCCTCTTTCTTCTTTCTCTTGAAGCAACACCAAGTAGTGATCGACATTGCGATCACAAACACCAAAGCCACGCCTACTGCCACAGACGCTGTGAGCAGCAGATTGTCGCTGGAGGGCGGGCTAGGGGTAATCGGATCTCCAGTGAACGACGCTTGGGTTGCCTGCGCAGTTGTTGGTTCAAAAGTAGTTTCAGGCTTACGTCGTGGAAATGTGTCTACATTCCTCGGGATAACCTCCGAGTCAGCCATTTGCGGTACTGTTTTTGGTATAGGAAAAAATAACATGTTCCTCAACTCATCATAGTTATGTCCATTTATTAATAAAACCCCCATGCACAGTTTCAGGGTTTGCCATAACGTCAAGTCTACTTTAAAGGGCTAAGTAGATTTACTTCGGAGAATGGCTATGGCTATTGCTTAGATGTGCATGAGCAGATATGAAGAACTGATTTTAATGCATTTATATTCCATTCTAGTGGCCCTTATAAACTGAACTTGTTAAAACACGTTAATGTGTAATTTCTGAATTGACTTCATTAATCATTACCGGATAAACTTCCTACAGCAGGGGCTGGTGCTGTTGCAATAAAAGTAAGTGATGCTTTGTAACCAGGTTGCAGTTCCGGACGACTCGAGGTTAACACCATTGGAGTCACCTAAAGTAATTACAAAATGGCATGTCTTAGTTATACAAATACACCTTTGAAAATATTTTAAATGAAAACGACCACTTATGAGGCCCTTATAACAAGAAAGTCCATGGAGAGTACCTACGTTAAACTGATATTCCTTTTGATCGTCTAGACCTTCGACGCTAAACTCGTAAGCAGAATTCAGAGTGTCATTCTCCTGCAAAACAAGACAAGGGAAACACATCAACATTTAATAATCCCAACATTGTTTCCTTTATTCTCAAACAGTTGATATAGATTGGAGTCAATCCGAGAAGGTCTACTTCATTATTGCTTTTCTATTGAATAGCGTTTACCTATGAAAGTCAATGCTTTACCAATTCTTTGTTCAAGCTTTTGGTATCATCTTTAAATATCGAAATGTTCTTGGAAACTTTATTTAAAGGCACCAAACACTATTGCCAATTATTCAAAATAATCGATAGCATAAAAACATACTTGATAACGAGTAATGGAGACTTGTCGATAGTACACAAACTTGGGAGAAACGGCTCCCTCTGAAGTAAATTAGCTTTTGAGAAAGAGGTAATTTCTCACTATACAAAAGACTTCAAGCCTGAAGCCTTTTTTAAACATCTGAAAACACACACAGGGTACGTGCAACAAAGCAGTTTTTTCTTTCGTTATTCTCTTGCAACTTCGAGGACCATTGAGTCAAAATTTTAAACAGATTTGTTTTTGTAAGCATTCTGTTGGCCAAGTGAGAATACAGGTCTTTGACAATTACTAAACGTGTCCAGTGCCTTTGAGCTTTTCTTAAAAAATCTAAACATTTATTGAAACTTTGGCAAAAATTCCAATGATAAAACAAACACACATATTAGTGACTTTTCAATATACCTTAGTGGCAGGGATGACACCCTCGCCCCCCTGGTTACCACCTGTTTCGTCTGGTCGACCCCACATTGCCCTATACATCACCACAACTGTGCCTGTGGACGTTATAGGTCTGTTCCAGGACACTGTAACATCAACTAGACCAGTGGCTTGCTCCTTCATCTCGAAGATGCTTAGATTGACCGGTTTGCCAGATGTCTCCACCTCTGTAACAAATAGTTTTCGCAATAATGAATGTACTGTAACGGTCTCATGCTCGCTCCTCTCTTGTACATAGTTAGTTCTACATTTTTTATTTGCTTTAACATTGTATTAATTTTGAAAACTTTAATATGCGCTTTTGATTTTGTTCAATTCTCATATTGTACTCTTTTTCCAGAGTATGGAATAGACGTGTTATTGAATTGAATTGAAATGAAAAGTAAAAAAAAAAAGACAAAAAAAAAACAAAAAAAAAAAACAGACCTCTTGTCATGTCTACAGATCGAATGCTAAAATGTTTCGTGTTAGGTCAATCGGTCGAACTTTATAATTGGATGGTTGGTTAGTTAAGCGCAATCGTAGAACACAATTCTTGCCAGACTCAACGGTCTGTAACTGACGTATTCATGTATAAAAAAAAAGAAGAAAAAAAAACCCCCGAACAGAACACCTTTGTTTCATGAAAAAAAAAAAAAAAAAAAAGGCCCCAATGCTCCTTATTTCTTATTTCTTAACATCGCTTTGTATATGAGTTTACCGCCATATAATGACTAACAAGACCATATGAACGTTAGGAACAGAGCCTCCAAATCAAAAAGACGTTTTGTTTAGGAGTACAGTAAAGTGAATTTAAAATGATTGTTTCATTACCCCGACTGCTGCAAAACTCCACGCTGCCCGTCTCTTCGTAACAATCTACAGAATATAAATCAATGCAATCATTAGTTTTATTTGGTGTTTACACGTATAGGTGACTGAACAGAATGAACGCTAAAAAATAATTAGAAATATTAGTTTTGGTTTATATCCATACACCGATGTGTGTTAGCACTGTATACTCAGTACTTTCCCGAGTCCTGTGAAACAAATATCACAGGCATGTAACTCGGGTGGGATTCGAACCCTCGACCCTTGCAATTCTAGAGCAGTGTCTTACCAACTAGACTACCGAAACTGCCCGGTAGCTAGAGGCAGTTCGAATGCTATGTTTTGGCAGCGGGTACCGCAACGATTATAAGAGATGTATCGGGGATAATGAAAATTAATTTTGGTTTTTAGAATTGTTCTTGGCTCTCGTCGTGCCTCGATGTCGACACTGACGCAATGTTAAACATAATATTCGTTTCAGTAAACGTTTCTTACCTGGTGAGAATTCGTCTACAGAGGAAAATCCTGAATTGATCTGCATCATAGTTCCGTCAATGGTGCGGACCTGCATACAATTGAAAAAATAATAGTTAGGACCCTTATGTTTTGACACACCCTTGTTCCGATACTCCAAGTGTATCGATTAACAGTTTCCTAGCCCTAACACAATCATAATCTAAACCTATCGTGTAAATCACGAGGGTCTATATCGGAACACAGGGTTGTCGGAACACAAGAATATAGAAAAGTCACCCTCAAAACATTTCATTGTCCAATAATACAATCGACGCCAGCCTTAGTTTTCCAAGTATTATGGAAGGCCTAGGCGGGTTTGATACTTCAAAATGTTCAACGATAAAGTGATGGTTCGATAATTGGCATACCGATGCTTTCAATCGGAATCGATTTAATCCAATAAGTGCACTATCACATAGTATAGCTCAATTTCTGTGATTTTGAAGTTAACCAATGGCAAGCGAAGTATTGGTTATGTGAATAGACGCAGAATATTAAAGAATGAAATAAAGATAACTTACGGTCAACCGGTAGTGGAACCCGTACTCGACGTCAGAAAAGGTCATTGTATTCTCAGACTATGGGAGAAATACCAGATTGAAATCATTGAGCATCAATTACAAAATTTTTCCCTAGAATTCAGAATATTTTACCTCACAATGCCTCTTTCTTTGTGTTGGTTTGCGTTCTGTTATATTATATAAAACCGATGTATTTAAAAGCGTGTTTTGAGCCATTAAGTCTACCTCTACTTTAAATGCAATGAAAACTGCATCTTTTAAACAATCGCGAGTGCATTAAACACACGCTACGCTACAAATTAATATTTAAGCAATTTACTGCAACTTATTGCTGTCACATTATGTTTGGTGTAAATGATAATTATAAATTAATGTCACTTTAATAAAGAAGTTTGTGTCACAGAACAATATTTTTGAAAAGGCAATCTGTAATCCTTCCGACGAACCGAGTTTCTGCTCACGAGAAATCAAATTGTTGACCGAGAATGAATTGTTTGTTTAGCGTGCCCCGCGGTCCATGGTTCTCCCGAGCGCGTGTCCACAATCCCCCCGTAGACACGGGAGCGATTACCCCGCCGGCTCCATCATGTTCTCTCGTATTCGATACAACCTTCGGATGGTATTTGGAGTGGCATGTAATTACCCAACGTGGAATCAATGATAATGCTGTTATGATTATTTTCGGTAAAAAAATCGACGGGGAAAAGGCACGTCATAATACATGGCCGACATGGAACTGCAAATCAAAAAAAGAAATCGTATACAATAATTGGTTTAACTAAATCTAGAAAAGATTTGCAAATAAATACGGAAAAAATATGTTTTGAAAATGTGACTTTGTCTGTCCGTATGTAAAGAAAGATATGTAATTTCAGGCCTGTTCTGTTTCATGCATACTAACATAACTGTTTTGGTAGAATTACAACAAGAAACAAAACTTTTCGGTAACATTGTTCCGATGCATTTGGTGCTATTTTTTTTTTACGCATGAGGATTGAGACGTGTATGAGTACGACTGTGATTCCACTGAAATCATTGTCTTTCAATTGACTACGTTTCTCCCCTAACGCATGGGTTTGGTGAATGAATAGAGGCTTAAAGTCACCCTTTCTTATTATATTCGTAGCAATGAGAACATTATCAGCTTAGGACTTTTGGTTGTTATTGGACCTTCCCCTTTAACAACCACTTTTAAGTTTCCAACATTAATCGCTCCCTCTTCCCACAGAGCCGGAGCAAGGTGTTCCCAAACGCAATTTACTACCGCGTTATTCGAGACTTGTTCTTAAGTTCTTAAGTGGCCAGATGGATACCGGTGCTCTTGAAGCGATCGAATGCTACGGGACCTCTGGAGTACCCTTAACACCCCCAGACGGACCACAGACAGCTGGCCACACAAATAGTCAGCAGTCCCCTCAAAGACACTATATAGGGAGGCGACTAGGTAAAAATGCAATATGAATCACTGAATGCAGGCACTCAAACAGAGATTTTGTTTTACCACGGATCTACTTCGTATTTGTACGTATAACACATTGTTTTCATACATTATATGCAAACTAGGGAAGATACATTAGGAAAGACAAGGAATAGAAGTGAGGGGACGACATGGAGAAATATTTTGAAATAGTTATCACCGGGGAGAGTCGAATTTGATTTCTTTACGTTCATGATTTATACTTCATAGATGTCTAATTTTGCATGGGGGATAACAAATAAACACAATTATGTTTCTCCGCAAAGTACCGCGTATATTTTTTGAATCATCTGTGTAAGAGTGATCTTGAATAACATCGAAACCATTTGGAGGAGGGCGCCCCCTAGCCCCCCTCCCCCTGTTGCTAAGTTTGCTATACTATTTTGTCCAATTTCAACAGGTTCACAGTGTTAAATTAAACGGTATCGTCTTCCAGCTTAATTTGAAATGGGATATGCACATAGACATAGTTAATAAAGCCAATCTGAAACTTTATATGTTGAGGTAGAGTGGTCTGACTTAGTAATGATGGACTTAAAGACATTGGACACTATTGGTAATTGTCTAAGACCAGTCTTCTCACTTGGTGTATCTCAACATATGCATAAAATAACAAACCTGTGAAAATTTGAGCTCGATTGGTCGTCGGAGTTGCGAGATAACTATGAAAGAAAAAAAACACCCTTGTCACACAAAGTTGTGTGCTTTCAGATGGTTGATTTCGAGACCTCAAATTCTAAACTTGAGGTCTCGAAATCAAATTCGTAGAAAATGACTTCTTTCTCGAAAACTACGTCACTTCAGAGAGAGCCGTTTCTCACAATGTTTTATACCATCAACCTATCCCCATTACTCGTTACAAAGTGAGGTTTTATGCTGATAATTATTTTGAGTAATTACCAATAGTGTCCACTGCCTTTAATAGCGAATGTGTGAATAGAGGTTTTAATCAGAACCACTGTAGAATATGTAGCTCCTTTGTGACATTCGTTTGTATCTCATTTTTTTCAACCAAATAAAATCCACAAAGAAAAACGGCTCGCAGGAACGGATAGGCCTGTATTCACCAAGACCAAGCACTTCCTACCTTGGGTCTGAAACCTTTGTATGTAAGAGGAATCACGCCTTTGTAATGTTTTTTTGCATACAAGTCTGGAACTCAAATAAATGTGACAAATGGTTTGACAAATCGAAAAGGGTTTCATTTATGAATCTTAAATTAATAAAAACATATTTTATGAAGTTTCATGTAAAACTGCTCTAAATATAATCAGTTCTCAGTTCCCCAAATGAGTTTGCTTTATTACGCTGTAACATTTGTTATGCATTGTATGTTTTAAATGAGGGAATCAATGTGTGGTGAAGAGATAATGGTTTAATCCCAACGAGGCCTGGTTCTTGATAATTTTACCGAGACGAAGTCGAGGTAATTATCAAGAGCCAGGCCTCGGCGGGTTTAGACCACTAAATGAAAACCGATTCAACACACTTTGATCCCATTCATAGATACCTTTTCGGTCAAAAACATCAACACTTTTTAGTAAAAAAGTAAAATAAATGCAAAAATTATAATAAAAATTGTTCAATGATTTCTTTCAACACAACACCCCTCCAGCTATGAAATGGTAAAGCCCTCTTCCGCCGCCCTCGGGTAAACAACTCCTTATAAGGGAATGCTGTGCGCGTCGCGCGTATCGCATGATGTGGCACAACTGTTTCAGCCGTTGCTCTCGACCAATATGAATGAAGAAACTGTCTTAAAAGAACAGGTGCAAGGTCGCGTGCCACGCCCACAAACACTTTTTACTGGTCATAAACAAAGGTTTATACACACCCACGTGACGCGCTTTCCACCTAACAGGAATAGCGAAACTGTCTGAGGTATTTATGAATACCTCTTTGTCAGATGCATTCTTCAATTGTTTTCTTTAAACAAATGTCTTTGTGTCCCTTATACTTTGAATGTAAACTGTTTTATTCAGATAGTGTACTGCAATTTACAGTGTTTTGTATGAAATAATCTTAGATTTCTTAGAACCTGTACCGTCGAATTTCTTGCACTTTCTCAAGTGCACCAAAAGGTCACCGTTAACCATTAATATTCACAAATCCCATTAAATGAATACACAATATCAAAGGTAAGACAAATACGTGTGTTATATGAGACAATCACACCTTAACCACCAAACTCCCCATAGATCATCTGCCCTCTTTTCATCAGTGACATTTCGGTGTAATTCAAGTTGCTAGCTGCACAGAGTAGCAGTTTCAGGGGCTTTCAAGGGGGAATATGGGCCCTTATCCCCTCCCCACGAGACCCCGGGAAGAGGGAGGCAGTCAATCTAAGCGAATCACCCGGGACCTTGTGTCTGTTTTTCCCCGCTGCTGACTATCGATTATCCACGGTCAGGGATGAAGACAAATTCAGTAAACTCTGACCAAGTGGCTGCTTGCATTAGCGAAGGTTTTGGTTAAACGTCTGAACCAATTTAGTTGATGGGAGTATAATCTTTAGAATAACAATCTTACAGATAAGTGGAAGAATTAAGGATCGTCGAGTAATTAAGAAGGTAGTTGGAAATACTTAATGTCAGCAGTAGCGGGTGGTTATTATATGAAAGAAAGACCGAGGATTGGGATGAGGCCGAACTATAAGAAAACAATAATTTCGTCCAAACATTTTTCTTATTGTTAATGTTATGGCTACCAAAGTGGAACGTGTAAAAACGAGATGAATAAGGAAACGCCCTTTGAAGAAAAAGAAGAAGAAAACAAAATCGGTGCTACAGAAATATTTTTTAACAGCGAAATGTAAGTAAAAGAGATTGGATACGTTTGGTATAGGAGGAAATCACTGTTAGTTCCAATTCTTAATATATGTAGATATACAATAAAACTAGTCAAAGAACATTTTAATTTTTAAAGCTCTTCTAATTTTTATTCTTAGAGAAACGTTGCTGTCAATCTTTCTCAAAGTAGACTGCCCACAGCTGTTGTAATTCCCACCCTGTAACTTTAAGTTAGTCACGACAAAAGAATACACCAATTTTAAGTACAAACAATTATTATTTGAAAATAAATTTCATTACTTGCACGGAACAAGATGGACCACACAGCGAAAAGGAGTGTAACAGAAATACACGCGGAAATTATAGGTTGTCCATAAACATGCATTTTACTTACCGTGACTGTATAAGAAACATCTACAAGACAGTTAAGTAATTGTCCCCCTGTTGACTGTCCATCACTATGTGGTGATTTCTGTAGTTTGACCCCATATCCTGTGAAGTCACCACCCCCTGTAGGAAATAAGTGACACACGTGAAACTATCGATTTATGATTAACAACACCAGTTTGCGGTACCTAGATGTAGTCAAATCACTTAAATTCCCGGGTCAGACCCGGGTTCTGATCCATTTTGGGTCAGGTTGACCCGGGAACTAGGATGTTAGTAACTTTTGGGGTTTGGGTCTGACCCTGGAACGGGTCAGACCCCAGGGGACCAGAATCCGGATAAAGACTGACACAGAGCGACTTAAATAAAGTCGGAGCCTCGTCACATAGGTATTACTGTGTACATTGATATTGGATGTTGATTAATACATTGTTAAAATACGGAACATTTTAAAGTATTTTAAAACATTTTATTTAGAAACCTGGCCAATAAAATCATCTAGTTTATCGACTCCTTAAGCTGATACCAAAACGGAAGCAACTTTGTACCGGAAATCTTCCTCCTTTCAGGGAGGATCTTCTTTATTGGGTTGCATTATTTCACTCAATCAAAGTACATGATCTGGAAAGGCTTCGACTGTTTCATGAGTGGAGCGAAGAAGCCTTTTCCACGATTGATGGGATATGTTTCTGTTGGAGGCACCATACAACTGCCGTCGATTTATGGTGACATTAGCAGTCAGTGAGTAATCATTAAGATTGTCATTCAAAACGAACTTGTCCTCATATTACTACATCCTTTGCAATTTATAACATTGATTAATTCACTCATATTTCTGGAAAAATACAAGTGGTTTTCATTACATCCATTTGTCAATCACGAAGTCAGAACATTCAATCAAATAAAGTTAACTACTAACTGGTATCAATGTTTTACAAGATAATTGTTACATTGCATTCATCTTTCATTACGCATTCAGTGTTTTAGACGGCTCGAGTAGTATACTCCCTTGAAAACTGTCAACTGCGAGTTAGAATAAAGTTAAATTGATCTAAAAACACAATGATCAAACTGTATCACCTCAAAATCAGAGGGGATATAAGTTAAAGACGTTTTTACTCTTATGGGACATTGGTTGGGAAGATACTGTTTGTTAAAGACATCCGGTATACATTCATGTTGGATAAAACGTAATACGTATCACTCTCAAAAATTATGGCGATAAAAAAACCTTCAGCAGGAAGCCTAAAGAACGGTTGATAGTATAAAGCATTTACGAGAAACATTTCACTTTAACAGTAGTGTGGTTATGTAAAAAATATAAAAAGATGTTATGCCCCAAAACTTGAATCTGAGAAACGTTACGCAGAGATTGTGTATCATTCTTCCTGCATATTGACATTCACTCCGGTTTCTCTGCAAAATTTCACAAAAACGCGACCACCATTTGAAATGAAATGTTCCGATGTTAGTTTTTTATTGTGTGTTTAAGGACACTGGACACTATTTGTAGCTGTCAAAGACCAGTCTTTTCACTTGGAGTATCTCAACATATGCACAAAATAACAAACCTGTGAAAAATTGAACTCATTTGGTTGTCGAAGATTCGCATTTGTCTACTATTAAGTGAGCTTTTAAGTGCTATCTTTAATGTCTCTTTAGAAATAAATAAATAAAAGGTACACTTTGCCTGAATGGGAGACTTTCTGGGACGATAGAGGGCAGCAGACTTACCGGGTAAATCCATTGTTCTCAGAATTATGCGCATGTTCAGAACTACGTAAACAATGGACATTTACCCGGTATGTCTGCTGCCACCTAGCGTTGGAAAGTCTCCTATTGACGGTAGCCTCTTACCCGCGGGTCTTTGCCACGAACCTACAGCAATAAGCGTCCACTTCGCTCCTTGGTCACTGGCGTCGTCTTCGATCCGGGTGTCAAAGGTCAGATGGATATCTGTTGGTGGTTCTAGAAAGTGAAAAATAGTAAAAACCACCCAAGGCTATTTCTCTCTCTGAATAAAAAACAACAACAATTTAAACGATGCAAATTTGCACTGGGGATAAAGAATATTAATTTTGGTTTTACCAAAACGCACCGATAGGTGTTAGCACTGTATACTCACCGTGTGCTTTCCCGAGATCCGTGAACACCACGGGCATACTGCACGGTTGGGATTCGAACCCACGGCCTTTGCGATTCCAGAGCATTGTCTTAATAACTAGCCCCTAAATATATCTCTGAATTACTTGTTCCCGAAAAGCAACCTACAACTCGTGTTCTCCGATCATCTTCTACCGCCCACCTGGAATTCAACTCTGGTCCTATCCCCCGCACTCGCTATGGAAAAAGCTCCTTCTCAATCGCCACTCCCACTCTTTGGAACAATCTTCCCGTTCACATCCGTGCCTCCACTACACTGGACTCATTTAAAACCGCTGTAAAACACACTTATTTAAATCCACCTCGTCTATTCAGTTTCTGCTATTTCATCCCACTTTTGATTGTAATTTTTGTTATCTTTCACTTCCTGTTCAGCGTTTAGAAACCTTGTATTAAGCGTTATATAAATGCATGTTATTATTTATTATTATTAGACAACCGAGATTGCCCGGTAGATTTAAAACAACAACTTGACAAAGCTTGCGGTATAACTCAACGTTTCGCTCAGTATGCTCTGATTGTCTTCAGGATCAGGTGTGGTTGACATGCAAGCTATAAACATGTGTTACTTCCAGTATCAAACTGCTACTAAACAATCCTTAAGTTGCTAGTCTAGAAGCTCGAGCAAGGGTTGAAGTATGTTCCATTTGCAACATTTATTTCGTATTTGGGGTAATGATACATATTATGTCATTGGTAACAGGTTATTAAAGCCATTGGACCCTTTCGGTATACAGTATTGTCCAAGGCCCACACTTCGTGTATCACAACTTCTATATCAAATAACAAACCTGTGAAAATTTGGGCTTAATCGGTCATCGGAGTCGGGAGAAAATAACGGGAAAACCCACTCTTGTATCCGCGCGTTTCGCCGTGTCATGACATGTGTTTAAAATAAATCCGTAATTCTCGTTAACGAGACTTGATATTGTTTTACTGTTTTCTCAAAAAGTAAAGCATTTCATGGAATAATATTTCAAGAGAAGTATTTCACCATTAGCTTCTGTAAACCCTGTAAGTTATTTGTAAATCTGTGAATTTTTTTTTTCCTGTACCGAAATGGTCCAATGGCTTTAATTGAATAATAAATTGGAGTTTAGAAACTTATTAAAAAAAAGCAAATAAAACAGACAGTATAACAGACAACCACGGGGAAAATATCATACACCATTACCCCAGACATTGGGTTAAAATAACTATAAGCGCTTTGAGTGCATTTTAGGCGAGTTTCAGTTCGATGATTATTTATTTTATCTCCATATAAGAACTTGGGTATTTCAGAAGAAGCTATTATAGGCAAACAGTCCAACGTCAACTAGTTCACATATTGATCGGCAGATGTACATGCGCATTGTTAGATCAACAAACCGAAGAGCGTAACAAGGGCATACAAATAGATTGACGCAGTGACGGACAAACACGTACACATAATATACAGAAAAGGAACCCACTGTGAGATTGTCCGCTATTCATAAACATTTTAAGACAATCATATTGGTCTTGGAGATTTCTTTTAAAACAACAACATTGTTTAGTTGTGTTTCAGTTAATTCAACCTGTACAATAGATGATTGCTGCTAATGGAGATGTTTTAGATTTTGTTTCTGTGTCAGGTCTCATGTTTCAGTCTTTCGCAAAATTAAAACACCCGCAAAATAAACGAATAAACCATTTCCTAAAAATGATGACCAGTCGGGAAGCCCCACCACACCCCCACCACACCCTTTAGTAAGAACTGTTCTATCCAGTGAGTCTTTTCTTAAAAACTCTTAAACTAACATTATACACTAAAATGAAGAGGAAAGATTTTACTTACGTAGGCCGTAGCAGTTTGGAGTGCCACATTCAACATATCTGAAAATGGTGAAGATTGTCGCCAACGCCACATACCACCTGTGCAGTCGACGCATGGCGTGACAAAGGGTTAGTTTGTTAACTTTATTCCAGTCACATCTCCCACAGCTGATTCCTTTAAGACAGCAACATTCCTTACGAATTATTTGGAGAAGTTCAAGCTCTGAAAGCTGTGGAAATCACGATGTATTACCCGATTGTGCTGGCGCTCCCTGGTTTGTGTCTATCACACAGCCAGAGGCGCGTCATTAATGCAAATGAGGGAAAACGTGGTCGTCCAATCACCGTGCTTCGTGCGATATTCTCAAAATTGTAGGCGAGCTGATTTTGTATGTGGGGGTGGGATGGGTGGTGCTGGGGGAGGGGGGGGGGGGCACCAGTATGAATATTTTGGAGTAGAGGCTTGGATGATTGAGCAGTTTTAGCGCCGAAAATGCTTTCATATCATGACGCTGAACAGTGTGTAAGATTTATGCGAACAAAATGTCAAACCGCAAGGGAAGTAAAACAAGAAAACAGCAACAAGTAAAAACAGCAGATAGTTTGAACGTTTAGCACCCTTCCTTACAGAATTCCCTTGGAGAAATTAACAAGTGTCCGTTTACCCAGACTTTGATGTATTGGGAGAAACCTGATCTCAACGCTTCATGAAAAATATTGTAATGGCCAGAATACAATCAGTGTTGTATCATATCGAGGTATTGTTTTCCCCCGTTCCACTAACAGCTAAATGTATTTGTGCCAAATCAGTCTAAAGCAGACGAAACCTATGCTTTTACTAAAATTAGTTTTACCTTAAAATTGTATATGAAAGTAACTGAACATTATCAGTTTCGAATTAACTAATAAAAATTATTACAGTTACGCAGATTGAAAAGACAAACAATATCCGAAAAACAGCTCTGGCTTAATTTGCTTTTTCTTTGGTTGAAAAAAAAAGAAAAAAAAGAAAGAAAAAAAAGAGAAAAAAAACCGTGATGGGAACCTGCAACCTCCGTAGAAAAGTGCCGGTGCTCTACCAACTGAGCTATCTATGCTGGCGGTTTTCCTTTATTGTCCATCAGTTTGTTCAACTCATTAAAAAGGCCTGTCAACCGATAAAGATGCTATATCAGATTTTTGGCCCCAAACATTAAAACACATAAGAATTAGTCACGTGATATATTGTCGGGATCCCGACAAAAAGTAATTTTGAGCATTTTATTTCACTGCTACTAATAATTGGCGGACTTTTTCGAGCAATGGCTCAAATGAAAGCTTGTAACTTTCTCGACCCCCATCAAAATACCTATTGAATTTTAAATCAAAATTTGTGGGTCAAATCGGCCAAAAAACTGACATAGCATCTTTAAACCCAGAGTGTAAACTTCTTTACTATGCTTTGATTGTATTGTTGCTCTAGAAAAATATGTTTTCGTTTAAATCTTTAATGGCAGTGAACACTATTGGTAATTACTCAAAACAATTATTATCATGAAACCTTGATTACGAGTAATGGGGGTTGATACACAAAATTGTGAGAAACAGCTCCCTCTGAAGTGACGTAGTTTTCGAGAAAGAAGTAATTTTCTACGTATTTGATTTCAAGACTTCAGATTAAGAATTTGAGGTCTTGAAATCAAGCATCTGAAAGCACACAACTTCGTGTGACCATGGTGCGACAAGGGTCTTTTTTCTTTCAATAATATCTCGCAACTTCGACGACCGATTGAGCTCAAATGTTCACAGGTTTGTTATTTTAATCATATGTTGAGATACACCAAGTGAGAAGAGTGGCCTTTAACAATTACCAATAGTGTCAGGTGGCTGAAAACCAATAACAACAACGGACCATTTTAAAAATATTTCATATTTGAGAAAATTCAGTTAATTCATAATTACTTTATCACGCAGACTATCGTGGAAAAATTATTATTATTTTTATTATTATTTATTTGACCAATACAGGTACAACAAACAAGTTACAATAGCACAAGACAGAACATTAACGGGGAAAAAAAAAACAATTATAAAAAAGCAAGAAGTAAGGAAAATAAATACAGAATTAAATAAAGGAATAAGGAAGGTTAAATTAAATTAACTTAAATAAATTATTTGAAAAATAAAAAACAAACACAATAAGAGGGCGGCTGAGGGCGGAGCATGCAGGAGGAAAACAGAACCAAATGGGAACGACAACCAGAGGGGATAAAAAACAAAGACAAATCATGCGGGTCAGGGGTAACAAAAGTAAACCAAATTACTGTTGCTCGGAAGCATGCTGCCCCACGCATGACAAATGCTCATAGCGAAACTATAATTATGTACGCAGTATTTTCGTTATGATACATTTTGAATAACCTCACCCCCTACTCAACAATTTCTTCTCCTGGGTAACTTGAGACAGTTTGAAATTACTCTGAGTGCTCCCTCCTTGGTTACGGTTCAGACCTATGATCCACTGGTTTTGTCTCTAATCGACTGTCCCATATTCCTGGCGCTTCGATCATACATATCAGAAAGTATTGATTGCGCTTTAATGGAGTATGGCTAATTACCCGCAGCCTGATAAACAAATGGAGAATGTGTCCTCTAAAATCAAATCAGATTTTGGGAAGTTTTTCTCTCTTATTATGTCCATTAGCTTCTGCTATTGTCTTCAAACACATTTATTTGTATTTCAATTCAATTTTGTCCTTCCAACTTATAGTTATGTATGGGATAATTTTACGAAATTTAAATTTAAATCGCACAGACTGATACGCCCCAACAGAAAAGCCAAACTCACGAAAATCACAAGCAATTACTTGGTAAAAAGTAATGGAGAGCCGTTGTTAGTATAAAACATTGTGAGAAACGGCTCCCTCTGAAGTAATGTAAGTTTGGTTTTCGAGAAAGAAGTAATTTTCCACGACATTGATTTCGAGACCTCAGATTTAGAAATTGAGGTCTCAAAATCAAGCATCTGAAAGCACACAACTTCGTGTGATAAGGGTATTTATTTCTGTTATTATTATATCGCAATTTCGATGACCGATTGAGCTCAAATTGTCACAGGTTTGTTATTTCATGCATACGATGAGATACAGCAAGTGAGAAGACTGGTCTTTGACAATTACTAATAGTGTCCAGTGTCTTTAAGAAGAGAAGAAATACCCCTTTAATACTTCATTCCAAGATATCGACGGGATGGTTTACAAGAAGCCAGTCACGTCTTGTATACTATGTATCAAGTTAACCCAATGTCTGTATACCGTAGCGGATAAAACGGCTCCATTGATTGCCTTTCTGGGGTACAATTACAGTCCTTCCTGAAACATGATGGAAAGGAACTTTTGTCTTGATCTCTGGTAAGACTTAAGCTGACGGTTCGGAATATTCCTCCACTGGTTGCACTATGGATCCAGTAGTCCGTAAATAATATATTCTGTTTGTTTGTCGATTGTCTAGCTGTTTGACTCTGACTCCCGGCAAATATCTTTCCCACTCAAGAAAGACTAAAGAGATATATGTTTCCCGGAGAGTCTCAGTCGCTTTATGATTGTCTTTTTCATTGGTTTGTGTATGGCAATGAGCATATAATTAAATGCACCTATTCTTAATGTGGTTGCTCTCCTATATGTTGCTCTTATTAAACATAAAGGGAGACCTTGTGAATGAATTATCTCAAGCTAGCATAAGCCAATGTAAATGTAGCCCCAATCATTGTCTACCTAAAAGGTATTTATGGCCCCAATAATACCTGCAATGCTTCAAGATGTGGCGACCTAAGGCATCTTTGTCTGATTATGCAGCTCCGCAAAGCTGGGCACAGGTCCCTCAGTTGAGTTAAGCATAGGTACGAGGTTGAAGGTACATTTAGATCATGGGCTTCATTCAATAATAGGCTTTGGATAAACGACAGATGAGTGCTGCACGTACTGGCGGTGCACCTTGATATGGCTACATCATTAGACTTGTGAACAAGTCGTTAAATGTCTGTCGCGGTGACAGTGTTCCTGCTTGATGCCGAATCTCCCCACGATTCCCGCGGTATTCTCGCGAGACTGCTGGCCCCGCGAGACTACTGCTCTCACGACTGCGGTCCCATTTAACGTCGGCAACCAGCAGTTCGCTCGAGAGCAGTGCTATCGCGGGACCACCGTCACAACTCGACTATCTCACCGCGGCAGACCATTAACGACTTTTCCACAAGTCTACTACATCATACGACATTATGTGATTGTCCATAGACCTTAGCAGCAGGAGTAGATTACTGGCTACAGAGACAGCCAAGTCGAGTCTAATCAACTGGATATCGTCCGTTGTTGATGTCCTTAAGAGTTTGTAATAACATTTACCTTGGGTTTTTTATTTTTGGATGTTCAGCGGTTTCACGCAATCCATTAGAACAATTATCCACTCTACCCACGGGTTGTTCAAGAGTTTAATCTATCAAGCCATCTCGACCTTCAATGGAGTATTTGCTCCCAGTTTTCTTGATGATAGATCCCTTTGTGTATTCAAACTAAGTGCAAAAAAAAAAAAAAAAAAAAAAAGGAAAAAAAAAAAGAAACGAAAATGTAAAGCATTTTCCTCACATTCAAAACTCGTAGCAAACAAATGAAAATGATGTAAATTTCAGATATACATTATCAACGTCAACGTTAGGGTACATTTAGGTTATCCTCAAATTGTTAGCAAACACATCCGTTGCAACCAACCTTTAGTGTCAATTTTTAGATTGCCCTGTTTTGCATCCCCCTTTTTTTGCAGCAATCAAAACAAGTGAGCACGATGGTACAGGTCTTCAACTTCAATATTCTCAACAAAACCCGAAGTTACTTCTTAGTAATGAACAAATGTATTACCCTGCATGGTAACAGCATTTTCAATTTTTTTTCAAGGTAAAGTATGTGGAAGAACCTCCAGGAGTAGGGTCAATTTAAATAGTATATACATCAGCTGCAAAATTACGTTATTGTAAACAGTCCCCATTTTGTATTTTATGCTAGTGTCATAAGAACAATGTTCTTTGAGTTAAATGAGATGCCATATTTTAACTCGGTCTAGTCCCAGACAGATATGTATGTGATGTTTCCAATGGCATTGAAACCTCATTACTTCGCTACAGTGCTAATGTGTGTTTGCTCTAAATAGGTCAAAATCATTCGCCCGTATGTGGCTCTTAATAGATCGAAACACTCAGTACAAATCATACGAAGATAATGGCCTATAGTGACCTTCCGTTTATGAATTAAAAAGATTTCATCCACAAGTCAAGTGTTGCTATGGAAGAAGAAGATGGATGAGGGTGGAGCTTCTGAGAGGTCATTAGGGGGGGGGGGGCCTCCGGCTATAGGTAGGGTCATACTTCATCCAGAGAACCGAAGTTTCATGCCTTATACTTCACAAGGGTGTCGAACGGAGTGAAATGTCACTATAGTGATAACATTTTGACATTTAGTTTTACGATTGTTAACTTTCTTTCCAAAATCACAGTGCTTCATAAATATAAGACGAATGATACTGACATTTAAAACCACGTAGAGATTACAGACTTGGATAAAGAAAGTAAATAATTGTAGGCCTACGGAAGTGAACATGAGAATTACAAGATTATTCACATTTTCATGAAAAGCTTGAGGCAGTTTCTTGAAAATGATGCCATCCACAAGTCAGTCGTTGCTATGGACGAGGAAGATGGATTAGGGTGGGGCGTCTGCGAGGTCATTAGGTGCGGGGCCGTCGGTTTTAGCTAGGGTCATACTTTGGTTCCTGGAGATACCCGCTTCCACCTCATCAAACAATTTTTGGTTTGCGTCTTTTACGAGAATACCGTTACATTTTTTTTTAGGTAGGATTTGAAACTGAGCATGGTGGAAGAATAATAGAGTTTGTGGTAACACCATGTGGATATCTCTTTTGAGTAGTGTTGGTTCTAAAAAGAATCGGTGGTTATCGACTCAATGTTTAGATCAGTTGCATAAACTGATTGAAACGTTTTTCGTGTACATTTCGACAGTACAATATCACAGGGAGCCATGCAATTAATGCACTCGAATCGATTAAGGTTTTTAGTATTTAATTATCACTGTGACTCGATATAAAAAGCTACATGTATAATTTGCAATTATTTTAGAAACATGTTTAAGAATATGTTTAAGAATGATAATAATATTATATGCACAGACGATAACACACAGACTTTATGAATACCGAAAATGCATTGATTTGATACTTATGTTACAAATGTACAGGAAAAATTCAACATGTGAATTTTGCTCTCATTGTTAGCTTTCCGTTAGTATATTTTCTAAGTCAAGACCTTCACAAATTTTACAACCATTCTACAAATCAGCAAGGGACCCTTGATAAATTTGTTTTCGTGAGAAAGGGGCTAAAGTTATTACAATATCGCCTGCGAGACCTACATTAAATTGGTGTTGCAATATCTTAATACGTTCGCAAAAATACGAACGACAGGTGTTTTGTTGTTTTATTTTATAATAGCTTTAAGAAGGAATTAAACTATCGCTATTGCGTATACAAATCTCTCTTTCAATCCAAGTGGTGTAAAATTGTTTCATCTCGTCACTGAAATAAACCACACCAAAGGTTACATTAATTGATCATTACAAACTTAACAAACTTAGTAGTTACAAACTTAATCAAATAAGGCCGTGTGTGAACAGGCGGCTTCGCCTTGATCGCTGCCTCATCATGCAATGAAGTAATGGGACGTCCTTTGCAAAACCCTTTGCAACAGTCGTAGCCGTACCGCCAATTCGCATACCGCCTAAGTTTTTAAATGTTATTCCTTTACTTTATAACATCATCAAAGAACTGAAGTCTCACTCGTTTTTTAGATACAAAACTTAAACCAACCTGAGCAAAAATGGAAAATGACGTGTAACAAAAATAAGATATGTTAAATTTGCATCGGGGATAATTGAATACATGTAACATGTCTATGGTGGTAACAAGTTTGACATTAGTTTTACAATTGTTGAATATCTTCGTCAAGCACAGTGCTTCATAAATATTATACAAAGGATGCCGGAATTTTTAACCACGTAGAGATTCCATACTTGTATGAAGAAAATACATAGTATATGCCTACGGAAGAGAACATGAGAATTATAAGATTTACAAGAAGGTTAATCACATTTTCCATGAAAAGTTTGAGGCAGTTTCTATAGAGTTACACAAATGCTTTATGTATGTGCGAATACCCTGTAACGTTATATCAATATATTCATGAGTAATACCGTTATGCAGTAGGATAAGCTAAGCAACAGTTTCAACACAAAATATTCATACATATAAATGTACACAGCTGCAACTCTAAAAATGTTAACAAACGTATATTCAAGTTGTAAGGAATGCAGCAAAAATACGTCTTATTTATTTATAAAAATTTACCTAACATTCTTCGGCAAAATTTTTGCTCTTATTGACCTAAACTTTACAATTCCCTGTTCGAGTAATACCGTAACATCAAGTGCAAACCAAGTGACAGACGTGGTCTTTGAGGCATTGCATGGTGAGGTATCAATTTTCAGTTTGCGAAACACCATATTATATAATATCTACGTACTTTGCTGTGTAGATTTTGTTCTTTGAGAACTTGTCTTGCTATTATCGTTGAAGTGTCATGGTCAAGCGGTTAAGAGCACCGAACTGTGCTTCCGATCAGCAGAGTGTGGGTTTGAGTCCAAGTCGCGACACCCTTAAGCAAAACAGTCATTGCTTTGCCATTCGGATGGGACGTAAAGCCGTAGGTCCCGTGTGTTGCGTAACGCGCTTAAAATAACCCAGTGCACTTAGGAAAGAGGCGGGGTTAGCCCCGGTGTTCCTGGTTTGAGAGGTAGCATAGTGCGCCACAGAACCTTGTAGACCATTACATGGTGCTATGTCAAACGAGTAGGTCTCATACTTCAAATCTAGTCCCACTTACCTTTCATGAGAATGCATGTCAAAGCGCCTTGGGCGTCACTGAGTGACGGATTATGCGCGCTATATAGCAATCAACGATTATTATTTTACTACCGCTAAGTAATTTTCACAATTCGGGAGAATGTTTAGTTCTGAAAAGAACTGTCCTGCTCTTAGTCACTGTGTATAAAACAAGGCAATGCATCGAGTGATGAAGGTTTGTTCAAGTCTGCTATTCAGTTTCTCTCAATCAGAGATTCAATCAAACAAGGACGTGCTGTCACGGCATTGGTTGAATGCAGTGACGGTCCTTCAAATAAATGTGAAGGAGTCCGTGTCCCGGCCGGCTGTGCGCGTTCTAGACTGGTCCCCTGTTTATACGCAAGGAAAAAGACAGTTACTTGCTTCTCAGAACCAGTGATTTCAGTGGCTACAATCATTTCATTGGATAAACGTGCAGTGACGTAAGCTTATTGATATCTGTGTTTTTATTGGTCCAAGGAGAAGTTGCACTTGGCGGTCGTCTGGATTTGGATCTAGGTTAAAGGTGAAGATGGGCGGGGATTTCCCTACCCTAGTAGGCACTCTCTGGCGTTAGTCACGAGCCTCGAAGTGTGACGTCAGATGTTTAGGTCAAGCGCGTCCTTGGTACGGCTACTGCATGCGGCGGGGTTCACACAGTCAAACGTGTTATGATCTGTACAAGCTGTGTGCATTTAAAAGGCCCCATTTAAGTTTCCACTTTTACAAAGTTAATACGTGAACTGATAGAGTTGCACTTAATACATGCATTTATGTAGTTTTCAATATAAAAAGAAGAAGATCCTTCTGTATCTCCCATGAAATAGTTTACCACTTTGACAGCTTTTAAAATCACCATTCCAATACACTTTCAGATTATGTACACATAACATATGGATCGACTTAAGTAAGTAGAACATTATAACATCGTATTATACTGGACAAATGAATATAGCCAGTTAAGTGTTAGCTTTCGTTGGCATTTTAAATACTTTATGTGTGAGAAATCTTCGAACATCACAAGGGGGACGGCCACCCCACGGTGAAAGCTACATTTAACTGATTTGGGCTAGCGACTCAAATCAACTCCCACCAGGGACAAGTTGCCACCTACTCCTGGGGCTGCAGCAGGGTTTTCCCCCTTCACAGTCCGTAATGATGCAGGCAAAGGTATCGTCCACTAGGAGCCTGGCTGGTTGAGTAGAACGCACTACATGTCTCAATATAAGGAACTGCGAAGCAAGTTCTGTGGAAAAGCTTACTACACGATCTTTACAAAATTTAAAACATGGACAGTTTAGTTGATTCGGCTCGGCCATCAACAGTTTGTTCATCAAGATCATCCGTCCAGTGGCTCACCCGCCTTACGGCTCAATATCACCCATGAAGGTTTTGACACCCAACTCCGTCTGTGACTAGCACAGTAAATGATTGGTGCTCATTAAATGTATTCCTCAAACCACGGTAGCTCAAATAACTTCCTAAGTAAACCGTCTAGCAGCATGTTGACATTCTCTCGATGTAAAGAATCGTATCATTCCGATACAACAAAGAAGTGCACTTGAAGTACTTTAAAAGAAGGATACCTCAAATGGTAGCCCAATATATACATGAAAGGAGCACCAATCCGAACTGACAGTCTAACTGCTACTCCACATAGTCCTTTGATGCCAATGAGCCAATCTGCAAAGAGATGAAGTAATTCACAAGTGTTATGTTTTTGGCTTATAATACATTACTTATTGCTGGATTCCGTAAAAGCTGGCTAGCATGAGTGTTAGAAATTGACAATACTTGCATGTGTTTAGGAAACCATGATTTAATAGACCCCAATACAAATATCACAGACCAAATCAGAGCCCTCACTGGCGTCAAAGGAAGAAGCATAAACAGATTCTGTCCCCCTTATAATTAACATACGAAAATTAACATAGGCTGGGCGAGGAGGATTAAAAAAAGGGCTGGATACAGTTCGCCGTTTGAGGTGACACAGAATCTACCAGGGACAATAATCTGCCACACCGGTACACACCAGCACAGTGTACAATTCTTTTCGGATAGCGCCCTCTACCTCCAGCCCTTGTTAATTTCCCTCAATAGGGGACAGAGTAGCCTCACCGTCTGACGTCATTCTTCGTTAAATCGGCCCCACGCGCTGAGATAGTGCTGGCGCGAGATCACTGCTCTCGCGCGAACTGATGGCTCCCCGATTTCGACTCCTCGCGAGAGCACTATCTCAGCGCGTGGGCCGATTTAACGACTTGTCCACAAGTCTAGAATAACGTCAGAGATCTGCTTCCAAAAACCGGCGTGCAGATTCACCTTTGACCTCAGTCATTTCACATAGAGATACGCAGTCAAATTCTGGGCAACTATGTCACTGCACGTTTATCATATTATTGTATCCAATGGAATCACTGGATCTAGCGGCAGGGACCTGTCTTTGGGTACAGTCTAGCGACAGAGTCTCTTGAGGACAGATTTTTCTAGGAAAAAAAAGGTCACCAACACTTCAATGGAATGCAACAACTTCGATCAAAACTATGCTTATTGTTTAACTTGCTATACGTACTCATCGTGTTACCTGACCGCTATCTACACACTCCACCGTCACACGAGGCACTTGTTTCCATCCATGAATCTGTAGTGAATCATACGGAGCATCCTCGTCCCCAGCGCTGCACGGTAGAGGTCTGGTATCCAAGTTTTGGTTCTCGTAAGCGTAGGTCGTAGTGGTATCCGTAGTGTGGGAGACGTTGTCGGGGTCGGGGTCGAAGTCAAGCTCATTGAAGTAATCCGAACTCATCTCGCCCAGCATGTTGTCTAGTTTGTTGAAGAGATCAGTGAAGGTGGGCCGAAGATCAGGCTTCTCGTGCCAGCATTCCAGCATGACGGGGTATCTTCAAGAAAACACATAAGTAACATGTTTTTATATAAGTATCTTGTTTTCATAGCGATGGTCATTAATCGTTTTATTTTGTAAGAGGGCGCCAAGATAAAAATATTAGGGTGCGTTCGTTTAGCTTCCCTGGGTCAACCCCGGTGTGTGGCGTTATTTCTAGGACGAACGTGGGTAATTATCTGCACACGTTTGTCCTGCAAAAAAACCACGTCACACACCGGGGTCGACCCAGGGGAGCTAAACGAACGCACCCTATGTTAGAATCATTGGGTGCGTTCGTTTAGCTTCCCTGGGTCATCCCCGTTGTGTGATGTGTTTTTTTCCCAGGACGAACGTGTACAGATAATTACCCACGTTTGTCCTGGACAAAAAACCCCGCCACACACCGGGGTCGACCCAGGGAAGCTAACCGAACGCACCCATTGTATTCAGTGGTGTATAGTGCGCCCTCTGTTGTTGCTTATTTCTCCCAAACTACTCTCTTGCAACAATACAGACTTCATACTGCACAGGCCTAGAAAGCTAACAAATACTTACATTCCGTCTGGGCATTCGTCAGGCTGCTCCATTCGATACCCGTCTTCCAGCTTACGGACGACTTCAAAACCATCCAAACCAGGGTATGGCACGCCGCCAAGGGTATAAATCTCGTACAATACGATGCCAAACGACCACCTGGTGGAAAAGCGAAACAAATATAATATCGGAATAAGTTTTTCAGGAGGACATTTTTTGGCACAGTTTTGTGGTTGAAGTTCTGTTGCCCTGGTATCCCCTTAAGGTATCACACCAGAGGTTGAGTGCGTTTCGCTTAACCAATATATCTTCTAGTAGTTCCAAATAATATTGTATTCATTTTTTAACTTCAGGGACTAGATCGACCAAGTCGTTTGTTCACCTTTTTCCGAACGGAACAGCGCAATGTACGGCCAAACTGTGCAGTAACTTTGCGTGTCGCAGAGGATTCTGCCCCCCCCCCCCCACACGGCGAACTGTGTATGCAATATTCTTCCGATAGCGCCCTCTTTTGAATCCTCCTCATCCAGCCCATGTTATTTCCTCTTATGGAGCACAGATTCCCCGGTGGACCGATTAAAAAAAAAGGAGCAACTTCAATTTAATTCAATTCGATTAAACTTAATTCAACCAACCTTTTTGTTAGATCCCAAAAGGGTAAATTCAAATGTTCGCCTACAGTAACACATTGAAACACACACTAAAAACAGGGACAACTTAGTCCTAACTTCAACCCCCTTAACTCAATACTCACACATCGCTTTTGATGGAGCATGTGCCTTTGATGTTGGTTTCCAAACTGACCCATTTTAAAGGTCTCTTTTTGTCCTGACCGAGCCGTTGATACCCCCTCTGGTAGATATCAGCCGCCATGCCGAAGTCGGATATCTTGACCACTAGACCTTCACCAATGAGAATATTCCTGGCTGCTAGGTCACCGTGGTAATATCGAGTATTGGAAAGGTATTCCTATATCCGGAAAAAGTAGAATAACAGAATGTAACTTCGAGTAGGTATATTAGACATTTGTTTTCACGGGAAATTGCATAATATATTATTAAGTTATCCAATGGACACTTTTCCTCTGTTTGAAACGAAAACATGACTTCCAGAGACAATTTCTGAATAACAAGACGACGGTTTGAAGTTTCATTTCAACACACGATGTCGCGGAAGTCCAGCCCAAAGATTATAGTGCGCCGAAGGCGCAAGATGCCGAACTGAAGCTTTTAATATCTATTGTTGAAACTTGAAATACGCATGAGCGCCATTTCAGCAAGTTAATGTTTTGTTTCCAATTGATAGGAATGGTCATTGTCTAAACTGATCAGGGCCCAATTTCTTAGAGCTGCTGAGCAAAAAATGTTGCTTCGCATGAAATTTCTTCCTTAATAAAAAGGGATTACCAATGAAATTTTCCATTTGTTGCATATTGCTTGTTACTTGTACTGAGCTGTTGTTTGCTTACCCTGAAAATCATGTGGAAATTTGGTGAGAGGATTATCAAAGCAAAAATGTCATGCTCAGCAAATTGTTGTGCTTAGCAGCTCTATGAAATTGGGCCCTTACCTGATGTACTGTTGTATTAAAATAGTTACTTGCCGAAATGGCGTCCAGTTGGATTTCACATTTCAGCCGATTCCGCATCTTGTGCCTTTGGGGCTCTATAATATTTGGTCTAGCCGTAGCCGTAGCTTTATATGCTAATTAAGACCCAGCCTATATAACATTTCCAGTCAGAACAAGAGTACTAACATGGCTGGTGTTGTCAAGCCTCAGTAAGTACGAGCAATGGGCAGTATTTTCAAAGCCACTTAACTAGTACTCACCATACCACGAGCAATCTGCCGAGCTATCTGCAGCTGACCGGTCTCCGTCAGGCAGTGGGTGCTGTCTTCGGCTTGGTACTTCTCCTAAAAACAAAAAATGGAGTTATTATTGACATCAGCTTCAAAAATGTATTTTCAGCCAATGTTTAAGTGATTGAGTGATTGATTATTAATAAAAGCCAGCTTTGTTTCACTACGTCGATATCTATGATTATGTTTAATAAAGTTCAAATAAACAATAGTAAGCCTAACACTCTATGAACATGTATTGCTGGGATTTATGTTTATGTCCCTTTTTTATAAAAATATTGTCAGCAGGGTGAATTTTGTAATTATTTAAACCCTCGGACTCATACAAAAGTATTATACGAATGTAAACAATTACTTTATCTAACTGTGATGCTTATTTAGGACCCATCCGACCACCCCTAATTTCGATTATAAAAACATTGATTTGTTATGCAGCGGACCGCAGGCCCAGTTATTTTAGCCACGGGCTAAAACTTTCATCGTGTTTTTTGTTGTTACCAAAACTCGTGAAGATCGGTGCCAAGTTCAGAGGTCAGCTATCCGTTTCAACCCCCTAACAAACTTTTTGTTTTACTCCGAAATTAGAGGAATTCTTGCCGTAAAAAAACTTGCTCCGGGAAAGAAAAAAAAATAGGCTAAATACCAAACTGTGCAGATTTTATTTTTTTATTTTTTTTTTTATGAAAAGTGGATTTCGATTTATAACTTTTTGAAAAAAAAGGCTTTTGACTCACCCAACCACTAATTCGAAAAGAAATCGAAATTATAAAACATTGAAAATTTTGAATGGCCCCTTACTTCTTAAAATTTACTGGTTTACATATGCGGTATAGTGCATGGACAAAATGACTTTCCAGAAAGCTCGACTTAAACTAAGTTATGTAAAATGATCTTTGACAGAATGCAACCATATATAATCCTCCGTGAAATGCAGTTGTCAGACAGACAACTGTTTCCTTCCGAAAAGCTTTTCTCACAAAAGGCATACCATGGGAAAATGTACAATGTGACAACACAACAGAAGGAATACAAAACAACAACTAAATTAAAAGGCAATTGATTGTAACTATTTTAGGCAAGCCTGGGAGAATTTGGAGATTCACTGAGAGACAGAGCACTTATGCTGTACTCAAAAGTTAGGAAGAATTAATTGATTGTTCACATTCCCTTGTAAGAAGCCAGTCTGAAATTGCTGCGATCAGTTTGGACATGGTCATCGGTATTCTTTGAACAGTACCAGCAGTGTTCTCTAAATACTCAAGTTCTGATGGCTGCAGGCTGGATCACTGGACTTATTCGGTAATTGTCAGATAGTAGTATTGTCACTTGGTGAAACCTAACATGTGAAATTTTATCCCGAATTGGTCATCGAAGTTGCAAGAGAATAATGAAAGGGAAGCACCATTCTTGAACAAATTTGCACAAATTTGTGTGCGTTCAGATGCCTAAAAAGGACTTCAGGCTACTTCAGACGGACCCGTTTCTAAAATCTCCATCTGAAGAAACGTAGTTTTTTGGAAAGAGGAAATTTCTCACTCAAATATTTAAGTCTGATAAAATACTTCAGACCTAAAGCCCTTTGTGCAACAAGGGTGATTTCCTTTGGTTATTCAACTTCGAGGGAAAATTGAGCCAACATTTACACAGGTTTGTTACTTCATACAAATATTGGGATACAACAAGTGAGGAAACTGGATTTCCCTTTTTATACAAACAGTATGCAAAAGAACTTCGGTTTAGGTTTATACAAAACTTACGTCTCTGCATTTCCATAGGAAATGTAGGAGATCGCCATACTTCATGAACTCTGTGATGAGGTAGAACGGCTCGTCCACCGTACAGCAGCCAAGGACACATAAGATATTAGGGTGGGTTCCGATGTCTATAATAAGCTTGATTTCATCCAGAAAGTCCTCTTTCATCGCACGTGTAGCGTTTACTGTGGATACCAAAACAAGGAGGTTATTTTATTTCATTTCATTTCAAAATGGTAAAATAAAAAAACAGGAATCACAGCCAAAAGCTGAATTACTCATGGTCTACAATTAAAACAGGAACAAAGAAGAAATAGCAATAAACATAAAAACATATACTTTGAAATTAAAAAAAGATAAATATGATGGTGAATAGAAGAATATTGAAGAGGCTTGATTGGTTCGTTGTGTTATCGTTTCACTTTTGCTGTGCTTTTTGATGCAGGCATACTTGAATTTGTTGAGGTTAAACAACAACAGCAACAGCGACAGCGACAGCGACAGCGACAGCGACAGCGACAGCGACAGGGACAGGGACAGGGACAGGGACAGGGACAGCGACAGCGACAGCGACAGCGACAGCGACAGCGACAGCGACAGCAACAACAACAACAACAACAACAATAATAATAATAATAATAATAATAATAATAATAATTAATAATAATAATAATAATAAGGCATAACACATTTAAAAGTTATCAAGTCAATCAGATTATACACTATGCATCAGTCAACCCAACTTTTACATTTCGTAATTAAATTACTCGACTGACTAAGAATACTTCTCCATAGATTCTATGTTATTTTTGATGCGAAATTAAAATAGTCGTCAACGGACATCAAGAAGAAATTAATTGGTATGTAAATTCCAAAGAGGAGTTTTGGGCCAATAAAAAGCTCACCAACAACGCCGTTTTGATTGAATATCAACACAATTCATTGAATCAAAGAAGGTACTTAATAGCTAGCCCGAAACGGCAAATTCGGCTACAGCTACGGCTAGATCAGCGCGACGCTGAAGCTAGCAAGTTTTCTCAAACGACATAACCAAATTCAACAGAGAGGTGAGAGTGCCCATCTGACCAAAATGTTGACTTACATTTAAGGCTCTTAACTGCAACTTGTTTTGGAGCAAACTTCTTCAGCTGGCAATCCTTCGGAGATAGAGTCCCTTGATAAACGATACCAAACTGCCCGTTGCCGAGTTTCTCATTGATCTTCAGCAGGGAGCGATCTATTTCCTTCCACTGGAAATCCGCGTCTGGCTCAGTGAAATCGTCTAATGGCTCATCAGACGGATCTAGGGTGATATAGTGGATAAATCAAGAGTATTAAATATTAATAATTATATTAATTATAATATTAATAATACTGCGCCCATCAATGAACCAGTCACTGAACGCTTTACAATGTTTAAATGAGTCAAAAACATCGGTAGTAAACCAACAATTATAGCAAACAGTTTACAATGATAACAATGCACGTTTATGAGACAAATAGCATATCAACAATCTATTTAAAACCAAACAAAACAAATCAAAAGAATAAAATCTATTTTGACCTTTTCACACGACGTAAACAAAAACCCGACATTACTGGAGAAAATTTCTCAATGTTTGTGTGACCGGCTTTAATAAAGGACCCTGCGGGACACAATTTTCACTGTTTACTTCTGTTGTAACTGCATACTTTTATTGACATCTGTGTTTAAAGACGGAGAATTATAAATGATGTTATATCTTCGACGTCAAAGGAAATAGTGTAATTGTAGTTAAATAAACAAATACAGAGTCACAAATACAGCCTAGAAATTAAGTATTTTAGAATAAACCCATCAATTAAATAATCCGTGAACTATCTATAATAAACGATTTGCCAAAGATTGGAAATGGATGGCAAACAGAAAAGCATAATAAAAACCAAACTAAATGATCTAATTAAAGTTCCCGCCAAAAGTTTAATGGCGTCCGCCATTTTGGTATTGTGCCAATCTTGGTATATACAATTAGAGGATAACTCCGCAAAATCAGCAATATTTACAACATTAATTCATAAAACAAGTACGGCATTACTTTAGAAATCTAGTAATGCAAAACTAGAAACAAAATCTAAGAGAGGAGACTTGAGAGAATTCAAATCAAAAATAAATATATCTATAACGGGAGTTTCCTTTCCCGACTCAAAACTAAGTAAATTAACTATAGAAAACCGTTCTCTTGTCAAAAAGAAACATATCATAAAGTAAACTAAACTCAACAAGTAATTTATACAAGAGGAATTAATGTGAAATCTAGGGGAGAATAAATGGGAAATAGAATAGTAATTACCTGTGTTTAAAGACGGAGAAATATAATTGATGTTATGTCTTCGACGTCAAAGGAAAGAGTGACCCTCTGACGTCTTGCGGCCGATGAGGGCGCGCTAACCGGTGTATTTGAAAAGGTGAGTATGAATAAATTCCAAGTACCCGGATGTGAATTATTCTACTTGTCACATCCTCCCGTTCTTTAAAAAATGTCGTCCTCGACATAGTGACTTACAAATTAATTATGCAGTGACAACAATTTATACACTCGCAATAGTCTAGTAACTCTACTAAAGCTTGCAAATACATTTATTTGATATTTATACACATCAAATGGGGGAAAAGTAGGCAAATTGTTTCTTACTCTACAAATCCTCATTTACTTTTAGAGAGCATCACTGTTACCTTTGTCCTTGGTGAACATAAAACAATGCAAAATCAATCTATACCATCATTACCAATAGTCATCTGATGTAAACTAACGGGTAAAAAATGACTATCTGGTGAACTATGGCTGAAATTAGAAATACACACAAAACTTGTTAAGTACTCGGGGGAAATATACAGGTTACAATTTCTGGCAAATTGTCTACTTTGTTCTAGTCATCTGGTGACTCTTCCATGCTGCCAACAACTGCCTCCCTCTCTCCAGTTTCTCTTCGTACGTGTATGTTGAAGGAGACGTTTCTGACGGAGATTTATCTGAAGGAGAGTTGTCTGACGGAGATTTATCTGAAGGAGAGTTGTCTGAAGGAGATTCATCTGAAGGGGAGTTGTCTGACGGAGATTTATCTGAAGGAGAGTTATCTGACGGAGATTTATCTGAAGGAGAGTTGTCTGACGGAGACATGGGGAAGAGAACATACACGGGGTTAGGAGATTTCTGTGTACGGTTCTCTCCTTTCCATCACCTAGTGAGCGTACCTTGTAGACGGGGATGTTTTAATGTTTTGTGACTACAGTGTAGGGGTTTGGTTCCCATCTGTCTGCTAATTTGTGTGTTCCTTCGAAGTGTTTAACCTGTACGAGGACTCGATCACCTGCTCGGAGTGGTGCTTCTTGGGTTTTCTTGTCGTAGATTCGTTTCTGTTTGGCTTTTGCGTGTTGTGAAGTTTTGTTAGCTTGATCATATGAGAACAGCAATCTAAACTCAACAAGTAATTTATACATGAGGAATTAACGTGAAATCTAGGGGAGAATAAATGGGAGATAGAATGGTAATTACCTGTGTTTAAAGACGGAGAAATAGAAATGATGTTATGTCTTCGACGTCAAAGGAAAGAGTGACCCTCTGACGTCGATGAGGGCGCGCTAACCGGTGAATTTGAAAAGGTGAGTATCAATAAATTACAAGTACCCGGATGTGAATTATTCTACTTGTTACATTTGTTAAATACTACAAAATGAGCTTTGTTGTCCTCGTCCCAAATACCCAAATGAATGGCTCCATATACAGGAGCACTTTCCCTCCAACCAGGAAAGAAAATAGAAAAAGAGAACAGGAAGACAAAAAGTTATCACAAAAACCCCAAACCCACCAAAAACAGGATACAAATAAAGAAAACGCCACCAACTGCAAAAGGACAAGACAAACGGCCAAAAGAACAAACAAACCTTTACTTAAATATGAGCTTTTTCTGCAACTGCTGTTCCCCGGATACCGGACGAATATGGCCTCCTTCGAGTCGGCCAATCCCCTTCGTTTCTTGATGTAGTATACGACCAGAACGACAATGAAAACGGTAGCTGCTGGAAGGAGCAACCCGATGACAAATGCAGCCGTCTTAGATGTTGGTTTCATTCGCGGCGTCCGGTCGGTTGTCATGTCATAGGGCGGTGGTAGCAACTTCACACATTTGGGATCTGCGAAATGATGGCATGCGTGATTAAAGACAGTGGACACTATTGGTAATTGTCGAAGACGAGTCTTCTCACTTGGTGTATCTCAACATATGCATAAAATAACAAACCTTTTAAAATTTGAGCTTATTTTTGGTCTTAATTTTGGTTTTTACCCATACACCGATGTGTGTCAGCACTACTGTATACTCGGCACTTTCCCGAGTCCTGTGAAAAAAAAGTGTTGAGTATACAGTGCTGACACACATCGGTGTGTGGGTAAAAACCAAAATTAATATTCTTTATCCCCGATACAAATTTAACATCTATTTTAATTTTGGTCGTCAAAGTTGCGAGATAATAATGAAAGAAAAAAACACCCTTGTAACACAAAGTTGTGTGCTTTCAGATGTTTTATTTCGAGACCTCAAACTCTCAATTATTGAGGTCTCGAAATCAAATTCGTGGAAAATTACTTCATTCTCGAAAACTACATCACTTCAGAGGGAGCCGTTTGTAACAAGGTTTTATACTACCAACAGCCCTCCATTACTCGTTACCAAGTAAGGTTTGATGCTAATCATTATTTTGAGTAGTTACCAATAGTGTCCACTGTCTTTAATGTGGTAAGACACTGTGTCTAATTGTCCAGTTACAACGAACAAAATATAAACTTACTCGGGAGGGTAAAGTTTGTAACCTCGCTGGATGTGCTGAAGTTTAATGACGTGAATGCACTGTGGGTTCCTCCATCAGTAAATGCTTTCAGCTAAAAAATAAAATGAAACATGAATCCGGTTGTCAATATTTGGGATTTGAGGCATTGCATAGTGAGGTATCAATTGGTTTGCGGAGCACCATGTGTGTATCTTGGTGGGTGTATTGTGTGTTAGTTTGAGAAACTGTCTGCTCTTGCTTGTAGAAGATTGAAAAACACCATTGTTATACCTCTGTGCAAATTGTGAAGTTTGATTGGTCGAGAACCAATCATGTGACGCGCAACAAAAACGCATGTTACATGGCTCGCGACGCGCCGGGTAACATGAAAAGTGATGTACACCGGGTGTACATCACCTTGATCGTTCCCAGCGTTGGTTGATTTCGCGCTGTGTACGAAACAACCGCGGGTTCGAGGAAGTTGTTTCTCGTTCGTCTGCTTATTAAACAATGAATAGTCCGCCGTAATTATGTTTGAAGATGACAACAGAACTCCGAGAAGAGGAATAACAATTATACAAAGGTATAACAAAACAATTGTTGCACGTTGTGACTGGGGTCCATGGGTTTTGTACACCCTCGACGGAAAATGGCACCCTCGGCTTCGCCTCGGGTTCCATTTCCCCCTCGGGTGTACAAAACGCCATGGACCCCGTCACAGCGTGCAACAATTGTATACTGTTTACATTTCGAGTTGCCCTCGTATGGCTCTTTAACAAGAGTGGTGGTTAGTTCACTCTTTTAGAGGGGTTTCACTCCAGGACAGAGTGAAAGATCACTCAAAAAGATGCAATATTCAATATAAAACTCGAAAAAGAGTTGTCCCTCATATGGCTCTTCAAAGAGTGCTTTGTCACTCCTTTGCATATAGAGAGTGCTTTATTTTCTACTACCGCTGAGCAGATATTTGTAAGTCGTGGGAATTGACAGTTCTGAAAAAAATGTCTTGCTCATTAACCTGCGGAACGGTCGAAAATAGAACTTTGACGTACAAATTTGCTTCGGATTCGAAGGAAGTATGAACAGGGCTTAAGTATGTTTAATATTTGTAACACTTTCGTTAATACACTTACCAACGCGGTGTAATTGTTATTCGTCTGCAAATCATATATCTGTGTTGTATAAACCACTGTTTCCTAAAGGGGGAACGAGGTAGAGAAGAGAAGGAATGAACAAAAGGTCGATAAAGTTAAACACAAATGAAGTGCTTTGGGGTAATTCATCTACCGAACATTAAGCAAAATATGCTAATGATATTTTTAAACGCACTGCAGACGATTTCGCCTAAAGTTATAGGATGAATCGTGTCTCGAGTTAGGAACTTAGGATGGGTTTAATGTGACCAAACGTATATAAGGATACGGAACTTAACTAGTCCCAATTCCTAAGAATAATCCTAAGTTGGAAAGAGTTTGGTGAAATCGACGGCTGGACACCTTCGGTAATTGTCAAAGACCAGTATTCGCACTCCGTAGTGTGTCCCATCGTAATACATAAAATAACAAATCGGTGAAAATGATGACTCAGTTGCACATCGAAGTTGCAAGAGAGTTGTTGAGGGGGCTACAGACACTTTAAAATATACTCCCACTTCTGAATATCTAAACACATGAAACCTTCAAATGAAGTTCTACCCTTTGGTATTTCATTTTTTGTCTTCAATCATAGCAAGAGTACCCTGGTTATTTTTCTAGAGCGAGACGTGCGAGGAGGGGTTTCTCTCACTGCATTTATGCCAGGTTTTCTCCTCTTAATTAATTCTGTTACATCTCAGCTCAGTTTCGTTTTAATAATGAATCTGTCGAATACCGCCAGAATTGATTTATGAATAATATTGTGACCTTGTTATCTTGTCAGCTCACTGTGGAGTGTGGATGTTTTTTGCCCCGATGTAATTCACTTTATGAGCGGATTCATTGGGGGTCTTCACGCTATCTGCGAATAATGCATTGCAGTGAGCCCATGACATTCGAACCGCCAAATAACAATTTAATTAATTCATGGGAAAAGCAGCAGACTGAATTTTAGATTTCAGAAAATCGAGATTAATACAAACTCTATTGAAGTTAATTCTTCTTGACACAAAGTATTTTTGACATTGAAAATGTCATTTGCTACTAACTTGTGGGCCTTGTTTGACTTGGCAGCTTTGTATACAGCTAACGGCTATAATCGGTACAACATATCAATTGCTGAAGTAGCTTTATTCACTGTATCTATACTTAGCACATCTTAGAATCTTAAAGGCACTGGACACCTTTGTTAAATGTCAAAAACCAGTAATCTAACATGGTGTATCTCAACATATGCATAAAATAACAAACCTGTAAAACTTTGGACTCAATTGGAGATCGAAGTTGCAAGAGGATATAATGTAGATAAAAGGCACCATTGTTGCACACATTTGTGCGATTTCAGATGATACAAAAAGTTTCACGCCTGAAGTCTTTTAATAATTGAGTGAGAAGTTACCTCTTTCTCAAAAACTATACGCTCCTTCAGAGGGAGCCGTTTCTCACAATGTTTTACACTACCATAACAGCTCTCCATTGTTTTGTTTTTTATCAAGAACGTTTTTATACTTATACTTTGAGTAGTGTCCAGTGCCTTTAAATAATCAATTAAATCTTTCTTTTACACCTACATTATCAGCCACTGTTCGTTCCAACGACTTAAAGGTAGTCGGGTCCAAATGCGCAAAGCCGTATTTGAGGTCATAGCCGATGACACCCCAACGAACTTGTACAGGTGGAGTCCAGGACAAGACCACTGAATACGTCATTGACTGATTCTCACTGCCATCTACCGTCACTGCACAGTCGAGGTGAAAGTCTACCGGAACGCCTGTAATGCCGAAACCTGATCAAAATAAAAGTTCAAAGTTCAAAGTTCAAAGTGAAAAAAGAAGAGGATGAAAATAAAAAAATTACGAGAAACATTTAAATAGACATTCACCAATCCCTGCAAAAAATAATAAGACTAAAACACCCAAAACAACCCACAACATCAACAAAACAAACAATCATGAAACTTTATATTGATCGAATTAATGTTGACAATGAAAAGGTCGCGGTATTTTACTCTATGACCTCCGATGTTTGAATAATAAATGTTATAGAGAACGTTACGCATTTACTTTGTGTTCTGCAGAATTCTTCGTCACCAGTTTCGAGATAACAGTCTGAAACAAAATATTCATAAAAGAGAGATGAATTCCACATTAAAGACTAGTTGACTTTAGGTCAGTTTAGATGCTTTCAAAGTCGAGTATAACGATCCACACAAATAAGCATCGATTGTTTTTATTATTTTACTTCTTGAACTAACTCGACTCGCCATGTTACGTTGTCAAAAATGTAGAACCGTGTTATTTCACGAAGTAAAATCTTTCCTGCAAATTTCCTATGCCAAATCCAAGGCATTTTGTCCCTTTGGTGACTTAGAAAGAAATATCTTAAAAAATGCTCCAACAAAACAACAGCAGTGACAGTAAATAATTAAGGCGAAACAATTAATACTGGAACATTTGTATTCAAAAGACACTGCGTCAGTAAACTATAACAACTGGCAACCTGTAGTGTTAAGTTACGTCAAATTTAAAAATCAGAAAATTCAAGCTTTCTAAAAGTATGAAGGTCCTCGAGGGAAATAAATGAATATAATTATTATAGCAACACCACCTTACAAAACAAGAGAAAGAAGAACTTACCAGGCGTCGTGAATTCTTTCATTTTCTCACTCGTGAGTCGCTTGTTAGTTGTCCGATTGAAGGTCGAAATCTAAACAGAGTAATTTGATTAGCCCAAGTAATTATGTATTCCACTGAATAATAAGCACCTTTTCTAAGATGGTAATACCAAACAGTTTTTCTCTTAGCTTTGGGGTCAGCACACTGTAGGAGCTTTGTTTTTAACATAACCCAACCAAATATGTTGAAAACTAAACTAAAATAAACGTGCAAAACAAATTTAATACGATAACGGGACGCGATATATCGCTAACGGCACATCGCTATATAGCATTTTAAAGAGATTTGGGAGCTTTTGGCTATAAAAAAGCATCGTTCTGAAATGAATGAGGTTGGAAGATGTTTTAAAAGTGAATAATATTCCACACAAGATTTTCTGCCTCAAAATTGCATGGAGTCAACAAAATGATTCAACAAAATGGCGGATTGTGTTAGTTTAGCAAGTTCTTTTATGACAAAGAGCTTTGGCAAAGGTTTATAAGTTTTTGCTCAAATCCTCGTTCCATACGATATTGTTGTCTCAAGGTCCAACTTACTCCAAACACGTATTTGTATCCATACTGAAGACTTTCGAAGTCATAAAATGGTCTCAACTGTAAAAAGAAAAGACGTCAAAAGGTGAACACATTATTTGTGAACTAAGAGTATGTTATTAAAATTATTTCTTAACCTTTTTCTTAAACGTATAGATGAATTGGCAAAACAAATTTCCCGTTCCATGTTTAGTACGCTGCAATTGTAACAATATGTTGTCAATTTTATAGATAAAAGAGAATAAAAAGTATATCGTTATATTATATAGTGTTAAAATAACACCAATGTAGTTGTGTTGGTAACAAAATAAGTGCTATTTCAAAACTATGGTGTAAATTTGGATTCGACATGAATGTGATAACACTCAAGGTGGTATTTAAAGATCATCAGGACTTGCTAAGACGATCCTGCAAGACACTGTACCAGGAGGAAGAAAGAGAGGCAGGCAGAGAAAAAAGGTGGGAGGACAACATCATGGAGTGGACGGGCCTGACGCTGAATGGCTCCTTGAGAAAGTCTGAGGCTCGAAAAGGATGGAGGAAACTGACTGACAGGTCTTCATCCAAGGGGTGCCCCCACAGTCAGAAGACGACGGGATAGGTAAGAGGTAAATCATGATGGCAACTTTAACACCCCCTTGTTGGCATTGCAAGGAGAATACTACACCGGAGCTCTATTCAAAACAAAACACATCATGCGATTGAATGTTGCACAAGTGATAGAACAACAAGTTTTTGTTTTGTTATTGTGATAATAACAGTGTTGTTTCTATATTTATATGTATACTTTTAGTTCAATTTATTGTTGTTTTTCTTTAAGCTGAGATTGAGAGGAGAGCTTCTAGACAGGGACTGTGTTTCTGTTAGAAATTATTCTGGCTCCAGCTGTTTCTTTTTCCTTCCTCTGCATTTCAACTGTTCATTGCTGTATTTTTAATGTTTATACATAATTAATGTGCATTATTGTACTATTTTGTCAAACCGAGAAATAAATATAAATTTCGATATAAATACCGTGGTGTGCAGTCCAGACAAAGAGCATTTGGTAATAGGAAGAGCTTCTGGCTGTATATCTACATTCTCCCTTCTGAATAACCTCACTGTATACCCGTCAATTCCTTAAAGAAACATTACAGAATTGGTTAGAAGAAAAAAAACTCGTCTAAGATCACAGATTTACATAAAACTTACACGGTCTTATGATGATGATAGTAGGGAACATCTATTGAAATGTTTCCGTCTGAAATATCACTCTGATGGGAAAAAAACCCTAATTTATCACTCAGTGAGCGTTATCTTCATGTTTTGCTTTGAATCGATGTAACACCGGCTGTGTGGGTGGGACTACTAGGTTTCGTTCTTTTCAGAACTTGTCTTGCTTTGTATTGTACTACCACAGAGATATTCTTTTGGAATTCGGGAGAAATCTCAGTTCTGCAAAGAACTGTCTTGCTTTTTGCTTTTTAACGAACGGTGTGGAAGATTGGATATTGGTCGGGACTACTTCACTTAAAGCCATTATACACTTTCAGAGGAGAAAAAAAATTACTTATAGGGTTTACAGAAGGTAATGGTGACCCACTTCTCTTGAAATATTATTCCATGAAATGCTTTAATTTTTGAGAAAACATTAAAACAATGATCAATTCTCGATTTCGAGATTTACGGATTTATTTTAAACACACGTCATGACACGGCGTAACGTGCGGAAAGCAAGGGTGGGTTTTCCCGTTCTTTTCTCCTGACTCCGATGACTGATTGAGCCTAAATTTTCACAGGTTTGTTATTTTATATTAAGTTGTGATACATGAAAGTGTGGGCCTTTGGACAATACTGTTTACCGAAAGTGTCCAATGGGACAAAGTGTCGAGGGGACTTCTAACGTAATATTTCCTGATATCATCTCACAATGCAACGCCTCGCATCCAATTTATCTGTTGTTCATTCTTGTTACCTGACGTGTGAAAATTCCACGTTAGATTACCGCTAAGCGCCCACCAGCTCTCGTTGACTTGATGTGTGTGAAACATGACACGATATTCCATTTCGGCTGAAAAAAGGGAAATTATAAAAAGGTCATGAAAGAAGTTCATCAGGCTGGTAAAATATCAACTTATTAAATGTATTTTCTAAGAAACACAGCTAAATAAAAGGTCGTTTTCAATAAAGATTGAGTCTGAGACGTTATTGGTATAAACAGCAAAATTAACAACTGTTACAAACAATAATCCTAAATAATGGGCCGGACGTATTGTTTGTAGAACACTTTATAATTTGACTACTTTTAAGTAGTCCAGTAAGATCTTAAAAGATCGTACTTGATATCAATATAAATTATTTTAGGAAAGAGACTGTACTGGGCGAATAATGATGAAATTATGGAAAGTAAAGTAACCAGTATGCGTTCATAATGAAGTAATAACCAGAGATATTATTAAAACTCTACAAATTCTCTGCTCAGATCTGACTAAAATCCCGGGTCTTGGGGGCCTGACCTATGACCCCGGGAAACTGGTTTCAAAATGGGACCTCAGCTCAGATTCTGCGTCAGTCTGACCCCCTTCATGGGTAACAGATTCCAAGTCACGCTGACACAGAAACTGGGTCAGCAGCCGATCTCGAGTTCAATAGGACGAGTAACCCGTCCTTACTTTGGATGGGTTCAATACGTCCTTAAGTTTTCGAATACGGAACTGAACTCGTCCTGAGTCCTTAGATTAATCCTAAGTTAGGAAGAGCTTGGTGAAATCAACGGCTGATCAACGGCTGAACTGGTGTCCTATGGAAATCTGTCCTCATATTAACATGAGCTGAAGGAGAATGGTCCAAAAGAGGGCGCTATCGAAATACGTTTGTACACAGTTCGCCGTATGACGGGATAGAATTTGCGGGGCAGAATCTCCTGTCACACCGGCCCAATTCTGACCCGTGAGTCATTTAGGCAACTATTTTCAAATCAAGGATATACTTTACGTAGTGCGTTGTAGCAGTAATCTATCCCAATTGACTTCTTGAGAAGCAAAAGCAGAACCGTTATGAGAAGTAACTTCATGATCACTGATCTTTAACCTCTAGCCAACGCAAGTCCTGAAAGAAGCAAAGACAGTTTATTTTATTAAGAAACGGAGACAATTTATTTCAAAGGATGTGAACAAAGTTACCCCCACCCCAACGCATGTTTTTCCCCTGCACTGCAGAACTGCATCCTCAAAACAAATTTCCCTTTTGGAAAGCACTAAAACGGTGGCAATTTTCGTAGTAGTGAACAAAAACTGCCTCCCCAACTCGTATTAAACTGCTGTCTTCCAGAGGTTTAAGAGTTGGATTTTAAATCATACACATTTCATGCACAGATCTTTTAGCAAACAAATAAATCATAACAAAATGTGGGGGGGGGGGGCGGTTAATGAGTCCAAAGTATAGCGATACGATGGCGTGCCAGTGGAAGACGTCCACTTGAAGACGTTTTTTTTCTCTATCTATTTTGAAACATTGTGGAAGTTTCTTGTTTAAAAAAATGATTTGACACGCAGTCCCGAGGATCGGGAATGAGTGTAACAAGAAGGTTACAGAACCGCATTTCAAAGATTTCTTGATTTTCCACGAATTTGATTTCGAGACCTCAGATTTAGAATGTGAGGTTTCGAATCAAGCATCTGAAAGCTCACAACTTCGTGCGACAAGGGTGTTGTTTCTTTCATTATTATCTCGCAACTTCGACGACCGATTGAGCTCAAATTTTCACAGGTTTGTTATTTTATGCATAAGTTGAGATACACCAACTGTGAAGACTAGTCTTTGACAATTACCAAACAACATGTGTTTCTCATTAAAGCCATTGGACCCTTTCGGTACAGAAAAAAAAAATCACAGATTTACAAATAATTTACAGGGTTTACAGAAGGTAACGGTGAAAGACTTCTCTTGAAATATTACTCCATGAAATGCTTTACTTTTTGAGAAAACAGTAAAACAATTATCAATTCTCGATATCAAGAATTACGGATTTATTTTAAACACATGTCATGACACGGCGAAACGTGCGGAAACAAGGGTGGGTTTTTCCGTTATTTTCACCCGACTCCGATGACCGATTGAGCCTAAATTTTTCACAGGTTTGTTATTTTATGTATCATAGTTGTGATACACGAAGTGTGGGACTTGGACACTACTGTTTACCGAAAGTGTATAATGGCTTTAAAGACACTGGACACTATTGGTAATTGTCAAAGACTAGTCTTCACAGTTGGTGTATCTTAACATTATGCATAATTTGTTTAACCCGAAATAGATCAGTCAGATCACTTTGGCAAATTGATTCAAGGAGTAAATTCATTTAAAAACGATCACGATGAAACTGTATTTCATTTAGGCACATGACACCGAATTGTGAACAGGCAGTGCAAGCAGAATATGTGACTGCATATAAATTAAATTATGGTGTTTTCGGGAAATGCACGAAGCACTTAAACACACTGAACACTATTGGTAAATGCAAAGACCAGTCTTCTCACTTGGTGTACCTCAACAAACGCATAAAATAACAAACCTGTGAAAATGTGAGCTCAATATTGGTCGTCAAAGTTGCGAGATAATAATGAAAAAAAAAAAAAAAAAATGTGTGCTTTCAGATATTTGATTTTGAGACCTCACAATCTAATTCTGAGGTCTCGAAATCAAATTCGTGGAAAATTACTTTCTCGAAAACTACGTTACTTCAGAGGGAGCCTTTTCTCACAATGTTTTATACTACCAGCAGCTCTCCAATACTCGTTACCAAGTGCGTATTTATCCTAACATTTACTTTGAGTAATAACCAATAGAGTCTAGTGCCTTTAAGCTGATGAAGAGCATAATGTCATCTTGTAAAAAGGAGGTTTTGACCTAACTTAAATTTTGTTCAGATCCAACTATGAATTTCAAACAAAAAGAAAGAAAGAAAGAAACAAAAACCCTTTTTGAAACGTCATTGATGCGAAACACTCAGTACAAATTGCACTTATCGTTTTTGTGACAGTAAGGCTATAATAAAATCAAGTCTTACTCTTCAGTTTCCGATTGGCAGTGTAATGCAAAACGAAAACACTTCAAGGGCTATACACGAAATACCAATGCACTCATTCATGTACTCAAACATACGATTTGAATGTCAAATTTGTTTTTAAATACAATGAATCTGTTGTCGGAAGTGGAAATATCACCCTTTGGAAGAGCTCGTTGAAGGAGGCCGGCGTCCAAAATGTTCAACATTTTTTTTCATAATTTAAAGTGTTATAAAACGTTAATTTGAATGCCCAGTGGTGGCCTTTACAAAGAGTTCAGACTAGTTTTATCTCGAGGACTACTCGAGACGGGCTACTCGTCTTTGAATGTTTAAATGAGAAATTACCTCTTTCTCAAAAAACTATGTTTCTCATAATGTTTACAATGTCACCGGCCCCCCATTGTTCGTTACAAATTAAAATTTATGTAAACGTGTGTTCAGTGCCTTTAAGGACACGCTTCTCTCAGCCGCTATCTCTGAAATCCAGCTTAATATTATTCGAAACGGCACGGACTCCACCGGTATTCTCGTTTCCGATGCTCAAAATTTCCGCCACAAATTCAAGACACATTACCAGAAAATGAATTAAAAACATTCTGCACTGCTCACGTTCCAGTTAATTGTTCACCTGTTATCCATTTCCCGTTTTCCCAATACGCATCGTATTCTACAAAATGTTGTAATCTATCAAACCTGGTTTATAAATTCACAATAGCAGAAAAGACTACGGGTGATTAAGTTTTAAAAATGTTGCGGGAACACACATACTCTCTGGCTCCCTACGTAACGGGAGAGAGGGCCCGTTTACATTTCAGAATTGACCCGGATCAAGGTCCCGTGGGCCTGAACTATTTCTGGGTCAAAATAACGGAATCGTTGTTCCCCAAAACCCCAAGGATATCAAAACCCCGTAGAATCCCAACTAAAATGCTTAAAATAAAGCAAACATTCAGGTCAGCCTGACCCGAAACAGGTTCAAACTGACCAAGAAATGGGTCAGGCCCACAGGTACCCAGAATCAGGGTCAACATTTTGACCCGGGAGTTAATTAGAGTGTAATTTTAAACCACCTGCATAATCTACTTCTTGATGCTACTCTCACACTAAGGAAATTATGCTAGCGAATGGGCTTACGAATGGAATTATTTGACAGTCGCTCAAACTTCGCAACATTCGCATTGTTTCGTAAGCGTTGGTGACAATTTCGGAACGTTCACTAGTCATTCTCCACCTCTTTTCGAAGATCACTCAATCAAAATGTGGCGAATATTCTTGCGATTATGATCAAATTCTTGCGAATAAAAGCGTTAACATTCGCGGTGAATTCGCCAAACAATTGCGATTGGATGGTGAATATCACAGAAAAATGCAAATGCTTGGATGTTATATGAATATTAATTTTCATCTTGGTCACCCCTCGGTCGTCCCTCGACCTCTCCTTAACAATATATGACGAATGATTACCAGCGCTTGACCATGCTAGCCAATGCCTTACAAATAGGCAACGAACGTTGCGCACGTCGCGACTGAGCTTACCAACAGTTTCAAACAAATGAAGCGATTGCTAGCGAATGTTACGAATGCTTCCGAATGCTTACGGAAGGGCTTACAAACGTTAATAATGCACTTCGGAACGTTACGAATGTCTTACCATCGCTGCCAATGTCTTGCCATTTTCTGACTAATTTCCGCGATTGCTATTAATACCGGGCGAATCTCGCTCTGGTCACTTGTTCGTTTGAAATAGCAACACCACATTTTGTAAGAAAGGGAACCGGCGAAGGTTACAAACGCCTTACGAGTGCCTTTACGAACGTCGCCACAACTTACGCATGCTTTACAGACGTTAACAATGGCTTACCAATGCTAACGAATGTCGAGGCGAATGACCGTCTTCGAAGACACGCTTACGAAAACACGGCGAATGTTGCGAAGTATAAGTATTTGGTTATGAAATTGTGTCATATCCTGTTTTGCAACCAACCCACTACTCTATTCCCGGGGTTGCCCCCAGGGGATTATTTGCCGGCCTTTTACAATACTATGATCGCTTTACCCACCGGTCTGCAAATTGTCATAACCCGGGGAACAACCACCCCTGCTCTAGAGTGTAGGGGTAAGCAATACAAACCCGGGACATTTTTGAGCATGCAACCGGAACCCCTCGGAATAGGGACGCAGTGCTAAAGTGTACCGGGGGTATCCTTGGAGTAAAACAAAGTCCCTGTGCCCTCCCCGGGGCTGTTCCACAAGGATAAAACATACTGTGTGAACAGGTCTTTAGGCACAGCATTATAACAAGGGTTTAATCAAGCCACAATTATCCAGTTAAACTCAACAAAGACAGTAGTGGGCATTATGATCTTTACTCATGGAACAATCACATTACATGTACATGTTATCGTGAAAGTTCATCTGTGTTGGTAATTTAGATACAATTCGGTCACAACACTGAAAATTATTTCATACCTGAAATTTTCGACCGACATGTATGTAGCCTTTATACTACACCCACCTGGGCCCAATTTTAAAAAGCCTGTAAGCACACAAATTTGCTTAGCATGAAATTTCTTCCTTACTAACAACATAATTACAACAAAATTTCCACGTTTTAGGACAAGCAAACAACATCAGCTGAATGCCAGAAGCAAGCAATATGCAACAATTCAAAATTTGATTGGCAGTCCTGTTTTTATCAAGGAAGAAATTCCATGCCAAGCAATTTGTTTGTGCTTACAGGCTTTGTGTAATTGTATGATATAGATCGTGCAAACCACAATTAAAAGTCACCTCAATCATGAATCTATCAGCCTCAACTCAAACGATTGTTTCAAGTACTGAGTGTATTGTCTCGGTCAATTACCCTAAGGGGTTTTGACCCGTATTATGGGAAACATGAGTCATGATATTGCCCCAAATGCTGAAATATTTAGCGCCCGCAACAACAGAGGAAGTGTTTTGAACGGTTCGGGGAAGTCATGCGGAAAATTGCGTTAAAAGAAGAAGAAAACCACTCGAGGAAAATAAACTTGAAAATAGAGCACAATATTTAGGATCAAAGAGTAACTGTTATAACATTGAATAAAATTCACAAGGCCGAACGTCCAGTTCAGTGTCAGGGCTACAACTGAATAACAAGTGGTATAGGCCTACCACGCGTATGTTGCCACCTACTCCGGGGGCTTAAACCGGGTACACCCTTCACAATCCGTGAGGACATAATTATAGGCATAGAAACTGCTATTTTGTTTTATGACCACATTGCCTCAAAAGTAAAATGATTCACAAAAATGCTTTTTACGCGATCGAAAGTTGGTGTACTTCAACCAAGTAAGTTTGTATTGCCATTCGATTTTAAGAGTGGCTACTATAACGTCAGCTTGCCATTTTCCTCCCAGAAGTCTTCGCTTGCTGAAGTGGGCGGTCGTACTGATCAAATCGAAAGCGTTCTCGAAGGGAATAGGAAAAGGCTTTTATACGGCTCTCCCTTTTTTCCCACGTGGGATTTTCATTTAAGTAAAACAATCAAACACAGCTCGGGCAACCGGTAATATTATGAACAGAAGATTGAAACGTAATTCAAGAAATGAATAATACTAGAAGTGGGGCGGGTTGTTCATAGCATGTTGTTTTTTGTTTACGACCGGTCTAAAGTTTCAATGCTAATGCCCCGGAAAGTGGGGGTTGGAAGTACACTAACAGCATTAGGTGAAATCCTGGTGAATAATCATCTGCTATAGTACAGTTTCCCACATTGTATAGTAAGAACACTTATTAATAAAGATTAGAAAGGGTCGAGGGCATGTTATTATTCAGCTTGAAAAAAAAAATCAATTTCTTAGAGAGGACGTCTTGTGCGGGCCAAGAATTGTACGCATTTAAACACAGCTTTAAAAGAGTACTATAACACAAGGAACACCTGTTGTATCAGATAGGTTTAATGGAATTTATTAGTTTCTCATTCAACAGAAGATGCATAACAGATGAAATAAAATGCGCTAAGACACAGACGGACGGACAAGTTATTTGTGGCAAGAAACGTTTAGTGATAAACCCTGTCGATTGAAAAATATTCACAATAAACAAAAAAATACACACGAAAATCCGTTCATCAAAAAAACACACACAAAAAAAACCCCCCAAAACCCAGTCGATTATAAAACTTGTAAGTGTTTTAAATAAAAGTCTTGCACTATCGACTCTTTACGATATATAAACAGTGTTTTCTACATCTCGACCAAAAAAAGAGAAAAGAAAAACAGTTAAGCAACATAAATAACGATTACATTTTGTGGGTCGTTCAGTTGGCGTTGGGCTCGTCCAGTTTGATAATTTCACAAACCAGTTGTTATCGTCACTACAAAACATGGCATAACTGATTGAATCCATGCAACATGTGAAAGATATTAGTCTGTATTTGTATTGAAATTATGTGTTATTAGTAGCAACCCTTCCACTGAGGGAACATGTCTTTGATCGCCAACTATGGTCAAATCGATTCCTCATGTAAAGTCTGCAGTAGAGTCTGGAAAAAACAAACTTATTCCGCATCAGATGTTTTGGAAACTACTTTCCAAATTGTCTACTCGCTGAAGCGTGACTGGAAATGTAATTATGTAAGTACAATATGCATGTGTAACGACACCCAGTAGATCGTTTCTAAGGACAATCCTTATTACTGCCGTGAGATAATGAAAACAAATATCGAAATGTCAAAGATGAATATTCTCATGGATTCACAAATGTTAGCTATCTGAAATTTCGATAAGTTAAAGACAATAACATGTCATCGAAAAAAAAATAACAGAACAAAAATGACTACATTCTTTGTCACAGCATCAGCAAGAGCAACCCCAAAACAACAACAAAAGCCACAAACCCCAAAACAAAAACAGCAACACCAACAACAACCGCAGCATCAACGTCCCGAAGTTCGTATACCAACACAGTTCATCCAGAGGTAGGCTGGACATACTTCTAATTGAGGATATTGCATGAATAAAAAAATAAATAAAAAAAACCCCACGACATTGACTTGTACAATACCGGGAAAAAAGTAATGCATTTTGTTTGATAGCAATGGTTGGTACATTTTGAAACATATTATGTCTATACTCCAGTATAATTGTTATAAAATAAAGAATATTTCCATCAAAAATGACAATACATGAAAAAAACCCGCCCTAACATAGACATGTTAGTCTTTTCCGAAATCATGATACTCGTAACTGGTCACAGCTGTTGTTGTGCTCAAACTGCGTTTTAAAACAGTATTATAAATAGTCTGTAAAAATAAAGGTAATACTTAAAACAACAACAAACAAAACACAAACGAACACCCCACGTGTACACAAACAAATCAGACCTTAAAACAATGGGTTCAAGCACGTATAAAGGGTGATATGTTTTATAACATTACCTTTAGGTCATCGTCTTCCGACTCGTTGCACAGAAGCGATGTAATTAACCACCATGTACAACAGTTACAAGTCACGCTTGGTACAAAGCCATTGAATTTCAATACAGTGTTTACGTACACTCGAGTAGAAATCCTAAAATCCTAAAGTCAATTTTCTTTTGATCTCGCGTCGTTTACTCTCAAGGGGTTGTCCGTTTTGTGACTCGTTTGAAGCTCCACAAGATGCTATGTACCTGGTTATTGACACTTTCTGTTTGAAGAACAAACAAAGTGACCCTCAGGATTTGATATGCATTGACGCAAACTCTAGTCCGAATCAAAGACTTAAAAACAAATAAATGAAAATAGTGACATAAAAATAGTAAGCGTTAATCAACTTGTTTGTCCCTGTAAATGCACTGGACACTATTGGTAAGTACTCAGAAGAATTGTTATAGCAAGTAACGGAGAGCTGTTGATAAAACACTGTGAGAAATGGCTCCCTCTGAATTTTGAGAAAGAGGTAATTTCTCACTCAAATAATAAAAGACTTCAACTGAAGCCTTTTTGTTATAATACGCACCTGAATTAGGCAACAATGGTGTGTTCTCTTTCAAAATTCTCTTGCGAATTCGGTGACCAACTTAACCCAAAATTTCACAGTTTTGTTATGGATGTAAATGTTGGGATACCCCTGGTGAGATTAACGGTGAACAATACCATAGGTGTACAATGCCTTTAAAACGATAGTATTCTAACGACTGTTGACCAAACAAGTTATTCCCCCAATCTGATTATCATTTCCGATTGGACATTTTTGGATGCAGCAATCGATTGCTGAAGAAGAGCAGTCACAATTTTATTTAATTGACCAACAGTTATAAAGGGGTTGAGCTCGTTAGTCTCGCTAACAGACGAAAGCTGTTCAGATCCGACACTTCTTAAGAACTTCACACAATGGTAGTACCCGCAAGTTTACTATTTATTTTATAGTTTATTTCTAAACACAGACAAACTGCCCAGTCGGAATACACAACCAATGAGAAATATTGCCCCTTGTGAATAATAGATGACCTGCTCATGGCTTGGTGTTGCTCTCATGGCTTACAATTACCTTACAATAACCGGCAACTGTGGAATGCAACCTGTGTAGCTTTAATTGAAAGTCCGACCATTGAGTGCTACATTTATTACTTTCAATGTCTCAACTTCAAGCAATTTTTTTTAGATAGCAAACTTAACTCCTCTTCCGTGGATATAAAAAAAAAAAGAGGAAACAAAAAATACTTCAGTGCGACAACGTAGTTTAGAAAATGTAGAATCAGAAGAATTCGAGTACATAGTTCAAGTTTGAATTGATTCAGTTGTAAATTATCATGAACGGTATTGCCTTTGGTGTTGCCGCCTGCGTGGACATCTTTTTGCTTTTCTTCGCAACCTTGCACTCAAATAGGAAGTGATTTATCATGTTTGAATCATATTGAATTGGAAATTTCATATAGATTGAATCTATGCCTTATTGAAACTCACTTTAGAAATCGCGTCATGGGTTGATTGTTTATAAGTAGGCGAGCACCTTTGTCACAATGTTGATGAATAGGTGTCTGACATTGGATCTGATAAAATGCTTATAAATCCAAGTTTTTCAAAAGGCACGACCAACAATTTCCTAGAGCCCAGTCTAATGCTTTGACCAGAGTGGGTTTGTATGAGGTGATATTGAAATGTTTTAAAAGGGTTCAATTTATTGAAGAAAAAAAATAATATTAATATTAGATTGTTATCACTAGAGATCTTGATCATGCCAAACGAGCTTTTAAAAACTATCTTCAGTTTCACAACATAAATGTTTATTAGTTAGGAGCAATTTTTTTTAACATTTCGTGAGGGTTAAACAGAATCGGCAAACAACTATGGCTGGGCTCAACCCCTTCTTTGACTAGGTACTAAAACTTCCTCGAGAAGTTCTAATTAATTCATCGATTGTTGTTTGCCAAGTTCCATTGCTTGAAGTTTCACTTACCCTTTTCAGGGATCCCATTTTAATGAATAAATTTGTCAAATCGAATGCCGTTTGAGGAGTTGTTGACAATGTTATCTTTAAAAGCACCGTACACGTTTGGCATATTGTAAATGACCAGTGTTCTCACTTCGTGTATCCCATCATAACAATACCGTAACAAGCCTGTGAAAATTTTGGCTCAATTGGTCACCGAAGTTGCGAGAAAATGATTAAAGAAAAACACCCTTTTTGGGCGAATTGGTGTGCTTTCAGATAGGAATAATCCCTTTCTCAAAAACTATGTTGCTTCAGAGAGAGTCGTTTCCCACAATGTTTTATAATATCAACAGCTCTCCAACGCTCGTTACGCAGTCAGTTTTTACGTTAATGTCTGTTTTGAGTAACTACCAAACGTGTACATACCCTTGCACAGGTAAGGTCAAGATATTGTAAAAGGTGATTTACACAAAATCTAGGATATCTCAGTTGTATACCATATAGTACTAAAGCCTAAAAAACAAACAAGTCAAGAACTGGTAAAACAAAAATCAAAATGAAATGAAAATATTATAACGTAATGGATACAGAGCAATACAATATGGGAAACATTAAAGGGACACGTTGCCTTGGATCGGTCGAGTTGGTCTTTGAAAAGCGTTTGTAACCCTTTGTTATAAACTGCATACTATGGTTAGACAGATAATTTAAAAGTAGAACACAATGATCCACACAAATTTGCCTCGAAATTTATGGTTTTCCTTTTACTTTGCGAACGGTCGGCCATTTATGTTGACTCCCATAAATGGCCGACCGTGTTTTAGAGTGATACTTGTGTGGGTCATTATATTCCACTTTTAAAATAACTTTTTAAACAAATGCACTTTATAACAAACGGTTTCTAACGCTTTTCAAAGACCAACTCGACCGATCCATTAAGGCAACGTGTTCCTTTAACAGAAGCAAGCCAGAACTGGTTTTTAGTTGCCTGACCAATACAACACGAAATTACATAAAGTGCACCAGTGAGTTCTCAAAGAGAAGTTTCAGTCAGAATCCAATTAATACCGCATATAATAATTAAAATGGTTTATAGGGGCCTCTTATCTAAAAGATGTTGTAGACGACGAGCACGTTTCTAAGAATGTGAGTGAGGTTAAGTGTTTTGTCAGGAATTGTTCTGTGATTGGAGACCTATAGTTGAATTGTTCCTCCGTGCTGTACAATGCAAGAAAGATAATCTGATTCGCCTAGGCTAGTGAACTCGATCATAATCTAGAATGTATCTGGTGATCTTTATATAAAGTGAATGTGAAGAAAGCAAGCTTAAAGTTTGCGCTCGCTAACTGCACAAATTCCCTAAATCTGCCATTGATATACATTATCCCCTAACCCACTATACATAATCCCCAAACCCACTATAGACAATACATAACCCCCTAACCTGAACCACATAATGCCCCTCCTCCGGCGCCACCCCCCCCTTAAAAAAGGGACTTTTTGATTTGGAAATGTCAAGAGTTTGAATAAGATAATTGTGATGTCTCCATTACACACAGGCAATGTAAGGCCTATTTGGATTACACCTCATGCCTGATAATTCAATAAGAAATAGTAAATTACGTGAAAAAAAAAAGCGCTGATAAGTATTTTTAAGAAAAAGGCAAACGGAAACTTTGCCAGATATACCATCTAAAAAAATAAGTGAGCCCCTTTTGCCCCCGAAGAAGTTTAACTATATGCTTATGCCAATGTCATCGACTTAAACTGGTTTCCGGAACTAAATTGACACTGTCGATTGACTTAAAGAGTAAGTGTCCGAACTATGATCAAATTAGCTGTCTTTGGAAGTTCCTCAAACTCGTCGATTTATTTGATTAGGAAACACCGGGGCAAACTAATAACATAATAATCTCCAAGTGACATCTCTTTAAATCAGAACTGAAGATTACACATCAATTGTGTTAGAAACAAAGTTGGGGTATTTCACACCATACCTTAAAGGGGGATATGCCTTTGGTAATTACTCCAAAAATAAATGGTCATCAAAACTTTCTGAGTGAGAAGCACTGATGCGGCGTTTAACATAAACATTTTGAGAAAGAATTCCCTCCATAGGAATGTGGCTTAAGAGAGAGTGATTCATAACACTTGTCAACCCGAGAAACCTACAGACGAACAGAGTATACTGTTCGAAACATCGAGACCCAACCGGCTCTTTTCAGAGCCAACATTCACCCTAAGAGATTTACACATGGTTGTACCCGCAGTTTTACTATTTATGTATAGTTTCTCCTTAACCTGAGAAACGTTTCTGGATAAAAAGTTTCTCAGGTAATGTTTCCCAATGACAGATTATTCTTCCTGCATTGACCTCACACCGCTCCACATTTTTCAACGACATCTCAAAACAACATCCACCTTTTAAAATGAAGTTTTCAAAAGTAACTTTTATTTTACATATTCTAACTTACACTGCACTTAGGAATGAAACAGTCCCAAGAATTTAACAGCCAAACGTATACTTTGCATCTGTAACAAACTCGTCTGTTTTATGGCTCCCATTTTGGAAAATGGCGGCCATTTTGAGAAATTGGCGTTCATATTTTGCTTTTTGGCCAGGTTTAGTGTTACGAAATGCGTTTCATTTGATTCCTTGTCAGTGAAAATGTATGTTTAGCACTGAACATTTAAGCTCTAAGTCATTTAGAAGCGGATATATTGGGAATTATCGGGCTAACGGCGGCCATTTTTCAAAATGGCCGCCATACACTTTCCCCCACTCGGATTGCTTAAGAGTTTTGATATTTTAGAGAGGAAAAGATTCTGGGTATGAAACAGTTTACAGACTTTCTGTTGCAATTTGTCCGAGGTTGACCCATTGTTTTGCATGAAATGCCTGTGTAACGATGCGGCAAAGGAAACATGCGTCATAAAAAAATCGAATCTTGGTAATAATTAAAGGCTGACAAGCCGTTACAAAAAGTGGACCCGAGAGAGCAACCAGTGTCGGCTTTCTCAAGCATCAAAGCTCTTTGAATTAAAGGAACACGTTGCCTTGGATCGGACGAGTTGGTCTATAAAAAGCGTTAATAACCGTTTTTAATAAAATACATGGTTTGAAAGATGTTGTAAAAGTAGAATACAATGATTCACACAAATTTGCCTCAACATTGCGTGGTTTTCCTTTTACTTTGCGAACTAACACGGTCGGCCATTTATGGGAGTGAAAAACTTGACTCCCATAAATGGCCGACCGTGTTAGTCGACGAGGTAAAAGGGAAAACCGTGCAATTTCGAGGCATGTTTGTGTGGATCATTGTATTCTACTTTTACAACATCTTTCCACCCATGCATTTTATTAAAAACGTTAACAAACGCTTTACAAAGACCAACTCGACCGATTCAAGGCAACGTGTCCGCGTATCTGAAAACCAGGGACGTCGTTAAAAAACGTCTGACGTACCTCCCTATTTAAATCTCTAATTCCATCTGCCACGAGACATGATTAGATTTTGACAAATTCGTTTCGGTGTTCCTGGGCGGGAAAAACACATTTGGACTTGATGCTTTATGCGTCAAATATGAATTCTCTGATGCAATTATGGAGGTCCCGGGAGGCAGATGCGCTATTTGTTATGCGCAGTTCTTGTTGTTCTAAGTTGACTGCGGGCAAATAATTAGTTTACACACTGACATTCTGTAAAAACAAAAGCTTTTACACCTTCTTGTGGGCTTCTGACCAAAGGTTTCCATTGCTTGCCATTCATTTTAAGAGTGATTTCCAAACGCACTTCTCTCATTTAATTATAAAGTGCATGTAGATTACATTTACAAGCTCAGGTTGGTGGACTCTCACGCATAATTGAAGCTGACAAAACAGCATTGTGTTTTAGAAATGGCTGATTGAAAATATTGATTCGTCAGTTGATCCAATAGTCTTAGTGCAAGACACTGAGTGTATGGGGCCCTTGGTATTACCAAAATAGAGGCTGACCAACTCAACAAGAGAGCGTCTTGCACCAAGACTAGTGATCCAATTACGGCATGATCAGTGGATGAGCTCTGCTTTCAGTAAGACCCAGAATCGAATTGTTTTCTTGTTTTTCAGTCAAAACTCTATCCGCATGGCGCCGTTTTTATTTAATCAAAGTCTTCGTTTTTACTTCTAATCATGCTCATATTTTTCAGGAATTCATGTCTATGCCTCTCTGTTGGTCAGCATGTGTGCATAATATTGGTACAGATAGAAAATATAGATGTTGTATATAGGGGCAAGCACAAACCAGATTTACACAAAATGTCCTTCCCCTGTTTATCTTGTCACTTATCACTTCATGCAAAGTCAAACTTGCACAGCGAGACTGACTATGTGCTTGTCTCATTTTCATAAAGCATGTAAGCACAAAAAAAACCATCTAAGCACAGGAAGATCGTGCTTGGCAAAAACAGGTCACCAGCCAATATTCCATAAAGTTTGCACTGTTGCGACTGGTGCCCAATTCATTTTGTGCTCGGCAGTATTTTCTACGATTTAACAGCTTTATGAAATTTGGCCCAGGTCTGTTACACAAGAGTATAACGTGTGAGTTGAACAAACTCTCCTAAACTTTAAACCAACTTGGGTATATAACGAATACGATAAAACAGACACAAACGTCAAGAAACATAGACATTGACTATCGATGGAGGTTCCATCGCTTGGGGCATATCAGTCTGATTGCTTGGTGTTCCTTGCAGTTCTCTGACGTATTCGTAAAGATTTGTCTAGTAGCTTTTGTTTGTTTGTAAAGCAATCTACAGACGACTGAAAGGGGAGACAAAGAAGAAAGTTCAATGCGCTTTCCGTCCGACTTCTAAGTCTACGAGTTTGATGGATGGGGTCAATTATGGAGTAATGTCTAATATCGATTGATGCAAATTTTAACTTCCTTTAAGAAGAAAGATAATACACTTGGATAATTTGACGTTCTCTTCGAGACTTATTTTGAAGTAACTGCTGGACCACAATGAAAGATTTGTGAAATTAAAGAGAAATGTTCTGATGAATTTGTTTTACCCCGAACGCCACAGAAACACTGATAACAACACTGATAACTTCGCTCTACGACCAAGAAAACGTGTCCAACCCATGCAGAGGCCTTTTAACTGACCCATTAGGCGAAAAGATGTTAGTCTCACATACACAACTTTCCCCTAGACACGAGTAACTATTTAAATTATTTTTCAGATTAAAACCAAATCAAGGTAGCAAGTATTTCTACCCGTTTTTAATTCAATTGAAGATGGACCACCCCTTAACCAAAGAAAAAACAAAACCAACTTACCTTAAGTATACCACTAGAAATGTCCTAAAAGTCAAAAGCATGTTTGATTGTGGAGACTGTATGTTTGAAGTTCATAAGATGAATGTGGAGCACAAAGCACGAAAAGTATCGTTGACCAGACTTTTTGTGAAATCAACATTGATCCAGCAACCCTTTACAGTGGCTGTTGCTAGTAGCACGAGCACGTATACACGGTTGCTCTACCATGGAGTAAAGTGATAAAAGACGCGACGCCGGTTAGACTTCCCCCATCTCGGACACACACCACTTGACTGCGTATTATGGAAGTCTCTCCTATCCACTATTGCATTATAAGTCCACAGTCAAAGTCAATTTTACGTAGAATGCCGCATAAGGAAAACGTGTTACTGATTGTATTGTGCCGTTTTTCTGGCTAAGCCAGGTGGAGACGTCACGTGATCAATGTGACAAGCCAGAAATGTTACCCATGCGCAAGTTCGACTTCTGTAGCAGAGCAGACGTTGTTGTCAGTGAGCTTGTTAGTATGCCACACATATTATTGCAGGTCGCCACAGCACACGACGCGTAACGAGTATGTACGTTAATTGAAGATGACATACGTGGATATTATGATGACGATATGAAATATGCAAACATGTGTTAACTTAATAAGCTCCCTTGTGTGGAGGTGTTGCTATAATGTATTCCAGTGCATTATATCACACATTATAACTATGCATAATACAAATTAAAAAACAATATAAAAAAACAGCTCTTATAGCGCAATTCCAAAAAGATGATCAATGCGCTTTACACACAAACATTGTCTCATTAAAAAAACACTCAACAACAGATTTCAATCTACACTTTCCACCCTCGGAAATTCAATTGGCAATTCCCGACCATGGGTGATGTTGTTGATTTAAACTGCATTTTGAAAACAATGGTAGACCAGCAAAAAACCTAGAAGATTTTTCCCCTTGCGTGAAAATTCTTCCCTTAAGACTTGAGGCTTGTCTTGGCTATAGACAAAGACAATTAACGGATGTCCATACTGGAAAACAATTTAAGTTTCTCGACAACGGGATATGTTGAAATGGTAAAAACGGTTTTGGGAAACAATCTCCACTTGTGGTGTGATTTGGCTATGGGGCTTTGAATAACCATAAATTCGAGCACACATTATCTTTTACCATAATCGTCCCTTGATAGGATAAAGAAAAATGTAATAAAATATCCATTTCAGATTAAAGGCAGTGGACACTATTGGTAATTACTCAAAATAATTATTCGCTTAAAACCTATATTGGTGACGAGTAATGGGGAGAGGTTGATGGTATACAACATTGTGAGAAACGGCTCCCTCTGAAGTGCCATAGTTTTTGAGAATGAAGCAGTTTTCAACGAATTTGATTTCGAGACCTCAGATTTAAAATTTGAGGTCTCGAAATCAACCATCTTAACGCACACAACTTCGTGTGACTAGGTCGTTTTCTTCTTTCATTATTATCTCGCAACTTTGATGACCGATTGAGCGCAAATTTTCACAGGTTTGTTATTTTATGCATATGTTGAGATACACCAACTGTGGAGGCTAGTCTTTGACAATTACCAATAGTGTCCACTTCCTTTATGTAGAAATAAAACCATACAAACGTACCGTACCGTAGATGTCGTTGCGATGTTGCTTGTTTATAAAGTTGACTCTTTTTTGGATAACGAAACAAAAAACAAAGCCTTCAATCCGACGTCTTTGCAATATCTACGAAACGAAACAAAACGAGAGAATTACAGTGATTGTGACGTCGTTGTGAAGACGGAACATGTAATGCAGATCTTAGATACCAAGTACATCCACGTACAGTGTGAGTAATTACGAGTTACTGATGGTGTACGTTACTGATTTCATTACCAGACGAAGCCGCTCTCAGGACATTACTACAGGACAAGGAACCCTTCAATAAATCGGATCAACAAACACGACGACTCACCCACTACATTATTATTAATTCATTATACATGTTGTCATAATATGACATTGTCTGCTTGCAGTGCCCATTTCCATGGCTCTGCTTACCGCCGAAATCTGCGCTTACGATCACCATATTCATCTCAGGGCAAGCGCTGAATTTCTACGCTAGCTGTTAGAATGTCTTAGTAACATGATTCTGCGTGCGCAATACAAAATTTCTCAGATAACTTGTGAAAAATGTATGGTTGAAGTGAGCACAGGATTCCCTGCTTCCGCTGGTTGTTTACGGTAAAGATAGCCATAAATTGGGCACTCGTGTATTGTGCTTGTTTGCAACTGTACCTATAGATGTAAAGGGTGATTGATTCGCTGAAAGGGTAAAGTTTCTATCGCACCAGATGACCTATAGACAGACAAAAGATATGTAATTTTCCACTAAATTTGGCATTACAAGTCTACTGGAACGGTTATTGTAGAGTGTGGGGATCATCCTAAACCCCAAATCCGAGATGGCCGCTGTCGCCATCTTACAAATTATGAATTGTAATAGCTCAGGCACAAGAAGAGCTGTACAAACAAATATGGTGTAATTTTCAACTATTTCTGGCATTACAACTGATTCTAACTGATTCAAGCACTCTCGATACATACGGGCAAAGAACTCGCTGTGTAATCCTTGCATTGGCTCAGGGTCAAGATGACCAAGTGAGACCTAAACCAGAAGAACATACTGTGCCAGGGTTTTCAGGGCTTCAGCCAACATGTCAAAACCAGAAGAAAATCGAGCAATTTCATACGACATACCCCAACCCACTTGATAAGACGATTTATTTGATGTGATGTGTAAACTTGTAAAGCCAATCAAAGAGATAAAAATGCTTTTCGCAATAATTGTTGGTGACCATCCTGTAAACTTTCCACAAAATCATACCTTTCACGGGACCTTTCCACATCAATATGTCACTCATCTACGCTATATTCAAGAGGTTTAAAGGGATCTGGCATCTTAGATGTTTTGGTTGCAGCGGGTGTCATTGCAGATGGTTTTGTATTCGGCCCTTCGTGGGAAAAGAGCGGGTTCGATGCCTGTATAACTCTACTACGAGACTGTTCCGTCATGCCAGGACAAAAACACATGACTTGAAGCGTATTTGCTATTGAGGCTTTACTTGCCAAGCTCCGACTTTCAATTAGTGCTCAAGAACTTTCAAATTCACATGATGAACTTAAGTAGGCCTACAATTCTGATCTGATTGACCTACATGATTGTAGTTGACACTCTCTTCAAGGACTTTGAGGGTTCCCAACAAGCAGAATACTGGATTTCCTTCATGGAAATGGTGGAGATTCAGACTCAAAGTACCCATGTCATCAGAACGAGCAACTGGACAGAGTTCAAGTCTTCACTCAACCTCATGCTTCCATGGATGTGAATCTATGACAATGACACGTATGGTCGGCATCCTCCCGATTTTACGGCAGTACTTGATACCCTTCCTGAAGACCAGGCTGCAATCAAGGAATATGGTATGTTGCGCACTCAATGATTGGAAAACCATATTCATGTGTCGCCCATGACATTTGGATAGAGCCAAAAATGAATAAGGGCTCTAAGCTGAAACCTGGATGACTGGCAATTCCAAACAATGAAAAGCAACTCCTTTCAGACACTCGAAATAGCAAGCATCAGAACTTTTCAATTCGAGAATTGCAGTAAGGATGGAGGAAATGGAGTGTAAAGCTTTGTCCTCTGTTCTCTGGCTGGTCGAAACGAGTGGTGCCCAATCTTGAAGACATCCTGCAGCATCGTGTTGTGCCTTGCAATCTTCAACGTCAATGGAACCATGCGTAAGACACAGAAAAGCAAGCTCCAGCAAAAATCTTACTTCGACTGCCATTCCAGCTCCTGATGTATACACATAGATCATCGATATGGGCCTCATATGGCGCTTGACCATTCCTACCACTGAAGACAAACTGCCAATCAGCGATGTTTTTATGAAATCAGATAATTTCCATGCTCTCCTGAGCACACTTGAGAACAAGGCAAGATCCGCCTTTAAGTTTTCCTCCAAGAAGCTTTCCTAAAAACAGCAGAGTCAACCAGTATTGAGATCTTCTACGTGTAGTAGGCAGCACTGCTAAGAATCTCGCAGGCAGTCTGGTGCCAGAGCTTAATATTGTGCCCATGCAGAGGCAGACACTGCCATATTCACCATCTACATTGTACTTTGTTCTGAAGGCTACTCAGAAGCAGTCATTTTTGATACTGAGAACACTGACAACTTTGTACAAGTGGCATATGTTTCTCAGAATACATCAGGGCTCATGTGTGTGTATAACGCAAACATCAGCTAATCGGTGCCCGGTGTTAGTGAGATGTGGCAATGGCCACTTCCATCATACCACTTTATGTTCTTTGGGTGTGACAATAACTCTGGTTTCTATGGATCAATTGGGTTGAAAAGTCCAAAGAGGCACAAGACCTGCTAGCAGTATAAAACAGCTCCCTGTGACACAAGAGATTATCAGCAATTTGGAGCAATTTGTCATACGTGTATGGCGATTGTAAAAGCAAGACCCTGGGAGAAGTCCGAGCTGCCAAGTGAAGAGTGCAGGAAAAAGAGCACTATTTGGCTTGTGCCTGACTTGGACAGTCTCTGTCCACACTTGGAGCGTGCATATTAACTAAGTTAAGAAGTCACCCCCTCACCAATAAGCCATGGGTTGCATCTTGCAAATGTCTTGTGTCTGCCAATCCGTTATACTAAGCCCCTCATTCCCTGATCCATGTCCCTACCAACAAACCCGCAGACACATGACAACAGTGATAGCGGCAGCGTCAGTGAAAAGTGAGATAGGTTGTGATAGTGAAGCTGCTATGATGTGAATCTTGAATTTAGAGGTAAGGATGGTTCCAGAACTATAAAAAAAACATTTTAAAATTAATTTGTAATGCCAGAAATAGTGGGAAATTACACACTATTTGTTCTAATAGCTCTTCTTGTGCCACAGCTTTCACATTTCAAATTTTCAGGATGGCGTTCGGCGGCCATATTGGATTTCGAGGTCAAGATGGTCCCTTATAATTACCACTCCAGTGTATTTGCCATGCCAGATATAGTGGAAAAGGATATCTCCTTTGTCCATCTATGTCATCTGATGCCAGAGCTATTACAATTTATGTTTTTCAAGATGGCGTCGGCGGCCATATTGGATTTAGAGGTCAAGATGGCCCCAAACCTTATAATTACCACTCCAGTGTATTTGTCATGTCAGATATAGTGGAAAAGGACATCTCCTTTGTCCATCTAGGTCATCTGGTGCCAGAGCTATTACAATTTATGTTTTTCAAGATGGCGTCGGCGGCCATTTTGAATATTGCGCAATAAAAAAAGTTCCTATCACATTTCAGAGGTTCATAGGAGCTAATTTTCCTTTTAAATGGTTCCTGAAGTCAAATCCATCGAGAAAAAAAGGTAGCAAAAAAATGGTCACGGAATCCAAAGATATGACCCTATGATTTCAGGCGCTCGATTTCGAGACCTCAAATTCTAAATCTGAGGTTTCGGAATCAAATTCGCGGAAAACTACGTCACTTAAGAGGGAGCCGTTTCTCACAATATTTTGTGTTACCAACCTCGTTACCAAGTAAGGTTTTATGCTAATAACTATTTTGAATATTTACCAATAGTGTCCACTGCTTTTAAATGTTAATTGTTCATGATTCAATAAACATATCCAGTACATTGACATTATAGCAAGCTTGCTCATACCTAGTGCCTCGTTATCAAATAATACAATTAGTTATACAGCCATGGGCTTTAAAGGCACTGGACACTTTTTGGTAAATACTCAAAATAATTGTTAGCATACAAACTTATGTTTGTAGTATAAAACATTGTTAATATAAAACATTTTGAGAAACGGCTTCCTCTGAAGTAAAGTAGTTTTTTTCGAGAAGGAAGTAATTTCTCGCCAGAATGTTTGACTTTAATAAGAGACCTCAGCTGAGGTCACGAATGCACACAACTTGTGCGACAATGGGTTTTTTCTTCCATTATTCTCTTGAGTCAAACACTCCACAGGTTTCTTATTTTCAAATTATGTTGAGATACCTTTGATATCTACATTGGAATACAACTCTAAAAATCACATCATCTGCTTGCTCGTTTCAAGGAAAACAGTCTTAACTTGTACTTATAACTGCTCAGACTACAAGCCATCGGATACAATATCTACTACAAATTAAATTATACTCGATCTTACAAATCGTACTTTAGATACTTATGGGACTTCGGATGACTCAAATAACTCACTTAATACCATCCAACAAGTAAAGTGATCCGTTGATGCTGAGAAAACTGTTGTATTTGTTCCCGATCGGGTGTCATCTGCTATCGTATAAACCTTACATCAGCCAACATGATGGTACTGCACTAAGTGATATCAACTTGTCACTACTAGAAGGAGATTAGTGCTTTAGTCGGGTGAAGACTGGTCTCTATTGGCGTGATGATGAAATACAGCGGTGGTAATGTCAGTACAACCGTCTGACGATTGAGACCGTTTTGGTGCTTGATGTTCGGCTTGGCATAGTGTACCGTTTCCCCTTATATTGTTTCTTTATTGTATCTTTGTATCTTTATTTGATCTATCGGATCTTTATTGTGTTCGGGGAATCTCAGGAATTCGTTAGATGATTGGGGGGGGGGGGGTACACCTGTAGTAGAAAAATAAGGAGCCTGCGTCAAGTATGCACCCTAAATAAAGGTGTTGACACAATAGCACAGTAGAGGTGCTTTTCCCACATCAAATATATTGGTTCATTATTCATTCATTATTGGTTTATTCTTTACAAAAATAAATACCCATGGTGACCGGAGGTCAAAATATATGAAAATACACAGAGATTAAAAATTTGAAAAAAAAATCACACTATGACAAATTTAAGAAATAATTGGTTAAGGAGAGACAAATATTAACAATGTATAAAACAAATTGATGAATCAAAATATAGAAGTACAGCTGAAAAACGTTTATCAAAAAGTAGCAAACAGAATTGTTGAACAGTTTAATCCTTTGCAGATTGTGGAGATATGTTTACTCTCAGGAAATAACAGAAAACTAAATGATGAGTCGACTTTAATAATAACCCTGGCTACTGTAAATGTGTAAATTGTCTGTGCTCACTGATCCAAACACGTCATTTATCTAACAATGACGTCACCAAAAGCAATTACACAATATCTGACCTAAAAGATGGTTAAAAACAGTCACATGTAGGTCAAGTTTGTAAAACGGAAACATATGTAAAAGGGGAACTGACAATAAATCCATACAATATATAACGTGTGGTGATAAGATTACCAGAGCATTGCGTAGAATGGAAATCATTTCGCTTGAAGGATTTATCGCAGTTCTAATTCGACTTCCGTATCTTGATGTTTGGGCTTAAAGGCACTGGACACCTTTGTGAATTTTCAAGGACCAGTATTCTCACTTGGTCTATCCGAACAAATGCCATGAATAGCAAATCTGTGAAAATTTGAATACATTTGGTTATCAAAGATTTATGAAAGGAAAAAACACACTTGTTGCACAACTGTGTGTGCTTTCAGATGCCTAAAAAGTCTTCTAATATTTGAGTAAGAAATTACCTCTTTTTTAAAAACTACGTTAATTCAGAGGGAGCCTTCTTTCAAAATGTGTTGTTCTGTCACCAGCTTTCCATTGCTCGTTACCGAGTAAGCTTTTATATTAACATTTAACAAAAGTGTCAAGTGCCTTTAAAGGGAATGGTATTAATCAGTGGTAATAGTATTCTGGATCGATTTATTGACCTCAAGATTGGTATCATCTCTAACTACAAGCAAAACGGGAGGTTATTATACCGACCTAGTTTACCCGCAAGCGAAACAAAATGCAATCTTACTTGCTTGCATTTCTTACAACTAAAACTCAGTTTCATGGCGTTGCTTATCACAGAGCTCCCATCCAGTGCTTGTGTTAAGCAGTTATATCATTTGAACCAACCAATCACAGCGCATGTACAATTATAGAGTGTAAGAAAAAGCGCATCTTTTCATACCCGGTGATGAGCAAGTAGTTTCCTAATCTTTATCTTTTAAATTAAAACGAAGTGATTGATCGAAGTGGATTGCTGAATTTGAAACTCTCTCCATAGATCTAAGTTTACAAGCCGTTATACAAATATTCTTCTTTTTAATTCAGTCTCTGTATTTTAATTCAGTCTCTGGACTGCGACAAGCAGATGTTTTTACAAAAACCCAGTAATAATAAAAATAATTTTAAAGCCATTGGACACTTTCGGAACAAAATTACTTATAGGGTTTACAGAAAGTAATGGTGAAAGACTTCCCTCGAAATATTATTCCATGAAATGCTTTACTTTTGAGAAAACTTTAAAACAATTATCAATTCTCGATATCAAGAATTACGGATTTATTTTAAACACATGTCATGACACGGCGAAACGTGCGGAAACAAGGGTGGGTTTTTCCGTTATTTTCTCCCGACTCCGATGACCGATTGAGCCTAAATTTTTCACAGGTTTGTTATTTTATGTATCATAGTTGTGATACACGAAGTGTGGGCCTTTGGACAATCATGTTTACCGAAACGGTCCAATTGCTTCAATAGACAATACTATATGTTGTTGTTTCCTACTCGCCGACGATGTATACCGTTCTCACTACCTGTTAATCTGCTGTAGCTCCACGAGGGATAGTGAATTATGCATGATAATTTATTTTGCCCAAATCGGTTGTTTTTCCCGAGCAGCAAACGAGCCGATAAATGCTTCTTGATTGACGTAAAGATTGCTACTGCACACCTTGATTTCAATCTATATCAGGCCATGATACGGGAATAGTTAATAATAATATGGCAATAGTACGTGCAGTTTTACTTCGAGGACTTAAAGGCCCTGGACACTATGGTAATTACTCAAAATAATTATTAGCGTAAAAACCTTACTTGATAACGAGTAATGGAGAGCTGTTGATAGTATAAAACATTATGAGAAGTAGCGTAGTTTTCGAGAAAGAACTAATTTTCCGCGAATTTGATTTCGAAACCTCATAATCAAGCATCTGAAAGCATGTACACAACTACATGTGACACGGGTGTTTTTTCTTTCATTATTATCTCGCAATTCGATGATCAATCCAGCTCAAATTTCCACAGATTTGCTATTTTATGTATAATATTTGAGATACACCAGGTGAGAAGACTGGTCTTTGACAATTACCAGTAGTGTCCAGTGTCTTTAAGGGACGACCACCGTTTTTTCCCTGATGAGTTTCTTTAACATGTAATAAGCTTCATGAGAAATACAAAAATCGTGCTAGTTATGATATTGTTTTTTATAATAAGGAACTGTTTTTACTGCCTTTGACGATCGAACGAGTTGCCATTACAAAGAAGGTGTACGTTGTTGGATAAATCTTAAAAAAATATTTTTAAGAACCATTGAAGTTCATATACCAAACATATTAGAGGTAGAACAATTAAACAAATCAGTTAATCTCAAGAAAACTAGTTGAACAGTGATTGCCGATTACATTGCATGTTGTTGTGTATTTGCCTTTAAAGGCAGTGGAAACTATTGGTAATTGTCAAATACCAGTCTTCTCACTTGGTGTATCTCAACATATGTATAAAATAACAAACCCGTGAAAATTTGAGCTCAATCGGTCATCGAACATGCGAGATAATAATGAAAGAAAAAATACTCTTGTCACACGAAGTTGTGTGCGTTTAGATGGTTGTTTTCGAGACCTCAAAGGTCTCGAAATAAAATTCGTGGAAAATTACTTCTTTCTCGAAAACTATGGCACTTCAGAGGGAGCCGTTTCTCACAATGTTTCATACCATCAACCTCTCCCCATTACTCGTCACCAAGAAAGGTTGTGTGCTAATAATTATTTTGAGTAATTACCAATAGTGTCCACAGCCTTTAAAACCAGATAACCGAAGTGCGGAACTTATTCAGGCAGTGTTAAGTGCTTGTTTGCTTTCCAGGACGAAAATAAAAGCACAGAGATAGTTAAATTCCTTGATGTAAAGATACGGAGAACCAGAGCACAGTGACTTCAACGAGTGTGCCCTACTTACACATTATTCTTTGAATAAAACACAGGAACGGTTAATTGCTTTCTAACAAGGATTTTTCTCTCCACGCTAACAATGAGGCACCGTGATGGATTGCCATTTCGGATGTCACTGGAGAATCTTTTTCTTTGTGTCATTGCCTTAAGATTGTTTATAAGAATCAAAACAGCCGCAGGTTTCCATGTTATATAAAAACATAAGCACTTCAAACCTCATGAAAATATGGCATTAAGTTCTCCATGTACCACAAAGACCTGTTCCATTGAAATGTCGATGGTATAAACAACTCTTGATCTATTTTAAAAGCAACAAGCTGGGATGGAACACTCTTGTTGTTTGCAGTGCACTTTGTTTTATTTCGAATTAGATAGACTTAACAACAAACCTATTATTTGAAGTTGTGATGCGGAAGGAGCAAGCGAGACACGATTCGCAGCAGAAGCTCAGATTATTATTTGCACTTTGAAGTGCAAGGATTTCGGGCGAACTACTTTTATTCAAAAGGGCATTTTCAAGTTTGTATCAAGGGATAAGTGGGGGAAATTGTTGTCCACGTACCAGCGCATGTTTTTAGTTCACCACAGAAAATATATATAGGCCGGGCGAAATTATAGTGGAAGGTTTGTTGATATTTTTTTAGTATAACATATTATTGGAATCCACTCTCTTGATATATAACGGCAATTTTTTTCTGGGAAGTGTTAAAAGCAAAACGTTTTACTCACTCGAAATTATGCGTATTTCGATAGTCCAAGTTAAAGAATCGAGATACGAAAAATAGAATAAAACATACCAAACAAATGAACAAACAAACAACGCTGAAGGAAATATTGTTGGAAACTAGAACTGACACGATCCTGCAACCAGATTTGAGGCGTAGCATATGGTTTGGTAGATTGTGTTCTTTTGAGAAATTGTCCTGCTATATATTCTACTATACCGATATTCGGTCTTATCTTGTTATACTTAAAAGGTATTATTAAACGTATTAAATAAAGCATTAAATTAAATGTGAATATTTTTGTCAATCAGTTGTATTCTCATTTTTTCTGTCTGTTCTTTTAGGGGTTTTCCCCTCTTGCCATGTGTGTGTTTTTATGTTTTGTTTACATCCTTAATTCATTGTTACACTTTTAATGTTTTTATACTGTTTTTAAATATATTGCTATCCGTCCTGTAATTGGCGCTTGCGCTGTTGGATGTTGAATAACATAACAATACATATGGCCACCAACAGACAATAGACAAATAAACAGAACATGAGACAAATACAGCATCAACTGAACTAGGTTATTCCTATACGATAAATGAGATTAATAATGTTGGTTGTTTTGAAGTGTGCATAACGTGTTTCACCAATCTCATTTTATCACCATTCAGACTGATTTCAAGTGGGCATATGGCACAACGCAAAAAGGCGTAGAGCGCACGGAATGCACTTGTGCACCTCGATTAGTAGTCCATCTGGTTTCGGACCAATTGAAGTTCCAAGTGATGGGCACGTTAGGGTCACCTTGCCGTCGAGACACGATTCCTACTCACGAACCAGACGAGAAAAGATGTGATTGTAGAAAGAATTGCAGACGACGAATGCAGAACGAAAGACACCTGCCTGCCTGACATAATTGCAGTATATTAACACTCGGACATCGTGCACTTTCAGATGTTAGTGTTGATATTTAGCGTGATATACATTTTGTGGCCCAAATAATTAGCTATAGACTCATTTGGGACCTAAATAAAAGTAATTAAAGCAACAACAAAAGACAAATTGTATATGAACCCACTATAGTAGGTGCAACTTTAATTGACACCCAATGCACATACTTATACATTATGACAGTTTTCCACAATCCATTTATAAATTAGCGTGAGCTCCGGTGCACCTCCATGCTCTGGTTTTTACTTGCAACACCATGCACCCCCAACCAAGATACCCAAATAAACAGCAAGGGCACTGCTTTCAGCCATTGTACCAGTATAAAGACGAAGCCTTCAAGAAACCTCATGGTTCCTCCACGATTCAACCAACAGAGGCCACGATCCTTTCTGTAGGCTACAATGGAAATTCCACGCGAGCTGGTCATGGATTTTGTTTGATAAATAAAAAACAAATTGCGCTAGTAACACGACAAATGACATACCATTGAGCTTATAGCTGTACATGCCATCTATAGCTTTAGGTGTATTACAGGAACTTTGAATTTGCTTCGATTTTTGAAACAACAGCAATTGACGGAGTACCGACTGTTTAATTAAAAACAATTCATTTAACACAGCTTTAATTATCATAGATTAAGATTTAACAGCTCCCTAATATAAAAAACAGACATAGATTATTAAGTATTATAAATTAACCCTTCAGAATCACCGGACGTGATTGATATGTCCAAGTGGTTTAACCTTCAACATGTTTTCTATAAAAACAACTGAATTTCAAAAAATACTTGGCTATTTTGTTCTTGTATCTGAACGATTCGTGGTTGATGCTGAAACGACACCGCAAAGACAATGTTATTTGAGTTCGTATATCGCTGTGTATATCTCGTCGTGATGGTGTTGGTTTTCTCAAGCCAGTGCGTAACGGGAACTGCATCTATGAGCCGACACCGAAGAGGTGAAATTTCAGGTAAATTGTATGCATTCTATTAGCTTATTTACATAAAGCTACCGTATAAAAAGATTCAGTTGTATTTGGTAAAGTCTTAAGTGTGTATCTGCTCTTACAATTGATTAGTTTCTCTGGGTTGAATTACCGGTAACTAAAGGTCTCATTTTGAAAGGGGTTTTAAAGCCTTCGGGAAAATTGCATTCAGAATCAGGAAAATGGACATAATAGGGTGGTTTGGGAAATCAAGTAAATAAATGTATTTGAGCCAATCCTCCCGCTACACTTTTTTCCCTCTTTTTTTCCTTTTCTCATTTTGTGGGTGGTTAGGCTTTGTGACCACGGGGGGATGCTTAGGCCTACAACAAGGAAGTTTGCGGTATCATTTATAGAAATCGACGTAAAAATAGTCACAGTGAATAACCTTTCTCTTAAATCCCAATGGAATATGTCTGTGATTCAGTGGAACTACTTTAAACCAATGATATAGTATTTACACATCAACCATCCATTCAGTGAAGAGGCTTCCTTTTTCTAAAGTGAAATTCAATGGTACAACTTTGGTGTAGAACAATCCCTCAATAAATACCATATTGCGATTCAGTGGAGTTTTTGCTTTAATAAAAAAAAAAAATATCCTTGAATCTAAACCAGAAACATTTTCTGCTCTGAAAAGTTTCCCGGATATCAATTCCATGTCAAGCTGTTGTCTGATTGTACGTCTGTCAGGATTCATACCGCGTATGTCTGTTCGAAGCAAAAGAGTCAGATAGCGATACAACCTAGTTAGCATTTTTACATTAACGACTCAGGGGTCAATTTCACAAAGAGTATAGGACTAGTCCTACAGGAGATATACAAATTGCATGGATAGTCCTAAGATAGGACGAGTCACTGGTCCTAACTCGAGATAAGACTAGTCCTATCTCTTTGTGAAATCCACCCCCTGGACACCATTGGTAAATACTCAAGCTAACTGTTCACATAGGCATAATAACTTACTCGGTAGCAAGCAATTAAGAGTTGTTGATATAGTATAAAACAGTGTGAGAAACGGCTCCCTCTGAAGTAACGTAGTTTTCGAGAAAAAAGTTATTTTCCACTAAAATATTTGAATTTGAATTCAAGACCTCAGAATTAGACTTTGAGGTACGAAATCAAACATCTGAAACAACATAACTTCGTGTGACAAGGGTGTTTGTTCTTACATTATCATCTCGCAACTTCGACGACCAATTGCGTTCAAATGTTCTCTCATTGAATTATTTCATTGTTCCCTCATGCGCCTAGAGGCTTTTGCATTAGGCGTTTTACAAAATGTCTTTTTGTATTACTAAAATTAATATGAAAGGCCTACTTGTCTATATACTCGTTAGTGAATTCACACAGCAAGAGATGGAATTCCATTTGACAAGTGTTAATTTCCCGACGAACGTGACATTTATGCAGTTATAGAAGTGGGCCGTCAGCTGGTGACCTATTTCAATCTGTAATAGGACTGTACACATTATAACGAGCCGCTCCCTTTTCACCGCCTTATGACTTAAAGGCACTTGACACTCTTAGTAATTACTCAAAATAATTGTTAGCCTAAAAATTTAATGCTTGGTAACAAGCAATGGAGAGTTGATGATAGAATAAAACATTGTGAGAAACGGCTCCCTCTGAAGTAACGCAGTTAAAGAACTAATTTTCTACTAAAATAATTGAATTTGATTTCGAGACCTCAGAATTAGATTTTGAGGTCCCGAAATCAAGCGTCTGAAATAGCACAACTTCGTGTGACAATGGTGTCTTTTCTTCCATTATTATCTCGCAACTTCGACCACCAATAAGAAGACTGGTCTTTGACAATTACCAACAGTGTCCCGTGTCTTTAAATGCATGCCCTATCGGGTAACAAAAACGGAGCTAAAAATATCATAATCGCGTAAGATGGCTTTTTGCGAGTATTTCTGAAAAGCACCCGAAAAAGGTAATGTTATTTTACACAATAAAAATTTGTTTAATCTCATGTCAACTCAATTTTGATTGAAAACGTTTTAATTTAATTAACTTCAAGTATGTTTTTCATACTTTCAGAACCACCCTAACTCGTTGAGAGACTAACAATAAATGGTGTTACCGCAAATCTTTACTGTTTGTCTTTAATTTTGAGTTTGTCAGACTTTCTTTCACGAACTTTCAAGTGAGACTTTCTTTCAAGTGAACTATATTACAGTCAGTTTATCCAAAGCACTCACTACCCCCTGTAGCATTACAGCCAAGTAGTCTGTTCATTTTATACAAACCGCTATATCGCATTACACACATGCCTAGCTAGTAATTACCTTTTAAAGGTAGGGTAAGATATTTACTGTAATTTGGGGAAGTCATTTAGAGGTGTTTTTCCCTTTTTTTTTAACAATGCTAAAAACGTGACCTTGCTTAGATTGATATAACTGATAATCTATTTACAATATAATTTTGTTTGTGTGTAATTGTTTTGTGTATTGCATGCATGCAAGGAAAGTTTCCTTCATGGTAGAACAAACTAAACTAAATTTAATTTGATTGAACTGGTTAATTATGGAGAAAAAAAAACTTTCATAACGGTGACTGTGGAATTCTTTGGGATTTCCCAGCAAAGCTAATCTCCCTGTTGTTTTTCTGTAATGTACCCCGATCGAACACGTCTAACAAAGAGATTCACATGGTGTTACCACAAACCTCGCTTGGTTATACTCCACACCATGCAAAGCTTCAAATCTTACTCAAACAAACACAACACAAACATCAACAACAACAACAACTATGAATATCTTACAAAAAAACAGAATATTTTGTCACTGTGCCTTCACCTTTATTCAATGTCCTTAATTTGACTTCAGTGTTATTGTTCTAGCTCGGAAGTCTCGTATCAACAAACACTCTTTCATGATCTTGTCTCGTCTCATATAAATGTAGACAACCAATGATGCGTACAGCGTCTGCTCACAATTTAAAGGAACACGTTGCCTTAGATCGGTCGAGTTGGTCTTATAAAATGCGTTATGGTTTAATAGACAGAGGTTTTCAAAATAGAATACAATCCACACACAAATTTGCCTCAAAATAGCGTGGTTTTCCTTTTACCTACGAAATAACACGGTCGGCCGTTTATTTGACTCCCATAAATGGCCGACGTGTTAGTCGACGAGGTAAAAGGAATACCACGCAATTTCGAGTGCTACTTGTGTGGATCATTATATTCTACTTTTAAAATATCTTTCTAACCATACGCATTTCATAACAAATGGTTCCAAACGCTTTTAAAAGACCAACTCGACCGATCCAAGGCAACGTGTTCCTTTAAAGACGTGATCTTGTTCTTGTTGTTTTTTGGTAACATTATGTTGACTTACACATCTCCCCCTAGCTCACCGAGAGAAATAGTTTTGTATTAATTTATTTTATTCCCCTCAAGAGTCAAGAGAATATGATTGAACTTGGGTTAAGAGGTGCTTGCATTAAAGCAAAAAGCATGTAGCTTCGGGACTAGACAATTTGGCGCGAGGCACGCTTTACAGATATGCATTTTAGGAATGGTTTGCATTTCTTGTCTTTGTCTGTTTCTAGATTTATTTTATAAATTCAAATCATGTAATTTTTGGGAAAACCTTTAGCAAAATGCAGGGGCCCCTGTGGAGAACGCGTAACTTAATGGGATCCATGAATATTAGAAACACAATGTTTATCTAAACTGTTTCTAAGAGTGATCACCAAACGTATAGCTTTCCTATAAGGTCCAGTTTTTTCTTTCGTGTTTTTTTCTTAGGTGACAAACACATTCGTATCGTCCCCCCAAATCTTGCAGATTTGTGCAGTAGATAGGGTGCCGCCAATGCGGTGTTTAGGTAGCTTGTTTCGCAGACTGCTGCTAGTGTTATTGAAAGGGGCCGAGTGAATGACGGCACACACACGCCCCTAATGAAACAACGTTAAAAACAGGAACTAGTTCGGAGGAAATATAATTTGCGTTCTAGTTACAAGCTGTCCGGTAGGCCCCCAACTCTACCGATATAAAGTATTAAACATCATCCTTTACAGGTACAGTTGACTCATGCAGTCTAGGTCGCAGCTTCGAAAACTCTACAGTCACAATCAAGCGATGTGACTGTTCGTTCTATAAACATCCTAGAGATTTAATTTACCTTGCAAGTTTGTCCCTTTCCTTGGTTTAATACATCCGGCCTCGTTTTGTAACCTCGTTGATACCTCAAAAAGCCATGCTTCGACCCCGCGGTATCAAGTACTGTTAGGTGCCGTGCGGTATAGTATCTATGCATTTCGTGAAGTCAGAGCGGGCCGTAAAAGAGCCTTGGACAAGGCTACTCCCCCCCCCCTAAAAAACAGGAGTCATGAAGAAAAAGAAAAAAAGGGAAAACAAATCATTTTCCATGGAGCTGATTATGCTGAAGTATGTAGGCCTCACATTAAATCAATCAACCGAATCAAATACATAGTATTCATGATGTGTACCGATCGGATGATTTCCATTACACCATCGATTCTTGGAAGAAGCGTCATATCCTGTGTTGGGTTTTGATACCTTTTTGTTATGGCCATGACTACTCACTGTGAACAATATGTAATAATAAAATTGTAGAAATGCATCATTCTTCACAACCGAAACATCTGATGACATCGTTCTGAGATATTGGGTAATTCTTTTCCCACTAACATGAGGACTGTTGAAAAATGAGTACATCACAAGCTGCAGTGGTAATTTCCCTTCCTCTTTAATGAGGGTAACTTGCAGTTAAACCAAAGAGGGCGCTTTCCCCCTTTAATCACTTTGTCGATAATCATCAGCGTTTCCAGAAACGGGGACCACCTTAAATCAAAGACAATTTCTAAAAGAGTATCACAAAGTGAGAAAAAAAAAGTGTTGCCAAACCTTATGTTGAAATACTGCTTTATATATATGGGCCGGACTAAGTTCAAGAACCATACCTATGTTATGTCAGGAGATTCTGCCGATATTATGACGAACTAAAAACTTCTTCTGATAGCGCCCTCTTTTGAATCCGCCTCCTCCAGCCCATGTTATTTCCCCATAATATTTGAGACAGAATTTCCGAGACAAATTTCTCTAGGACACTGGCACTTGGAATAATAACACTACACTTCGCTTTGCAAAAGATTATGCGTCAATATCATTTAAACAATATAGTTACTTCTCATTATTTTTTATTTTAAAACGTTGAGTGTTTACAGAAATTGTATCTTTCTACTTCTCAACCGTATGAAGACAATATTAATATTAATATTATTTGTATTAAAGAGCAGTGTTTTATTACCACTTTAGCTTTCACATGAGCAGACTGAATTCTCACCTTCAAGGCCACCAGTGAGTTTTGCAAACCAAAACCTAAAGACATTCCATCTGAACTGATTACAATCACACAAGACTAGACCATTTTGAGATAAGGTTTCGCAGCGCTTGACAAGGATGGATTTATTTAATTGGGAGCTACTTGTCTTTTATCCGAAGAATCGCCTCCACAAAACCACTTCTGATTCACTTTCAGAGAACTGGGGCCTTGACAACTTAATTTATTGCTCCCCTCGAAGTAGCACGGACTTTTGGTTCGAGATTAATATCTTCAATTATAAAGTTGCTACTTCCTTGCGGATGAAAAGATACTTTGGGTTTAATAACACAGCAATTGATGCGTAACGAATACATCACTGATCCTGCTACGAGAGTTAAAGGAACTGGACACTGTTGTTCTATCTTGGTGTATCCCAACATAGTATAAAATAACAAATGTGTGAACAGTTGGACTCAATTGGTCATCGAAGTTGTGTGCTTTCAGATGCCTGACAAGGCCCCAGGCCACGAGTATTTTAGTATTGTGTGGGAAACAACCTCTTTCTCAAAAACTTTGTTAATTCAAAGGGAGCCGTTTATCACAATGTTTTATACTATCAACAACTCTCCAATGCTCATGCCAAGTAAGTTTTTATGCTGACAAATATGTTGAGTAATTTCTAAAAGTGTCCGATGCCTTTAAAGAAAACGTGTTTCTTTGTTTTTTAGTTTTTTATGGTAATCCTAATATAGCCAAACTCAAATAACATTGTCTTTGTCGTCTCACCATCAACCACGAATCGTTGAGAACAAATGTAATAATAGTGTAGGCCTAGTTGTTGATATAAAAGATATTTTGAAGGTACAACCACTTGGAAAAATCAATCACATGTCTGTTTAAACTGGAGGGTTTATACCTTCAAAAACTGATTATGTCAAAGTTGTGTGTTTCATTAAATGGATCGTGATACATTTTGTTTTTTGGGAACCGTTCGATTGCTTTAATCCTAAATAAGTTTAGATTGTAACAATAAAACAAACGCGGGATCATTAAGACAGTCACACTGTTTGACAAACTAATGTGCTGCCGAACGGATCCGGTAGCGTGCACTGTATGCAGTTGATTACCTCCCAAGTTGACAGTTTATACCTTCAAAAACTGATTATGTCAAAATTGTGTGTTTCATTAAATGGATCGTAATACATTTTGTTTTTTGGGAACCGTTCGATTGCTTTAATCCGAAATAAGTTTAGATTGTAACAATAAAGCAAACGCGGGATCATTAAGACAGTCACACTGTTTGACAAACTAATGTGCTGCCGAACGGATCCGGTAGCGTGCACTGTATGCAGTTGATTACCTCCCAAGTTGACAGTAAAAGTTGCCTCATGTGACAAGGCTCTACTTGTAATATCATTTTAAGAAATCACCACGAGAGTTCAATAATGCATGCTGTCGTATTTTCCTCCATGTCCATTGCATTTTGCAAACTGCAAAAACATTTTGCCATCCTTTTCCCAATTTCAGACAGACATTTTCTCCATTAATAACCATTAATTTGAAAAAGTTTTGTTGTTCAGTCTGTTTTCAACTTGAGCTGTTTCACTTCCGAAATAAACATGTGTTGCTGAAAGAGGTTGACCTAAAACAATAGGCCCCGAGGACAAAGTACTCATGTACCTCTCGATTTGATACGAATCTACACTTGACGAAATATTGCACTCTTTGTTATCAAACTGTAAAGATGCAGATACTGGCCATACGAATTGAGATCAGGTGACTGAGAGTAGTGAGGTCAGGTGACTATGATCAGGTGACTAAGATCAGGTGACTTCGTCAGGCTACATCAGGCCCGGATGCTTCGTTTTGGAAAGGGCAAGGGCTCAAAGGCTTGTTCGCATTGATAAAGGGCAACCTGCATGAATTAACTGTAAATTTCAATTCTGGGCATTTCAAGGGCACCAAGGCAATGACCAGGGGGCACGGAGGCAACCGCCTTCGTTGCCTCCCTGAAGTATCGGGCCTGGTAGGGATGATCCCCCACCCCGAACGCCCATGCAACGTGCTGCCGACATCAATACAAGTATAGCACTTCATAAGATGTATTGGCGCTAGAAGGCTATCGATGTCATATTCTTGTTATTTACTTCCTTCTGCAGGGCATACATGCACTGTCGACGGGAAGACTTACGATTCCAATCAAGTGGTACCAGACATCAACTCTTGCAAGAAACAGTGCCGATGCTACGCGTCTCTCTTCGGTAGGACCGGCCACGTTGTTTGCGCTGTCAACAGGCCGTGTAAATACACCAATCTCTGCGTCAACCCAATTGTTGACGACTGCGGATGCCCCAAATGCCAGCCGGGAGGAGGGATATGGACTCTTAAGTCACGTGAGCAAAAGGACAGAAGAACTATTATAAAAGCTACCCGATAAGTTAAATACACTGTCTCAATAGAGTTTTTTTGGTCTCCCTGTTCATTGTTTACCTCTTGCCGTTTTTGTGTGCTTTCTATCTCTCTATTCATATATTTCCAGTTCACTGCTTATATTGATGCGTGCACTTGAAGTTGTGTGCATTTCTTATTAGTTCACGACTCAATAATTAGGTCATTGATGCGACTTTCTGTTGTCGTCTCGAAAAAGCCGAGCAACTTAAGTACGATTGAAACAAACATAGATAGCATAAATAATCTTTGCTTTAAAATTATTATTCATTGGTTTATTATAATTGAAAATAATCCTCATACCGAGTACATACGATTTTGAACAAAACCTGATGAATGCATGATGCCAAATGTACTTGTGTCACAGTAAAGAACATCAGTACACACTGAACCACTATAACAAAACATAACAAACGCTGCTCGACCGTTGGCTCCCTGCTTGTGCACACATAACACAACACCAAACAGCTGGCCAACGCCGAGGTGCAGTTACCAAAACCCAATTGCATATAGAGCCACTTCAGCAAAAAAGTGATCAAAATGTTTTACTTAGCATAAGTAAGCAGGATACTTGTGCCAGACTGTACATAAAACTGGTGCTGTTTTAACACCCAGTGGTGTAATCTTTGAACCTCTTGTCGGTATCTTCAATGACACAGGTGTAAGTTCTAACACCCAAGTTTTTGCAGTGTTCAGGAACCGTAAAAGTGTCCACTTCATTTCATAATTTTTTTATATTTTTTTATATTATTTTATTTTAAGCTGAGTGCTACGATGTGTGTGGACAAAAAAATGACAAATGATTGATTTTTTTATGATTTTTTTTAAGCTGAGTGCTACGATGTGTGGGGGAAAAACCTGACAAAATGATTGAATAAATTTACTCTTTGAATCAGCATTCCTTAGATAGAAGAAGAAAAAAAACCTTATATCATCGTCTTGAGGAAATTGTCAAGTTTTGAAGAAAAAAATCAATTGTTGTGCACAATCAATTTGGATTTCTCCCGACACCAAGTTCTGATTCGGAAACGCATTTTCCAATTTCCTATTAGTTGAATTGCAATTCTATGGACGGTAGATTTGTTGCTTGTAATAAGCTAATGGATTGATATCGTCGCGTCTAGAGACACATGGAGGATAATACATCGTACTGTAGAGAGAGAATCTTATCTCCTAGCATGATTGTGCTGAGACCCATTTCTTTAAGGTCCCATCATACAGTGAGGAAAAGAAGGGAAGATTAAGGTCTTGTTCTTCTTTTGGTATTCGCGGTTGATTTGCTAGTGGCACTTAAAGGCTCTGGACACGTTTGGTGCTTGTCAAAGACCAGTATCCTCACGTCGTGGAACACAACATTGGCATGCATAAAATAACAAATCTGTGAAAAGTTGGGCTCAATTTGGTCACAGGAGTTGCAAGAAACAATAAAAGCAAACAAGATATTACAGTGCGAAAATAACTACCTCTTCATAAAAAATACACGTCACTTCAGAGAGAGAGTCGTTTCTCAAAATGTTTTATAGCCTTTTTACCAACAGCTCTCCACTGTTCGTTACCAAGTAATTTTTTGTATGCTAATTAACATTTTGAGTAACTACCTGGTCTGGTGCATTTAATCCTGATTTGTTATGGTCTGAGATCCAATATCCGTTTACGTGTACGAACTTTGAGAACAAGGTGTGACGTCATCTTTCAGATGAACTACATTTACAATAACATCGAGTCGACTATAGCTTTATGAAAAGCACGACGAGTCACCAGTTGGTTGTTGTTATTAATTGCTTATCATTCCATTCCCGCTTAGTACCCGGTAAGCTAAGCAATCAACAAATCTGATGCAAGATTGGTTTTATAATCAATGATTGAAATAACGTTGATTGAAACCGTATTAAGCATACAAACAAAAATGACATAAATAAAAAAACCCAAAACATTTGCCTTCTTTTGAATCCAAGTTCATTCTATGCAAGACTTATCTTCATTATTATTTTTTGACTATGATTCATTACAGAGACTGTGCTTTTGTCCGAGAACCGCCCGGCTTGGCAGACGTCGACCCAATCATACCGAGGGCTCGCTCGTGGGGCCAGGCTGGCACTAGACGGTGTGACGGATGGGGGCTTCTTCGGGGGAAACTCATGCACTCATACGGGTATAATGTACTTCTGAGACTGGGTCACGTACTGTTTGGTTTTTCTTCCCGGAGGAAATTCATATTTAGCTTTTCGTTTTCAATGAAACATGCGCTGGGATGATATTGAACGAAAGAATATGGTAAGGGGATGGGGGGGGGGGGGGGGGGGGGGAGGCAACACGTTTTTGAAACCACGGTGAAACAGTTTTCTCGCTTCTTTTAATATTCCGGCATTGTGTTGGCAATAGATATGGCTTTGTTTTATGAGATTATTGACTCATATCCCTAACTTGGAATATGATGAAGAGGTGATCCTAGGTCTAGTTGATAAAACACTCTGAAAAAATCTACAACAGTTTCTACTTTGACCATACATAGAAAAGGTTTTCAATGCAAGATTCAAATATGTAAATAAATTCAACTGTAAATGTCAATATAATTACGACTTGGACTTGGTCACTCAAGCGCAGGCATCAAAAGTTAGCAATATTTATGCGGGTAGGTTTTTTTGTTCAGTTTTTGCCTGATTGCAAAAAGGCTTTTGATGGAAAAGTTTCCTTTTAAAATAAAAGAGAGAAAAGAATATATTACTTTTTGTCGAAACGCAAAATAAGACTGAAAATATTCTTTTTGGAACCACAATTTTATTCACCAGTGATTAGTAATATCGGCGCCCACATGCCGTGATCAAGAAGATTGCCGTCTAGTAAATGTTCTCTAGCTGTTGAATAAATCATAAAGGGATGTTCAATCTTTTAACTCCATCGTGGGAAGGAAAACGACTTGGCATGGCGCTTTTTGTCCACTCTTGAGTTTTATTAAAGCTATTATGATGTAAACGAGTTCCACGTAAATAAATCCATGGCCGAGTTACATCAATTGCGTCGTGTTATATCACATCAGAAGAAAAGTATAATAACAAACGCACGCCTACTTTGACGTATACAGAATGTAAGTATACTATAATACCGCTATATTCACAGTACAAATATAACTTCGTGTATTGCGAAGGCCTACCTGTACTAAAATAACGTTTATAAGCTGACATTGTGCACCGGAAATACAACTCACTGAAGGTTGTTAAATGTCAATAAAACTATTTATAAGTTGAACATGCGGTTACAGTTTGATACTGTAAGGTTTTCTCTGGCATCATAAAATGGGTAGAAAATTGTGTGGTATAATTATGAACAGTGGTTTCTTTATCACCTGGTATCAGTTGCAAATGTGAATGTTATTTGTGAAAAGAATACTTTGTTTACATCATTTTCTCATACTGTGATTGCGTAAATGCCAATATTGCCAACTTAATCACCCTTGTGGTTTATGTACTGGAAACTTAATCACCAAACACACATAACCAACAATCAATGTGTACAGTAACAGCAAACAAAGTGAAATGGAAAGTTACACTTGATTTGAAGGCATGGTGAATTGCTTGTCAAGCCTACTACACAAGCCAATGGCCATTGAAACTTCCTTGGTAAATTAATGGTTAAGTGCACTGGAGAGCTGTTGATGTTATTATAATGCATTTAAAGGAACATGTTGCCTTGGATCGGTCGAGTTGGTCTTTGAAAAACTTTTGTAACCGTTTGTTATAAAATGCATGGTTAGAAAGATGTTTTAAAAGTAGAATACAACATTGCGTGGTTTTCCTTTTACTTTGTGAACTAACACGGACTGCCATTTATCCATAAATGGCCGACTGTGTTTGTCGACGAGGTAAAAGAAAAACCACGCAATTTCGAGTGATACTTGTTTGGATCATTATGTTGTACTTTTCACAGACCAACTGGACCAATCCAAGGCAACGTGTTCCTTACATGTACATTGTTTAAAACAGCCCCCTTTGACATGTTTCAAGTAACGTATAGTTCTAGAGAGAGGGTACTTTTTTCAGAAAAAATGTCTCTGAGAAAGGCTACTGGCATGAAGCCTATTCTGTGGCATTGTTGAAAGCACACAACAAGGGTGTTTTTCTTCTTTCACTTGAAATATCTTGCAATTGTTGATCAATTGAGCCCAAATTTTTACGAGTTTGTTATTCTATGCAACTTAGGATACACCGAGTGAGGATAGATACTGGTCTTTAACACTTACTAAACGTAACTAATACCCTGCATTTAATGCAAATTGATGATTTGTTTTTACTTTGAGAATTAAACTGATGGTGAACAATGTACATAGTCATACATGTATGTATGAAATGTTTACATTTGCTTCCACATAATGTACCATGGCATAATGGCCATAAATCAAGCTTAATCCTTTGATTTTTAACTTTTCCTGTCACCCGCAGTATCGATAAAGTGTCAAAGGTGACCTCACCAGTTCTGGTAATCCACGGCACTGAAGACGAAGTCATCGACTTCTCTCATGGCCTAGCGATCTACGAGCGCTGCCCTCGCACTGTGGAACCGCTGTGGGTAGAAGGCGCCGGGCACAACGACGTCGAGCTTTACGGGCAGTACTTAGAACGTCTGAAGCAGTTCATCACTCAGGAATTACCGGCAATGGCATGAATGTTGCCGACTCTCTCAACATTTTCTATCGACAAGTCTGACCCAACTCTGTTGTGAACACTTATGGGATGTGGATGAATGTGAACTGGTTGGTCCCTTTGCAGAAATCTCATCCTAAAGCCTTGTTCAGACTTAAAAGCGGATGTAAAATATAGAGCAACTTTGTGGCATCAGAAGTGTAAAATAGCACAGAAATCAGTCTCACAAATATAAGTGTGGAGTCACATTCTGTATTGCATTTACATATCTCTGTCCGATAATAAAAATCAGGATTACCTAAACCACTACCTTGAGCTCTTGAAAAGAAAGTATTTTCATATTAAAAGGGAAAAGCAAGGTGTTCTGAAGTGTACTGTTTGGCTTTTGAAACAAAAAGCTTCCTTTAACATTAGTGTATAATAGTACAGTACAAGGACCAAACCAATGCAGCATTATGCAGCTTTATAGCTCAGCTTTCTTAGTAGTTATTTGGGGGAAAAGTATTTAAGTCACGTTAGAAAATGTTTGAAGGTTGGTTCGTTTCTTACAGCTTGCAATACATGTACATTGTAGATTTCCAAGTTGACGAGTACACTGTATGTGCATCGTGTAGATGTTTTTAGTGTGTTGGTACATGTCTAAAATGCATTTATTCTCTTTCTGTAGGTTTAGGAACTTTCACTAATTCGTTCAACTTGAAGGCAGATTTATCACTAGGTTTCTCATCCGGTATTTAGTGATCAGCTCGAAAAAACGCTTATTCTTTGGTGTGCTTCAAGCGTTTAAAATGTAATCTGAATTCAAATTGTGTGACAGGATCAAAGTCCCAATGATCCATCTGTAATGGAAGTTGAATGATTTAGCCACGTTGACGGGTTGATTGCGCATCGCATAATTATACATGCTACAATTCAGCGGTATGGTAATATAATCAGCTTGAATGCAAATTATTGTAAGCTCCACTTGCCCATGCATTACTTACAATACAGTCAGGCATGCACAATAATTGCCTTTGCATAGATGTGTCTGAATTGCCCCTTTGCTTTATATTCCTGTTCTATAATGGGCAGTCACAGCTTGCGGTTACCCCTTCATTGCAATTAAACAAGGCTGGCAGATCACTTGAAGAGCTAATAAATTGTCACAATCGCAAGCAGACATTTAGAAAAGTTATGCATGATGAAGTACAATTTACATGGGTGCCACGTAGATGACTACATGTACATTGTAAGTCAAAAAGTACATTTAGCTTTTTTGGTAGCCTCTTCAGTCAAATCTTTGTAGGTCGATACTTCATGGAGACAAATAAGCTATTCCCCAATGCCACTGGTCAGCACCAAGGTAACCTTTGAAACTTTGAGGCAGGGCCAAATTTCATTGCACCAAATTCTGCGCTTTCAATCACCATTCTCAGCTTACTGTGCAAGCGCGGAATTCCTGCGCAAGCTGTGTAAGCACACAAAAATGCGAGTAATAGGGAGTACTCGCGCGTACAAGCAAATATTCCCTGCTAACCCGTGAAATGTGTTGGCGTAAGTAGTTATCCCTGCAGTTTCTGTCAGCTGATTCTTGAGTTAAAGTAAGCAGGGCCCAGGAGATTTGAGATGCCACCTGCACTCTTATTGGTTTCATTAGATAATGCCAAATTGTTAAAGGGTGCCTAAGAGCATACATGTACTAGGCCAAGTTTAGTTAGTCCAGTCCTGGTTAGTCTTCACCAAATAGCGGGGCAAAAAAAAAAATCCCACAAAATAAAAGCAATCTTTGTTTAGGTGGATGATTATTTTCAAAGCAGACTTGAAAGCTTGTCAAACAAAATGGCCCCAGGTGACCTAATGTATTTGTAAAATTGTTTGGCAGGTAAGTTAAGAACATTAATGTAATGTAAATAAAAACTGTACGTATGAACTGTATTCTTTAGAAATAACTATCAATAAATATTAAAAACTACCTTTGGACATAATAGTGTGTACATGTGCTGTACTGATACAGTATAGTGTACAGTGTATAGAATATGAAGAGAGGATCTTTGGTGTATCGTGTTAAATTCTGTTTTCAGATACTCTTGGGCCAATACCTCCATGATTTCACAAAGAGTTAAGATTAGTCTTATCTCGAGTAAGGATGAGTTACTCATCCTAACTTAGGACTAGCCTTGAGTTTTTAATATCTCCTAGGACTAGTCCTAAGGTGGCCTAAAGCCTGGTTCATACTAGACAGCGATGCGAATTTGACGTCACAACTCTATTTTCACTGCGAATATTCGCAAAAGTCAAGCACAGGTCATCTCCGGCAAATTATTTGTTGCAAATTTGTGACGTTGACATTCGTGCAGGAAGTATGAACCGGTCTTTACTCTTATCGACACCAGCATACACAGCAAGGGATGTATCGCGCTAAACACAACATTGATGGTTTAATGCTTAAATCCCTTACAATTGTTTTAATGAGTCAGTTGGTAACATACTTTGAAATTTCCCAATTATTTTTTAGCTTTTTTTTGGGGGGGGGGGGGGTAATTTAACAACATTAAACAAAAGCAAATGGTTGCACTACAAATCGGCTTCCATGCATAAAACTTTGCCTGTTGCCACCCTCCCTTTTAAAGTTAAGAAAGATAAGAATTATTTTTGTTAATTTAATTGTTTTAACGTCTTACTCTCGTACTTACTGATCATACATAAACTGTGTATTTTTTTTGGTTAGTACAGTAATGTTAAATAATTATAGTTTTACTGAACTTGTGTCAATGTGTGAAACATATATTCACTGATTTCATTTTTTTTATTTTGTGTTTGGACACATTTTTATTTTGAACTTTTATGTATGGTAGGTTTGGTGCTCATGTTAAATTGAATATCAAACATTTAATGGTTTTAAAAGTCACTTTATTTAAGTAAAAACTAAAGAAATTGTGTTAGAAGCACTTGTAAAAATAATAGTGAAGGAAAATTCACCTTAATTCTAATTTGCTTTCATTTTTGTACTGTACATGATAAAAGACGACTAGTCGAGTTACGACCGGAATTCCCTACCTTGGAGATTATGTCTGATTTGTTCAGAAACAAAACTTCCAATTTTTGTTTCTTTCCAACTTCTCAATAGGTATGTGTTGGGCTCATTTTAGCCATCGTCAGCTTGACCTTGTACATAGCCAGTGAAAGCATAGCCAAGCGGTTCAACACAAAAATTATTAAAGGAACACGTTGCCTTGGATCGGACGAGTTGGTCTATAAAAAGCGTTTGTAACTGTTTATTATAAAATGCATATGGTTGGAAAGATGTTTTAAAAGTAAAATACAATGATCCACACAAATTTGCCTCAAAATAGTGTGGTTTTCCTTTGACTTTGTGAACTAACACGGTTAGCCATTTATCCATAAATGGCCGACTGTGTTAGTTTACGAGGTAAAAAGAAAAACGTGCAATTTTGAGGCATTTTTGTGTGGATCATTGTATTCTACTTTTGCAACTTCTTTCTACCCATATGCATTTTATAACAAACGGTTTCAAAGACGGTTTCAACTCGACCTATCCAAGGCAACGTGTTCCTTTAATATCTATAACCAGTAATAACTGATTGTTTTTGTTGTGCTCATACCTTAACTTGAGACAGATCTGACTGCTGTCCACACATGTCATAGTTTGTATCTCTAAGGTGGGCTTTCCATAGCTTATTATGAAGTGTTTTCTCACCTGTAACTCCATTCAAAGTTGTTTTCTGTTAACACTTTCATAATCCTTGCCATTGAGGTTTATAGCAACTATGTTTGTAATTATTTTCAGGGGCTGGCATTAATTTATTGGAAAGTAGGTTTTGATAGCACATTTTTTAAAAGAGAACAGTGATACGGGCTTGGGCAGATTAATCGATACGTTGAAACTGGTTGCAACTCTTACAAACAAGACCCATCGGCTGGTGATTGTGAAGGTTCATTGTAGAACAATAATCTGTTCTATGGCATTGTTGAAATTAATTTGCAGGAAGTTGATTTTACACAGAGGCAAAAAACAGGGTCAAATTGGGAACTAAAAATTGCCGGAGCTGGTGGAAATTCCAAGTAAAAATGTTGTTATCTAAAAAGTACAGAAGAGAAAAATGTTGCATGACATTGATTATATATTTAAGCCATACTTTTTTCTTGTCTTTATGTGAAACGTAGTTCTTTATAAAAGTGTGAACTTGACACAAGATGTAGTAATAAAACGAAAAAAACTATTATGATCTTTGATAAACGGTTATCAGAATGTGTGTCTTTTTGTTCCTTTCTTGGTTCTATGAACCAGGATATAAATATGCTTGCTAGATGTCATATAAGGCATAGAAATGTATCTGCTCCAAATTAAAAAAGTAAAGTCAACCATTTTTTTTTTTTTGGGGGGGGCTTTATTCATTGCCAAGCATAGAACTACCCATTTCATGACATTGTCATCACAGTATTTCTTGCAATATTTAACTTTCAAAATGGCAAAGCATAAACTGAAGGCAAATTGCCTGTAGATCAAGTGTTTTTCAAACCCTTGGACAAACCCTTGGACCCGTTATCAAATTTTACAATGGCACCCTCATGCCTTTCTTCATGTAAGCCGCGTCAGTGCGCCTCCCCTTTTAACTTTATCGATCGTCAGTAATTAATTCATGTATGATTGTTGAAAACAAAATAATAAACCTGCAAATAATAAAAACAACACTAAAAACATGGCAATATATAAGCAGTTAATGTTCAAACCTTTTATAAAGTTTTTTTGTGTGACCTGGTCATCAAAAGTTTTTTAATGAACACCCAGGGCGAATGTGATGGAACAATCTACAGAATTCCAACCGATGTTCTCCATTAAAAAAAAAAAGGAAATAGAGCTTGGTTGATCTCGAGCACGAATCATGTCCCGTTGAATGCGGCTCAGACGCCGCCGTTCGGAGACCGTCAACCGTGGTCAAATCTCCCAAAGTAAAAAAGAAGATGACAAAAAAACCTCAAATAACATTAAGGCAGAAAATTATAATGTTTACTACACATTTTGTCTATGTGGAAAGTGATGGTATTTAATAGTACATTATCAGGTAGAACCAATTTACAATATTGTGTGAAAACAAGTTAGACATTGCATACAATAATTGAGGGCCAAGTTTATAGAAAAGGTGCAACATGTATGGCCCTATACAGTTCAGACAACCCAAACCCTTTACGAGCAACAACGCACATTAAATTTGGTTTCCTAAAACAAAAACCATAATGGGTTAAAAGGGTCAGTGCTCCAGGCGCAGTACAATAACAACTTTAGGTAAGGACACAGAATGAAAGAAAATAATATAGAAGCCTACCCAGTGTTTATTAGGCTCCATAATGTTGCCTTTTGACCCAATTCGCATGACTTCATCAAACCACAAACCAAGAGGGTTAAAAGACAGGGTGTACTTTTGGTAAAAACTATTTATGACCATAACAAATTACTTGGCAAAGAGCACTGGAGAGCTCAGCTGTTGGTATTTATAAAAGAAATGTAGCTTTAGAGGAAAGAGGTCACAATTTTTCACAACAAAAATTGAATCTGACAAGGCCGCATGCATGAGGCTTTAAGCAGGTATCTGAAAGTACACAATTCTATGCAACAAGGGTGTTTTTTCCTTTCATTTTTCTCTTGCAACTTCGATGACCAATTGAGCAAAAATGTACATTGTTTGTTATTTTATGCATAGGTTGAGATACACAAAGTGAGGATTCTGTTACCAAAAGTATATTGTTTTTGATCAGTGTAGTTAAAAATATTTTAACTATAGTGTTTTACAAAGGACCGCTCTGTCCATGCATATCATTAAAGAAGATGTGCATAGAATAGAATCTAAAAAAGATTTGTTAGTGACCCATCTATAACATTTAGTAAACCACACTTGCTCTTAGAGCCGAACTTGACTTCCGATAAGGAACAAACACCACGTTCTTAATTTAACTTAAAAATATAATAAAATATCATACCACTATAAAGTTCGTCAATAGAAATTTGCGCATAAAATCTCAATTTGTACACAAAATATACAATTATATTATACTATATCTTGACAGTCCGCACTTACATCGGGACCCAATTTCATAAAGCTATTAAGCAAAAAATACTTGTAAGCAAGTATCTTGGCCAAGCAAGAAATGACTGGGGCACCAGTCACAGCAACAGCAACTGTACGGTATTCTGGCTGATAATCTATATTTGCTTAGCAAAAGATTTTTATGCTTAGCAAGTTTTTGTGCTTACAGGCTTTGAAATTGTGCCATGATGAGCTTGGCATGTCATAAACTCCTTGATTAAGGACCAAGGCAGACAAAGGCAACTTGCAATGCAACACAAGTCCAACAACATACAGAATATACATTTTTTAAAGTTTAAAATTTGCTAAGCTACTTATGGTGTTGTAATCATACAAATATGACAATAAATTATATTATAACTAGTGTTATTATTAATGGAACCAAGGATGCCTCATAATCACTGTAATCCAGAAGCCAGAGGAAACCTGTAGACAAGGGGTTCTTGCAATGAACCAGAAACGCTCTTCCCCAATATAGACTTGTGGACAAGTCGTTATGTCTGTCGCGGTGATAGCGTTCCGGACTTTGGAACACTAGGTGGCAGCAGAGTTACCAGGTAAAGTTTAATTGTGTCTGTAGTTCTGAGCATGTGCACATTACATAGAACAATGCATTTTACGTGGTAAAGCGTGGTTGTTACTTTCTGTGACTGCAAATGTGATACAAATTTTGACACCACAAATTCGCAATGAATAATTCACATCAGTTGACTTGTGCTGATCTCCTGTGAAACATTCGCTGCGAAAACAGCACTGCGACATCTAACTCGCTTTGCATTCGCAGGAAGGAAGTATGAACCGGGCTTTAGTCTGCTGCCACCAAGCGTTATACAAAAGTCCTCCATAGTAGTATCTGATGTTTCCATTTTTTTTAGGCGAACATAACTTTTCAGATAGTAAGGCAGACTATAGGAACCTTGCTCTAGTGCACTTTTAACACCGCTTGACAAATCTTACTGAAGGACAACCTATCAACAGTGTATGATATCGCTTCACGCTTATTAGGCTATCTTCACTTTTTAGATTCTAAATCAGACTATGTAGGAATATTGCTCCAATGCACTTTGACTTCTTAACAAATACTATTGAAGGACAACCAATCAATAGTATCTGATACCGTTTCATGCTTATTAGGCTATCTTCACTTTAGGTAATCAAACTAGAAACCTTGCTCTAGTTCACTTTTGACAGCTAAATAATTAATGTTTTACTTTGTGCATTGTACAAAATGTCATACGCCCCTACAATGTTATCAGAAGGAATAGAAGAACTGGCTAGGAGTCGAATGCCAGAACATCAAAGGAACTCTACTTTTCATTGGAGGATTAGCATTTCATTTTTTAATAAGGGAATCAATGTGTGGTGAAGAGGTTTTCAATTAGTGGTTTAATCCCAACGAGGCCTGGTTCTTGATAATTTTACCGAGATGAAGGGTTAAAACCGATTCAACACACTTTGATTCCCATTCATAAATACCTTTTCAGTCAAAAACATCAACACTTTTTGGTCAAAAAGTAAAATAAATGCAAAAATTATAATTGTTCAATGATTTCTTTCAACACAACACCCCTCCAGCTATGAAATGGTAAAGCCCTCCGCCACCCTCGGGTAAACAACTCCTGATAAGGGAATGCTGTGCACGTCGCATGTATCGCGTGAGTGGCACAACTGTTTCAGCCGTTGCTCTCGACCAATAGGAATAAAGAAACTGTCTTATAAGAACAGGTGCAAGCTCGCGTGTCACGCCCATGTTTCAACACTTTTCACTGTTCATAAACAAAGGTTTATACACACCCACGTGACGCGCTCTCCACCAATAGGAATAGCGAAACTGTCTGAGGTATTTATGAATGAGAAATTAAGGTTGGGAAACAATGGGATAAAAACAGTACAACAGTATAGACCTTTATCACACTGTCACCATCTTGGTCATGTTCCCTGTTTCCATAACAGTAATGAATGCTAACATTCATTGCGTAAACATGGCACCAGAATATTATTTCCTCCAGCCTCAGTTTGGTTACAATGAGTTGGAATGGATTAAAATCAAGATGGCCACACCGTGATAAAGGTCTATTCAATGAGATCTGGGCCCAATTTCATAGAGCTGCTAAGCACACAAATTTGCTTAGCATGACATTTCTTCCTTGATAAAAACAGGTTTACTAACCAAATTGTAATTTGTTGCGTATTGCTTTTTACTGGTATTCAGCCGTTATTGGCTCATCCTGAAAATCATGTGGAAATAATTATGGTTGATAATCCTGTTTTTATCGAGACAGAAATTTCATGCTAAGCAAACTTTTGTGCTTAGCAACGCTATGAAATTGGGCCCTGGTCTCAGTGGATACAGTGATTGAAAACTAATAGCAATGTCATATGCAACTGTTGGGTACAGTCTCTCATCAGGCTGAAACAAATCGTGATCTTCTCAAGTGCGTTGTGTGTGGTGCATATTTATATGGAATGCTGGTGCAAGTCTGATTCTCTTGCCCTTTACTCTGTAGTCTAGGCTCAAGACATCAATCATCACTAGTGTATGTACGCTTGTTATATTTCGTAATAGAGCGCCCTCTTATGGCATGATTTAACCAACTTGATCTGCTCACACTAACGTCTTGGGAATCCTACAGCAAGGTTGACTTTTTCTTTCAGTAGGATTTGAAAGTTTGCATGGTGGGGTATACATGTAACTAGGTGAGGTTTGTGGTAGTACCATGTGCAAAATCTTTTTTTGAGTTGGTTCTTTTCAGAATCAACACTGCTCAAAAGAGATTTATACATGGTGCTATCGCCACCCTCACTTTGCCTTTGTTTGTCTTCTCCCCAGCTTTTTCTCAAGAACCAATCAGTGCTCAACCACAGTCAGTGATTGCTTGCTGATTTGATCCTGAGGAAAGTTTTGGGAGAAGACAAAGAAAACTTTACCACATTGTTGTACAACAAGAGACCCCACTATCGACCACTGACGTCTCGAGCCAAGACTATTATTACCACATTCACTCTACTAAAGATGGGTTCAGGGCCACTCTGCAGAACCGGCCCTGTACAGCTTCTTGTAAGGCAGAATCAAACTGATTGAGTGAGAAGGCTGGACCCACTAGTTGCTCAAAGGGATACTTGTTGGCTGTCCTGGACATGAAGGCCACAGCCTCGTCCAAATGGTTATCAGCGTAGTTGTGGATACCTGCAAAAAGATAAATATAAAAACACGGGTTGCTTGTGAATTGTCTCTTGTGAAATGGCCCCAGGATTCACTATTCTATTTCAAGGCATTAAACAAAAAACCTTTTATGGAGACATTTAAAGCTGAACCAAACGACCGGTGCCTCCATAAGCCTTTTTGAGATTTGGCAGACAACACTATAGGATTGCACTGTTTGGTGTGGGTGTATACAGTACAGAATTTACCCAAACTTAGTAGCGTCAAAGTATCGCGACCGCCATATCTCAAAATGGCTTAATGCCCAAATCCAATAAAAAAAAAAAAAAATGGCGCCTGTGTGCAGTGGTTTTTTTTACCTCTCCATCGTCATCTGCCTAACTGCAGTTCGTTTAGTACCTGCTACACAATTGAAGGTGAGGTTTGAAAGCCTTGACATTATAGAAATCGTAGGACATTTGATGGTGCAATCTAAGGGATTTTTCAGCTTTAATGGACTGGATTCTGTGTACTCTTGCAGTATTTTCAATGGTCAAGATTTCAACGTATCGGGCAGCCATGTAAACGCCAGTCGTTTGCATGCACAAGGTAACAATACATTTCACGCAACCCTGCTCTGTGTTCTTTTGACATGCGGTGATGTGGAACTGAACCCGGGCCCAGTGTATAGGTATCCATGTGGTACATGCGAAAAACCTGTAAAATCGAACCAAATGGGCTTACTGTGTAGCGGTTGTTCTGGTTTCACATAAAATGTCAGGATGTTCTACCAACTAAATATGCTCGCCTGTTCGACTTACCCGACGAACCCTGGATTTGTTTGACATGTGCCTTGCCCCAGTTATCGGACTCATATTTTAACTCTACATTGAGTGATGGTAGTGTCGTCGATCCTGATTCTACTTCGTCGCCATTAACAGGTATATTTGATAACACTGCAACTAAAGCGATATTCGGTGCCAATATTAATGCTAGGAGTGTGAAAAATAAAATCCCTGAACTTCAAGCGGTTGTGCATTCTATGAACTTGTCACTTGTGGCTATTACTGAAACATGGCTGGATTCATCTATACCGGACTCAATGCTTTTCGACAGCCATATTGTCTTTAGAAAAGACAGAAGTCGGCGTGGTGGAGGTGTTTTGGTCGCTATATCTGACTCTCTAAAACCAACATCTGTTGATGTGAAAGATTTGCCTCCTAATATTGAAATCGTTTTTGCAGAATTCGTCCTTAATTCTGAAAGATGGTTATGTGGTGCGTACTACAGGCCTCCATCGGACGATTGATTTGATATTTACATCACGTCCAGATCATGTATGTGATGTTAAAGTGGAGCCCGGGCTCTCTACATCCGACCATAACTTGGTTTCTTTCAGAATTCGCGGGTCGCCTGGAAAATTAACACGTCGTGTAAGGGAAATCTGCCAGTACCACAAAACGGACCTTGTTCATTTCCAGACTTTGCTAGCTGCAGTTCCTTGGGGAGTGATTGACTACAACGACATTAACGATGCTTGGGATACGTTCAGTGATTTCTTCCTCAAGGAGTGTGTTCCTGTCCGAAAAGGTAGCAAGAGAGCTAAGCCCTGGATCACCGAAGAACTAACTTCATCGGCTCATCCTTGAGAAGCGAAGGTTGTTTAAACGAGCTTGTGTAAGTGGAACTGAGACAGCTTGGAAACAATTTAAACTTGCCAGGAACAAAGTACGCAATCTCTCCAAAAGGGCGTACAGTGACTTCGTAACTGATTTGTTTAAGAAAAGAGATAATCGGAAAACTTTCTGGTCTTTTGTGAAGTCCAAACGCAAATCTTCTCAATCTACCGATTCTTACTTCATCAATGGTGAAAATATAAGTGACCCATCTCGGATTGCAAATGAGTTTAACTCTCTTTTTGCCAGTTTTTTCTCCGGATCCACCAACCAGGACCGTGTCACTTCTCCCACGTTGGAATTTCCCCCGTTGGAATGTTTTTCCATCACTTCAACTCAAGTTTCGTCTGAGATTCGGAATCTTTCCGCACACAAAGCAAATGGACCTGATGGTGTTAGCGCCTAAATGTTTAAACTTGCTGCTCCAGCCATTGTTCCTGTTCTCACAACTTTTTACAACCATACTCTTGCTTCAGGTTGTCTTCCAAGTGCGTGGAAACGTGCTAATGTAGTGCCCGTCTTCAAAAAAGGAGAAAAGAGCAACTTGATCAATTACAGACCCGTTTCTTTGACTCCAATAATCTGCAAGCTTTTAGAAAAAATCTTGTGTCGTCAAATTCTCGACCACTGTCAAAACAACGGACTTGTAGCTGACCAGCAACATGGGTTCATTCCTGGGAGGTCTTGTTCTACAGCATTGGTGTCAGCTAGTTCTCAATGGCTTCAATCTTTGGACGCACAGGTACCTGCAGTGGATGTAATCTCCTTAGATTTCAGTCTTGCGTTTGACACTATAAGCCACAATCCAACTTTGCTACAACATAAAGGGTGCTGCTCTTGACTGGATTGAGTCGTTTGTAACAAACCGCCTGCAACGAGTTGTCTACAAAGGCTTTACTTCAGACTGGCTACCGGTCGGTTCAGGAGTGCCACAGGGCTCTATACTTGGCCCCCTGCTCTTTGTTTTGTACGCGAACGATCTTCAACTTCAACTTTCTTCAAACCTTGTACAGTACGCAGATGACACATTTTTGTTCAAAAATGTTACAACTGACGCGCCGGATTCTCTACTTCAGAAGGACCTAAACACCATAGTTGACTGGGCTAAATTGAACTGTTTGCGCTTAAATGCTGACAAGTGCAAATCGATACGGTTGACATGGCGACGTATGAGCAAACCAGTATACAATCTTGGAAACTCCTCCCTGGAATGTGTGGACTCCATCAAGCTTCTAGGCTGTATATTCAAGAGTAACTTATCTTGGGATCTTCAAGTACAGGCTGTTACTTCAAAATGTAATAGACTGATTGGTTTGATTCTCCTCATCTCTGGCAACTGTCCTTCGTGCGTATCGCTCCATTTGTTTAAGACTCTTGTCCAGCCAATCTTGGACTACTGCTCACCCGTCTGGTGGATTCACCGTAAAAAACACATCAATTCAATCGAATCGGTACAGCGCAGAGCCAGCAGGATGATACTTCGGCAAAAATATATGGAACAGCCTTATCAAGAACGACTGAAGACTCTGGGTCTTATGTTGCTGTCTGACAGAAGAACTTTTTTAAATATTTGCTTTATTGTAAAACTGTTGATGTCCACTTGGTATAGTTTTATGAATGACTTAACTAATCTGTCTAAAGTTAACTCACGTCACACAGAATTGCCCACTTTTCATCACCTAAAACCTAGGACGGATGCTTAGAAATTTTCTACCATTGTTTGCTTTCCTAAAATGTTCTCAGAGCTCACATTGGATACCAGGGATGTTTTGATTTTGGAGGGGTACAAGTCTTTTCGTATGAAGCTGAGGGGGGAATTTTAATATGTTAATAGTGCTAGTTGTTTTTATTGTTGTTTGCTTTAATATTTGTCTAAGGGGTCTTTGTACTTTTTGGGTGGTGTTTGGGGAGGCTCTCTGCTATCATTGTCCTCAGCCCAGTGGGTTTGGGATGAATCTGTGAGGGTGCACTCTGTGCCAATTTTATTTTGGGTTTTTGAGGGTTTTTAGTCCATTCTATGTTTTTTAATTTTTTATTGTTGTCCTGTCCTCTTATCGCTGCGGTGTTTTGTTGTGGGTGTAGTTTTATGTCGCTGCGGTGTTTTGTTGTGGGTGTAGTTTTATGTTTTCAATAGTCTGGTTTTGCTTGTGTTTTAATGTTTTCTTTTGTGTGATTTTTAAATGTTTCAGTGCAATCACCTTTTTATATTGTATAATTATATTTTTATCGTTGGCAGGGGTCTGGTTTTACACATCTTTTGATGACAGTTTTATACTTTTGTTTTAACCTTGACAGCCCCTGTACAACTTGTAACTATTGTGTATGTCTAAAGAATTAAAATAAATAAAATAAAATAAATAACACTTTGTGGCCTAGCGTTCAAGAGCATTATAGACGGTGTGGGTGTGTGGGGTGTATACAGTACAGAATTTACCCAAACTTAGTAGTGTCAAAGTATCGCGATCCGCCATAACTCAAAATGGCTTAATGCCCCAATCCAACAAAACCACTTCAGGGCCTAGCGTTCTAGAGCATTAGACGGTGTGGATGTGGGTGTATACCATGTATACAGTACAGAATTTACCCGAACTTAGTAGTGTCAAAGTATCGTGTCCGCCATATCTCAAAATGGTTTATTACCCCACTCCTACAAATACCCTTCGTGGCCTAGCGTTCAAGAGCAGTATAGACCCAAAGCTCTGGTGTCTCTGGTCAGCAGAGTGTGAGTTCGAGTCCCAGTCATGACACACTTAACCATGGTGCTTCATCCTTCGGATTGGACGTAAAGTCAATGGTCTTAGTTGTGTAATGAATGTAAAGCCGTTGGTCTTATAGTTGTGTAACAAACATTAAAGAACCCAGTGCATTTATCGAAAAGAGAAGATGCTCGTGGTTTGATCAGTATTATTGCGCCACAGGAATAGGTTTCATACCTCACAACATAGCTCCACATATTTAGCAGGAAACAAAAACCTAATTACTTTGCCACGCCCCTTAGGAGCATGACAAAGCGCTATATTATATATATTACTCCAATCTTCAAAAAGAGGAACAACGATCCCGAGAGTCTTGCAAGTTATAGACCTATCAACAATTTGCCATTTCTCGCAAAAATCCTCGAGAAAGTTGTGGCACATCAACTCTCACACCACATGTCACAAAACCATCTGGATGAACCTTATCAGTCTGCTTATCGCAAATTTCACGGGACCGAGACTGCTCTTACACGCATACAGAACGACATCCTACTCAGCATGGACCAAGGGAAAGTTGCTATACTCGTTTTGTTGGATCTCAGTGCAGCTTTTGACGCTCTCGACCATCAAATCTTGCTGGAGAGACTACAGTCGCACGTCGGTGTGTCGTCGGATACGGCTTGTTGGTTCAAATCGTATCTCGCTGGCCGAACTCAAACTGTGAACATTATAACCGACTCGGAAACAGGTTCATCATCTTACCCTTTAAGGTACGGAGTCCCACAGGGGTCGGTATTGGGGCCCCTCCTGTTTAACATTTACATGCTACCCATTGGTCAAGTCATTCGCAATCATGGTTTGACCTGTCACTTCTACGCAGATGATACTGTCCTGTATGTATCAGCTTCACCAACTTCAGATGGTGTAACAATGTGCACTTCACTTATTGAGAGATGTTGCACTGACATCAAACGTTGGATGAACTCAAACTACATGAAACTCAACACTAACAAGACCGAGCTGCTTGTTATAGGTACACCTGGACATTTAAATAAAGTTCCTGCCTTCAACGTAAACATTGGAGATGACTGTGTAGAAGTTTCAAAACAAATCAAGAATCTAGGGGTTGTATTTGACCGTAACATGAAAATGCAAACTCATATTCGTGAAGTAGCTCGTAATGCCATGTACCATCTACATAACATCAGTAAAATTAAACAATATCTGACTTACTCGGTTACTGAACAGGTTATTACATCTCTAGTTATGTCCAGGGTTGATTATTGTAATGCTCTGCTTGCAGGTCTTCCTCAATCTACGATTGCACCTCTACAACGTGTCCAAAATTGTGCAGCTAGAATTCTTACAGGTACTAGAAAATTTGATCATATTACCCCTGTTCTCATGAAATTGCACTGGCTTCCGGTAAAGTATCGTATTATTTATAAAATTTGTCTGCTAGTTTTTAAATGTATAAACAGTCTAGCTCCAGGCTATCTTTGTGAACTATTGCTTACGGTTAACTCAACTTCACGTAGGACCACACGTTCATCCTCAGATAAAACTAGATTGCAACCTGTGAACACTAGATTATGTACTTACGGTGACAGAGCTTTCTCTGCAATAGCACCTCGTCTGTGGAACCAGCTAAATGTTTGTCTCAGGGAGGAAAACTCCCTCTGTAGCTTTAAATCTGGGCTTAAGACACATCTTTTTAGGGAAGCATTTTTAACTTAAAGTATTTTTCTATGTTCTTACTGCCCTGCTGCTTCATATTATTGTTGCGTTTTTTTTTTTTTTTTTTTTTGTTTTTTTTTTATTATCATAATTATTGTTTGTGTTTTTTACTGGGTCAAACAATTTCGGTGGCTTTTACTCAATGTGTTTAATTGATTATATTCATCTTTTTACTTGTACATGTATCTTTATTGTTTTATGATCATACTTTATGGATTTTATTTTTGGATCTTTTAATTATTTAGTTTTTGTGGTTAAAATGTTTTGTTGTTGTAAAGCGCCTGGGAGCATTTTTTATGGATTTGGCACTATATAAATGTTTATTATTATTATTAATATTATTAAGAACCTTGTGTTATTCATTACCTTTAATTGTAAGGCACTTTCTGATGATGCTTTCTGCAGTCACATTAAGGTGTGAATCTGGATGCACAAGGCCTACTAAGATGTAAGAACCTCCAGGCTTCAAAAGTTTCATCCCGATATCAAAAGCTGCACTCACGCCACACACCTGGAACAAACCAAATACAACATAATGTAAGAAAGATAGGGGGTCAGAAGTACATATTCTATTATTCTGATACCAGCTCAGCTGTCTTGGTAGGATTTGAACCCACAAGCTTGTGATTGCAAGTCTTGCAGTCTAGCCACTGGACCACAGGCTAACCAACACCACTTCAAATTTGATGTACATGTACAAAGACTTTTATCATAAAAAGCTATTATCATGACTGATTGCCACTTCTGTCAAAAACCTTGAGAATGGCATCAAGTTTTCAGGGGGAGGGGGGGGGGGGTGCAAGGCCTACTTCATCTCCTGACATGAAACACCATTGTCAGGTTTTGTATGGATGGATTCATAATATTGCTAAATGAATACCGACATATGGTTTCAGAATTATGCTTTTCAATGCCAGATGATAATACGATCTGAAGATATCCCCTCTCTCAGTTTATTTGAAGCTTGAAAATTGCGACTGTATCGTCTCCAACTCCAAAGGGACATGAAAGGAGATACAGTGGCGAGTAAGCTCTTACATGTAACTCTGTAATTTCCATTAGCTGGTGTGTGATGAATCGTGACCGCCGGCGTAATTGAGCAAATTTAAAATGTTACATCGACATGTCCAAACCTCATTAGCTACATAAAACATGACTGATCGTGTATAAAGGTCAAACTTGTGTTGAAGGCAGGTGTTTTTTTTCTTTTTGTGTGATATATAAAACTGAGATAATTAAAAAACGTGTATTTACAAAATTTAATTGATTAGCGGACTTGAAATTGGTAGCAGCATGACCTACATGTATCAAGAATAATGCTAATTACCATATAGCATTTTTCAGCTAGCAAACAACATAGTTAAACAACAAAGTTCACTTTTCAGAGGAAGAAAACACCACATTATTTCAATTAGACCTTGACTGGTCCTTGTATTTGTTGTACTCGTTCTCACCGGGATTTTCTGGGCCCAAATTTGCGAATGTTTGAATTGGCCGCTGAATTGAAACAAGGTCTTCATAGACCAGTATGTTCACTTGGTGTATCCCAACATGCCCTGGAAACAAGGTCTTCAGAATGTTCTCCTTCAGAACATGGCGTTTATCGTGGTTTTCAAGTCCTACCACGGAGTCTGGATGAGTCTATATATGGTTTTCTCTTGATTATTTTTCTGAAACATTTGCAATGTAACTGGAATTTCTGCGTATCATCACGCAAATCGCACGATCTGTTACCTATCATGCGAGAACCCTTGTCCACCTTAGAGAACAGTACACAATTCGTATCTACCAACATTTCTGTGACAGATCTGTACTTCTAGTTAGTGATTGGAATATCCATTATTATTATTTATATCAGGCTTCCAGAGGCAAAGATATATCAGCGTATTGAATGCTTTCGTAAAAAGTACCCAGATGACAGCAATATTGTGTCAGTAAATGTTCCCGGATGGAGCAATACTGCTTCAATATTGCTCCATCCGGTCATTTTAACAAGTTTAGTTGGTTCCCATATAGTCAAGAGCGCGCTCACACTGCTGTCAACCAGTGAACCAAGCTGCACATATAATTAACAACAATGGCTGCTTCTACAAGCGGCGCGAGATTCGCTTCGGTTTCCGATGAGGATTTTGAAGAACTTTTAAAGAACAAAGACGCAGAAAATACCTTGAAAGCAAAACAAGCACTACATGTTCTGAGAGCTTTTACCTGACGGGAAAAAAAATCTTCCAACGAATTCCAACGAGTTTTGAAACTTGGATGTTGTGTCAGAAAAAAACATAATAACATTGAATTTGAAAATCTGGAATCAGGTGAGCCAAAATAGTGCTGCTTTGGTCATGGAGGTAGTGCTTTGATCAAGTCCTCAGCCTGGTATAAATAATAATAATATTGGATGGCTTTTTTTCGGGGGATACAAGAATATATTGCACTCGCTATGACAATATTGCACTCGTCTTCTACTTGTGTACAATATTGTCATAGCTCCTGCAATATATTCTTGTATCCCCCTCAAAGCCATCCAATATTACATAATTATTAGTCATACCTCAATGACGATATCAATCTCATTATCCTGTAGCACGTCTCTCTCTTTTCCTAAAAGGTCAAAAAACAAAATGAGAAAAATTTAGATGATTTTTTTATTCGAGTATTGTGACCATGAACAGAGCCATTTAACCAGAAAAGAATATGCAGCAACGAGCGCAAGTAAACAATTTAGCCATCAGAGTCAAGAATGTCAGCATCAGAATATGGACTAATAATGGAAGCCTTGGATCTAACAAAGCATTGTAAGCGCTTGTATGCGACAGGTTGACGTATTAGTCCTTTGAACATTTCATTTGCAGTAGACTCGTTACGGAGCCCCCCCCCCCCCCAAGGTTTCCATTCCGCTCATTGTGAGTTTCCTCATTAGTCTGCTTCAGAGCTACTGAATTTCAACTGATTACGAATAAACAGAGTAAGCTTTTCACTGATGGGAGTCCTGTACATATTATGAATTTTTTCTTACACAAAAGTCGGTAATTATATTTTGAGTAATACAATATTTTGTGACAGACAAACATGTTGGTGACTTTTACTTCCCAGTTCTTAAAATATCTTCAAACTGACTTGTTTGTATTTATATGTTTCCCCTGTGGGTTTCATTTGTTTTGTTGTAGGGCTTTGTTACCGCTGGAAAAGGTAAAATAACAATATGGAACAAGAAGGCTTGCAGAGTGTTAAGTTTTTCTGAAATGCTTTGGACTTTACAGGAATTTTTTTTAAATTAAGGCCTGATTTCAAAGAGCTGCTAAAACAGAGAAAGCAAAAAAAAAAAAATATTTCTTCTTAAAATAAAAAAAGGTCTACCAGTCAAAATACTATGTCATTTGTACCATTTATGACTGGTTTCCTGCTTTTTCACTCAGCAGAAATTTTGTGAGCAATATTTTGGAGGGACTGGGGAATGAATTTACAAGTATTTTGAGTCAGATGTTTTTGCGATACAGATATCTCCTCTCTGGTTATTTGTTGTGCGTATCGGAGACTTAAAACAAAACAAACGTGACCAATCAAGACTATAGACCTTTATCACACTGTCACCATCTTGGTCATGTTCCCTGTTTCACATAACAGTAATGAATGCTAACATTCATTGCGCAAACATGACACCAGACTATTATTTCGTCCAGCCTCAGTTTGGTTACAATGAGTTGAAATGGAATAAAATCAAGATGGCCACACCTTGATAAAGGTCTAGGGTCTGGGTTGATTCAAATAAAATGTCAACATACCTGTAGGAATAGCTATCCCACCGAATAACGAGACCAACTTGAGTCTGTTGAGATTCAAATCAGAGCAGTATATCTTACCAAATCCAGCGTCATGAAGTAAGGCACAACCATACATCCCCAGTAATCCAGCACCCTGTTGTCAATATCAAAGAGCAAATTAGTAATTTATGTACAATATTCATGAATCGTGAAGTAGCGTATACATCCTTCATTGCTTTATTGTTAGGGATCTGTTCTACATGAACGGATACTCCAAACCTCAGTGACAAACAAAATAATGTGATATTTTGTAATAGCGCCCTGAGCACTTTTGTGGATATGTTTGCACTTTATAAAACTTTGTTATTATTATCATTATTATTATTATATGACTCATCACCTACCTAATGCAGTCTGTGCTGTAGTTTTATCAAAACAGAAAGTCTAGTAACACCAAACACTAAAAGCAAATGTGTCTGGTGCATCCAATCATTTCTACATTTAGACACATGACACAAGAAACAGAGTCTCAACAACGTCAGCCCACTGACTACAGTTAGATTCTCAAAATCTAATAAAGATCCCCACTATATAAACACAGCAAAGGGTGCTGCGGCTACTTGTCGCCATCTAAATCACGTTAAATGCGTGGTTCGTTTTCAATATTGCTTGTTTTGCCAAGTGTGCTTTTGCTTCATTATGCAAAAAATGTTTCTGACTTGATGTTCACTGTCTACTGACATAACACATAGAAAAAAAGGCAATAACAAATGTGATAGCCAAAACCTCACATTGAATGATTGAATGGTAAACCTTTGAGACGCTGGCATCAGACGTAACGGTCCCTTTTTGGTGGCTTTAGCGCACACATGCTCAGCATTGCGAGCAAAGGTATGAGCACACGGGTGAAAAAGGGTTGCCAAAAATCTCATTGCAGATGATACATTGGGTCTATAGGTGTTTGGGCACCCGAAAAAATAAAGAAAAAATGTAATGTACCGTTTATAGCATAAATTCTTCACAATGAGGCTGACTGTGGTATTGAAACCAACGATGCACAATCCAGAAGCAGCTAAAATCACAGAACCTTGAGGAAACCTATAAACATGGACACTTGTTTTTCTATACTCCTCACCAATATCCATTCTAAGCACTTACATGTATATAGTCTGTGAGAACTACTCATCCTAGTATATAAAGACCTTTTTAAAACATCCCGTCTGAAGGACATTTCCATTAACAGGTAGAGTGTCTGGGTCTAGGAAAATAAGTAAATGCTATCACTAGGACAGGCAAGTCTTTTAAAACCCATTATTCTGATTATTACAAATAAAACATGGTGAAGACTGTTCCAGCCACGCCATGTACTTTAAAAACTCATTTACCGTTTATCGGGAAAAGTGCAACTCACACGACTTGTAGCCCAAAAATAATTTGTTATATTCCACAAGAAAAGCATGACTCTAAAAGTGAACTTTTAAAGATAGGTTTGAATCAGCATGCAATGTTAGCATGTACCATGCTATAACAGAAAGTGTTATTTTCAAATGACATGCTAGTGTACGAATGCTTGGGGGCTATACTTAGAACCTATAGACAGTCCATGTTGCAAGGGGTGAGACTAAGAGTCACTGCTGACAGAAAAGTCTGAACTGGGATCCAGATCTTAGGAGGTGCATGTACATAATTGCTGTTTCAACCCGCTGAGTCCTTAGATCAAATTAAGTACAATTTTGTGATCAACAGTGTTGGGTCATGGAGACTCTAATTTTGTAGACAATTGTGCAATTTTTTTTATTTTGCTAAAAACTCCAAGGCCCAATTTTATAAAGCCTGTAAGACCCCAAAATCTGCTAAGCACAGGAAATTCTTGCTAAGCCCAAACAGGCCACCATTCATGATTTCTGAAGAATTCAGTCTGTGCATTCTCTGGTAACCATGGTAACTCAGCATATCCTAGTAAAGGCTTTTATTACATCTTCCTAGAAAATGGCGTACTGGCATCCATAACACCCTCCAAAACAAGAAAAACGGCCCGTTCTATTCCATTGTCCAATGTCTTAGAAAAGTGTTAGTATCATCTGGTTAGTAAGGAACACAAACACAGTCTACGCTCAGACATCTCATAACTCAGCACTTCATAACACATAAATTTATCCAACCAATTCTCAACAAAGAGAAAAAAAAACAAAAAAACAGCAAATCATAATTCAAGGTTATTTCTATTCACTGTTCAAATACAGACAGGAACCGCACAAGATTGTTAGTATTGAAATCGGAAACCCAATTTAATCCGATGCTATTATTATACCTTCGGATCCACTGAGTGTATCGCTTGAATGGCTGCACGAAATGATATGAGAAGTGAATATAACGAACATGATTAAATGGCAATCTGACTTGAATTGTGACGACTTGGAAATTAGCAGAACAGATATCAAAGGGGGGTGGGGTGGAGGGGAGGCCTTTACAGCTCGCATAATTTTGAATGAATTATCTGCTGTACATGTAATTATTGTTTGAAGCTTTGCATGGTGTGGAGAAATAAGTAGAAACTATAAATAACTAGTAAACTTGCGGGTACAACCATGTGTAAATCTCTTAGGGCGAGTGTTGGCTCTGAAAAGAGCCGGTTGGGTCTCTTTGTTTCGAACAGTATACTCGTTTTGAAGAGTATAGTCTGCTCGTCTTCAGAAGAAGACGAGCAGAGTATACTGTTCGATGCGATGTTTTGAGCCAACTCATGCACTTGAAAAATAGATTGTGAAATCTTGTATATTAATTTCTTATTCACAGACGGAGTCATTGAAACTTAGTGGAGTAACCGGGTGGGGGGGGGGGGGGGGGGGGGGGGGGGGGGCGGTAGGTGGGAGGATGAGCCCAGGAGCTGTGTCGTCATAATCAAAGCTGGCCTGTGCTGTACATGGAATTATGAACACTCATCCCATCAGTTAATGCTGCGACTTGGTGAGAGCTTTCATAATTCCATGTACATGATGCAGGCCTTCAGCCATAGACCTGCAAGTAGTTCATTATGACACAAACCCCCTTTAATGTTTATCAAAGGAGAGGCACCAAACCAACAAACCTTTTGTGTCTGTGACCCACACTAGCTGTAAAAGTGTAAGATCCAGCATAATTCGTTTCACTTTACTTACAGATTGAGTGGTCCAGTAATGGCATAAGTCTGTGTAATGTATACTGTTCCCCCCTATAATTACCTGTATGAGTACACTCCTCTTCGAGGGCCTCTTATGCTCAAAGCTTCCCACTGCATTCACCATTGTTGCTAAGGCACAGTTGATGGGGGCAGCCATTTTGTCAGTCACATGATCTGGTAGTTTCACGATGCGCGTTCCTTTGTGTAGAATGATATGAGAGGAGTAGGTCCCACTCAGCCCTGAGCGAACGTGTAGAGATGAATGACCATACTGGAAAGTAAGAAACGAAACAACAGAACTTTATCTTTCAGTGACACTCTATAAAACTATTAACAAAATGTGTCTTAATGGGCTATACTTCTCAACAGGTCATTTGTCATAAGCAACCCCGCTCGATGTTCTTGCCAAAAAGACACCCACTGTAAAATATGGGAGTCATTGGTTCAAATAACCCGAGATATAGCCTCCTTTTTTGTCCCCACACCGGAACATAGCATTCAGTAAAACACAGCTGTTATCAGACATCAGTGTAAAGGATTATAAAACCACATTTGACGAAAATAGTATAAAATCCAACAATTGTGTAGTAGGGGATAGTTCCCTTATCAAATGACTGTGGCTGCAAGGAACAGTCGACTCTTGCAGGGAATGGGCCAAACTACCTCCTTATAATAGGAACATCGTTATAATAGGACCGCAAAACCTTGAAGTAGAAAATGAGATTTGGGACTTCAGAGTGTGTAGGCTACTCTTTATAAGGAAAACCTCTCTATAACCAGTGCTCTTTATAATGGGAGTCGACTGTATAAAGTGATATTCAGTTTGGTTTTACCCATACATACATCAATGTGTGTTCGCTCTGTGTACTTATACTTAACCGAGTTCTGTGAAAAAAATCACTTACTCGGGTGGGATTCGAACCCACAACCTTTGTAGTTCTAGATCAGTGTCCTACCAACAATAGACCACAAAGATTGCGTGGTGGCTAGAGGCAGTTTGAATCCTGTTTTAGTAGCGGGTCATGCAAACGATTGTATAAAGTAAGTTTCATTCCAATCCTATTACACTGTACGATACAAGGTACAGCATTTTTTACACGACATCTGAAAGCAGAGGTCCAACACGAACAGAGTTAAAAGTCAGGAGATTTCTCCCTGCCCTGCATCCGTTCAGCTGAAAAGCGGAGCTAAAATTAATGGATAATTTGTGCACTTAGACTATCTGAGTAGACTCAATAGACGAGCCTTACTGCCTATTGTCTGTCATTGTAGATCTCAATGTACATTGAAGGTCAGGTTTGTCTAACCTAGAAAAGAGTTAATTGCATATTACTAGCTATCAGTAAAGCAAAATTTAATCAATGTGAGTGCATGTGGAGAAGTACAATGTTCATGTTGTTAGCTTTTTGAAATATTTTTTCGAACACAAATTTGTACTTACACTGTTGGTAATTACTCAAAATAATTATCAGCATAAAACCTTCCTTGGTAATGAGTAATGGGGAGAGGTTGATAGTACAAAGCATTGTGAGAAACGGCCTTCTCTGAAGTGACGTAGTTTACGAGAAAGACGTAATTTTCCACGAAATTGATTTTGAGACTTCAAGTTTAGAATTTGAGGTCTCGAAATCAACCATCTGAAAGCACACAACTTCGTGAGACAAGGGTGTTTTTTTATTTCATTCATATCTCGCAACTTCGACGACCAATTGAGCTCAAATTTTCACAGGTTTGTTATTTTATGCATGTTTAGATACACCAAGTGAGAAGACTGGTCTTTGACAATTACAAATAGTGTCCAGTGTCTTTAAGTTATTTATTTATTTATTTATTTATTTATTTATTTTTAGGGGGGGGGGGGGGTTTAAAAACTGGATTTGCGGTTTCGAATCGAGAAACCACAAGTGAGCTGCATGTACCATTGTACCGAGAGTGAGATCACTCATGTCTCCTCAGATTATTTTCCTTTTGTCCGAGCTTACAAGGAATTTTTCCAAACAATTTGCTCACAGCATCCATGGATGAGTTTCCAATTTATGAAACATTATTCTGTTCTTCCTCAAGGTTACAGCTGGATGTAAAAACACAATATGCTGATTAAGCGCTATACCTTGAAGATACTGTGGCATTTCTGATTCATTCCCTCTGCGCATCTCTCACACTCCCCGCAGCTGTCAATCACCGAGAACGTGACGCGGTCTCCAGCAAGCAGGTTGCTAGGGTTACAGCGCTCATTCAGGACTATTTCTGCAACTCCTTCATGTCCGAGAATGCTGGAAAATAAATGAAAAAGACAGATGAAATTAGATTACGGCTCCACTGACATAGTTTGTAAAAGCTATGCATTATACTCATTCCATGAAATACGTTAAGGTCAGGGTTGCAAATGTTCCGTTAATTCATTGTGCAAAACAAAGATTAATGGCAGTACGTTTCGACACTAGCAAAGTCTTTCTCGAAGGCTAAGTGACAACACAACTAACATGAACAGGTATGTAACATATCTGTACTAGCATGACTAGGGGAGCTGGAAGCAAAAGTGAATTTAGAACAACATATAAAAAAAAACTGAAAAAAACAAGACAAAATGTAAAAAGGGAGGTATGTAAGATCACCAAAGCAGAACCCCAACAGATCATTTAAAATTTACTCAAGTAGAATTTGAAACTTTGCATGGTGGAAATACGATATAGAAAGGTTTGCAGTAACACCATGTAATGACTATATAATGAGTTGGGGTGGTTCTGAAAAGAACCGTTGGCTTCAACTCGGCGTTTCGATCAGTATGCTCTGATCATCTTCTGGAAAAAGCTGGACTCTGATGCTGCATGCTGCTTTTAAGCAGTACTGTGGAGGTGGATTAGCTTGGTGATGCACGAAGGCGGGAAATAGAGGCGGGAAATTTACTCAGTTGCACCCCCTTAAGGTGATCCCTTGGTTACCACTTTCCAGGTTGTTTGGGTGTGATCCCTGGCTACACAGCAGTTAATTGTATCGCTTTTGAGTTCTGACTAGCACACCCAACAAAGATATTGACACTTATTGAGAGATCATGCCGGCATAGGGCTAGGTAGCTCAGTTGGCAGAGCGATGGCACGTTAATCTGGAAGTCCTTGGTTCAAATCCCACTCAAGTAAATTTGTCTTTGTTCAACCCCAATAATATTATTTCCATTATCTGTATCACAACCATTCTGTACAATTCTTACAATAATAAATGGACAACAACAGTTTTTCATTTGTCTTTGTTGCGATATTTTCTGTTTCTAAACTGTTTGTGTCAAGATTACCTGCACTTTACAATACATGGCAGTGAGATGCTTTAGTGATTACATAATTTGTCAATTTGTATAAGTGTGCACATAATTAGGGCAAAGACTAATCTGTTTGTACAAATATTTCAGTGAATCCATCTGCATCAACAGAAAAAGCATTTAGCTTTAATGAAGTCTTCAAGGTAAAAGAGAGAGATACATGCATTAGTAGAGAAAGCAAGAGCAAGAATTGGGGGGGGGGTGGAGGGGGGGGTGAGAGGCAGCGAGCTAATGTACAAACATGCATGAAATTCTCTTGAAGGCTGAGCATACAAAAGCAAATTAAAACAGATAAATATGTAAATAAAGCATGTCATATTTAAGCCATGATGTAGGCGACAGACAAACAACAACAGCCATTCTGAATAAACTAATGTAATAAACATAAACATTTCTCTAAAAATTGTTTTTCAGCCACCTATCCATCCTCCATCCCAATGTTTTATTGCATGCAAATAAATTTCAATAATTCAATAATTCAATAATAAAAGGGCAGAGATGAAACAAAATTAAAATAAAGCATACTATTTTTTTCTTCTAAAACTTAAAAGAAAGACAAACAGTGGCTATTCTTATACAAAACCAATGTTATAAAATTTCATATTTTTTTTCTCAAAAATTGTTTTTCGCCCACCCATCCATCCCAATTTGTTTCTGTATGACAATAATATTGACTGGCAGATCAATCACACTGCAGGCCTAACATTAAGACAAAGTGGTGCATCAAATGAAGCAGATATTTAAGATTAACTCCTGTGCCAAGCCCATGTCATTTCTCAATTAATGTGGTATGACTGAACTGACAGAAATAATAACAGTTTGAAACGAAACTTCAAGAGGGACAGGTGAACTTTCATTGATCAAGAGTCTGTTCATGTGAAAACAATCTGTGGTCATATTTTGTATAATGAGAGGAAGGAAGGGTATAACGAGCCCCCACAACAACAAAATAACAATACAAAATCAACAAAGAAATAAGTAAAAAAAGAAAAAAATCTAATAAACAAATGAATAGATAGACATTACCCGCCTAAAGTGTAAATAAAGTACATATTAAAAAAATAATTTATTATAATAACAGCAAATATAAATGTTTTATTACAAAAATGGTAATGGCAAAATAAGTGGTCTGTCCCGCCAACAGAGAACTAATTAGTTACTTATTACATAGGCCTATCTCTGCTGGCATCGGTAATGTTTTGACCTTTTCAGGAGACAGACGCCTCTAACCCAAAAATACACACCCCAAAGAAGCTTTAGGCCTACTAATTCACTTTCAAAGAGGAAACATTTGTGAGGATTTTTTGTTTACTGTCAGGGAGAATTTAATTTGTTTTCAATGTCAGAAAGCATACTGATAAACTCTCTTGCTTTCCAAAAATCAGCAAAACCAACTCTCTTACTTTGAGGCATAATGTTTGATGGTAATTTAAGACCTCAGGTTGAACTAACTCAATCAAGTCTTAGCTTTATGCAATCGGTATGGTACAGTAAGCCCCCAGGTGCACTCATTAGCTGTTAATGGCGTTAATTGCCGTTTAATGAAATTATTCCTGCTGTTAAAATCTCTTATCTTGTTTTTATAAATCTGCGTAGTTTAACGATCAATACGTCAAATGTATTATGTGAAATGAATGCAAGTTTTGCTACCTACATGTAATAAAACCTTGAATGACTTTCGGTGATTATAATTTTAAAATGTAAAAAAAATTAAAAAATGAAAAACAACATCTTAAAGGGAGAAGACTACAACAATTTCATTGAGTTGCACTTTTTTTTAAAGCCAAAATTGGGTCCACCTAAGTTTCATTGAAATGATTCTCACACTGCGCCACGCAAAACACTAGTACCCATTCCCCCCTCCCCCCAATTCATGCGCTGAACAAAGATGCAGAATAACCTCATAAAATGTACAGTCTTCTCTTCTTTTCAAGCTTTGCATCGTCTACAACAATTGAATTCTCAAATTCCTTCCTCATTATTGTACTCCAGGTCTCCTGGTCGCAATTACATTGTAGATTGCAGCGTCTTCAAACATTGTATTATTATCGCAGTCTCTCGCTGTTTGATGCGAGCGTGGAATATTGAACTCCATCATTTCAAATCATGCGGAACGTTTCGTTTGGGTCAAGTGTGTACAATTTGAGGGTGTATTGATTTGAATTACAATAAATCACAAAATTTTCGTTCCAACATTTCAAAAAGATGATTTTCACCTGCACTGCGCAAGACAATGCCCCCCCCCCCACACGCACCCCCTGAACAAGATGCAGTTAGTTAACCTCTTTTATGTAGTCTTCTCATCTTTATTATGTAGCTTTGCATCATCTACAATTGAATTCTCAATTTTCTTCCTTGTTATTGTACTCTAGGTCTCCTGGTCGCAATTAGATCGCAGCGTCTTCAAAACATTGTATTAATATTGACGTTATATGCACACGGTCTCTTTCTGTTAGAAGCGTGGAATATTAAACTCCATCGATTCAAATCATACGGAACATTTGATGCAGGTCAAGGGCTTACCATTTAAGGGCGTATTAAGTTTTTTTTTTATGAGCCTAGGAAACCTACACTGATGTGCAACGAGAGCAGGAAACAGATGCGGCCGTTCCCTGCAGCAGAAATCTATGTCAGTGTTTGTTCAAAGTGAAAGTAAACACATCTGTTAGGTTGATAATATTATCAATTTTTCTTTATCTGACTTGTTTTTTATCTGATACAAAAAATAAAAACTGTCGGCTTAATTTCAATCATAGAGGAAAAGGAATTTACAATGCTATACATTTATAAGCTATTGATTTTCGATTGACACTTCTTTTGCTTTTGTATTTAAGTCGTTAGGGGCTTAGCCACGACCCAGATCCAAACAAATGCGCATTGTACAAGTAAGTGGGTATAAAATATTATACAAATATTGAGTGGCTCAGAGTGGAATGGAAGGAATATTATCGCAAGGTAAAATTTGGACTGTTCCATTTCACGAGGCAAAGCCGAGTGAAATGGACAGTCCAAATTTTACCGAGTGATAATATTCCTTCCAGTCCACGAATTAAAGCCACTCAATATTTGTTTTATATAGCTGACATATAGATCCTTCTCATTTGATGTGTTTTAAAAGTATAACATTATGAAAACATGACACTACTTTCAGGGCTCCAGTTAAGGGTGAAAACCACAGGACCACAGGGCTTGTACTTTTGTACGTATGTAGGTCATCACAATATTGACTAGACTAGAAGCCTGATTATTTCACAGAAATTTACAGTACCTGGCGAAGAGAGAGAATTTTCCACAATCTACACAGTTCAAAATGTATGTTAATGCAGGACTTATGGGATGCTTCTTGGCCTATGCAGAATTTACAAGGTAATCCTTTGTTCTCGGTGATGTGCAGGTGAGCAGAACAACATAAAATATGGAAATTTACTTGTAAGTCGTCTAGGGCCTATTCATGTAGCAATCCAAAGTCTGACTCTCCCGCTGTCAACTGTTTTTATTTGAACAAACACAAACAGAGAGCTTATTCCAATGCACAATGACGACAGAAAGGGGGGGGGGGGGACACACACCAAACTACATAATCCAGCATCAATAGTTTCAGCCTTTATTAAAAATTGCTAGGCCTTTTGCAATTTCACCTAACACATGTCAAATATCCAACCAGTGCAAGAGCAGAGCTGTCAGCAGCATTTTCACATTTAATACAATTTATTGGCAAAGCGTCAAGCAAAGGCTGATCCATCCACTGTACATTACACGCCATCCCTGTCTAGAAAAATGTAATAAAATTTAAGCCTTTGAAACCCCCCCATTTGCAATTTCCACACCAGCAGCCTATTGACAGATAATTTAATAACCACCGGAGCTAATGGAATCTCTAAGCCAACATTCCATGAAGGATGAAAAAGTTCCCTGCCAACTGATTCCCGACACAATCAACAACGCTTGCTTTTATCAAACATGCTTAACATATTAATCAATTGGTTAAATATCAGGTATGAAAACTCTCATAAAAAAACCTTATGGGTCAATACAACATTACAGCACTCCCAAACTCCTAATGTTGACACAGTAACTGTTGGAAAAAAAATTAATAATAATATGTTTTTAAATAAAAAAATATACTATGGCAATGCACTGCACAGAAGAGGGAGAGACTGTTTCTACATTCCGGGCAGGGCCGCAAATCTGCAGCTTATAGTTTGGTTTTTACCGTTATTTCGGTATTAGGATTAGATACTCAGGTAATTTCTTGAACTTTGTGGTACAAACCAACAGGCAAATCACTGGGATGGGATTCAAACACATGACCTTTGTGTTGCTACATCAAAATGTCTTACAACTATAGTTACTAGACCACCCAGCTACATGTAGCTAGAATAGAGGCAGTTTGAATTCTTAGCAGCGGGTACTGCACAGATTTAAACCTGTCACAGTGAAAGTGCTGGCACAGTTTTCCTATATTTGTCAAACTGCACAGCTAGACTTTGCAAGTTTAGTGTTTCTTTGATGAAATTTTGTTGGGCATCCGAGAAAACCAACAAGGAAATCAACCACTCCACAGGAAAAGATACTGGATAGGCAACGTTTCCAAAAGTTTCTACATCCTCTGTACACAGTGATTTGATTGCACTTTTAATTTCAATTTGTGTTACGCACTTTAACAGTTGCCGTGTACGTTTATTGATAAACATGTCTGTTGTTGTTAATCATATGTATGCATTGATAGTTAATCTGTGCATAACATCTGATTGACAGTTATCAATATGTGTTCGTACGTTTGCGAGAAGAGTGAGATTTTTGTATTCATGTGGGATGCGATCGCCGATGCTTCCGTGAATAATATGACGATCTGATCAACGCAGTACAACAACATTAGCATGACTGATAAATTATGATAACACGATCAAAATAAGAATGAACAAGTGAATACCATGTGTACTGGTATACTAATATACAGATGTCCAGCTTGAATTCTTTCATCTTCATACAGTATTTTATTTTTCTTAAAGCCATTATACACTTTTGGTACAGAAACAAAAATTAAAGTTCACAGATTCACAAACAATTTACAGGGTTTACAGAAGGTAATGGTGAAAGACTTCTCTTGAAATATTATTCCATGAAATGCTTTACTTTTTGAGAAAACATTAAAACAATATAAATTCTCGAATCGAGAATCACGGCGAAACGTGCGGAAACAAGGGTGGGTTTTTCCGTTATTTTCTCCCGACTCCGATGACCGATTGAGCCTAAATTTTCACATGTTTGTTATTTTATATATAAGTTGTGATACACGAAGTGTGGGCCTTGGACAATACTGTTTACCAAAAGTGTCCAATGGCTTTAATGAACAATTTAGTAATAATCCTCCTGAACAAAACCTGAGCCTGCACTTTTCTGTTGAAGTCCCACAACCACTAGCTCACTGTCAAGTCTGGCAACTTGCTTGAGCCATCTATCATTGTCTATCCATCTCAGCAGACTGAGTCATTTACTTGCAGTTATTGCGCACAAAATAATGAGAAAACTATCTAGCAAGCAGTTTAGCACTATTGTATTGTTGTAACTTGTATTGTAATAATAACAACACTTACACTTAGAATTCGAACTGCCTCTAATCTCGGTAGTCTAGTTGGTAAGACACTGCTCTAGAATTGCAAGGGGTGTGGGTTCGAATCCCACTTGAGTAACATGCCTGTGATATGGTTTCACAGAACTCGGGAAAGTACTGAGTATACAGTGCTAACACACATCGGTGTATGGGTAAAAACCCAAATTAAAATTCTTATCACCGATGCAAATTTAACATCTATTCAGATGTTAAATTTGCATCGGGGATAAAGAATATTAATTTTGGTTTTTACCCATACACCGATGTGTGTTAGCACTGTATACTCAGCCTGTGATATTTTTTTCACAGGACTCGGGAAAGTACTGAGTATACAGTGCTAACACACATCGGTGTATGGGTAAAAACCAAAATTAATATCTATTATAACGTTGCGGTACCTGCTGCCAAAACATAGGATTTGAACTGCCTCTAGCTACCGGGCAATCTCGGTAGTCTAGTTGGTAAGAGAAAACTAAGACACTGCTCTAGAGTAGAATTGCAAGGGTCGTGGGTTCGAATCCCACCCGAGTAATATGCCTGTGATATTTTTTCACAGGACTCAGGTCAGGAAAGTACTGAGTATACAGTGCTAACACACATCGGTGTATGGGTAAAAAAACAAAAATTAACACTTTCCCTGCCTGACAGTAAGCAATGTTAAGCATGGATGGAGATAGTGTGCTAAGTAGTGGCCATGTTATGTAATCAGGTATGCAATAACCATGTGCTGTGTGTGTACTGTACTTGCCCTACTATAAACACATGGTAAACGTTGACAGTGTAAAAAACAAACCATACACAGATTCAAATCAATACCTCGGTGTTGCTTCTTTCCTCTTCCCCTGCAAAGTATGAATATCTGAGCCGCATATTGTTGCCAGACGAATCCTGGCGAGGACTTGGCCCGGTCCGATCTCTGGGATAACTGAACTGTCAACGATGTATTGTGGGCATTTATTAGCGCCTAAAAATACAGCTCTTTTGCACATGCCGTTTGCCATGTTGACAAGTTCAGCTTCACCGCGGCGCTGCTAGCTGTTGTTATGCTGTGTGTAGAGTGTTGGTCCGTCTGTTCATCACTAGCACTGCATGCTGTGTGTGTGCTTGGTGAAAAGGCTATACGATCCTAATGCGGAAGTGTAGTGTGCATGCACACGATGAGTTTTGTTTACCTGAAACTAGTCTTGGCCCAAGACTATGATGCTTGATATTGGATAGTGTACTACGCGCGGTTTAATCACCAAAGCGCACCCGCCACGGTATGATTTAGTTAACTGGACGGCTTGAAATCTAGACTATACCAGCAATATTGTCTAGATTTCAAGCCGTCCAGAAAACTAAATCATACCGTGGCGGGTGCGCTTTGGCGATTTACAACTGCGCGTAGTACACTATCCAATATCAAGCACCATAGTCTTGGGTCAAGACTAACCTGAAACGTGTGCATTTTTATACGAACATAGAGGGCGTTATTGTCAGATTCGAAGATCTTTACGGCCTGTGTCTTTATAACACAGAGTGAGTCGACGGTGTTTGTTTTATTGTTATGTATTAAAGACCTGGACACTATTAGTTATTGTCAAAGACCAGTCTTCTCAGTCTCAACATATGCATAAAATAACCAACCTGTGAAAATTTGAGCTCAATATTGGTCGTCGAAGTTGCGAGATAATAATGAAAGAAAAAACACCCTTGTCACGGAAAAGTTGTGTGCTTTTTAGATGCTTGATTTGAGACCTCAAAATCTAATTCTGAGGTCTCGAAATCAAATTCGTGGAAAATTACCTCTTTCTCGAAAACTACGTTACTTCATAGGGAACCGTTTCCCACAATGTCTTATACTATTAACTCTCCATTACTCGTTACCTAAGGTTTTATGCTAAACATTATGTTGAGTGTCTATGTAACAGTTAGGCCTAGCTAGGCCTAACTAGGCTACTTGATTGGTACAACTCATATTTACTCATGTTTTTATCTTCGTTTTTGGTAAACCACCTTTTTTGTTATGAGAGATTGTGGCTGTTTATGTCAGCCTGGTTTTATACCCTTGTTGTTGTGGGGGGGGGGGGGGGTACTGGCAGGCTGCACGAGATTATTCTAGATGGAATGGTGCTTTACAATGTTCTAACGTGTGCTGAAAGAGGATAGTTTAAGGGGATATTATAAACACCAGGCTGACATAAAGAGGGCGCTGTTTCCGGAGGACAGAATCCCCCAACCGCACTCAGGACATGATGGCTCTTTCACTATGTTTCCAGCAAACAGTTATCTGAGATTCAACATTAGTGTGTATTTTCCTATTTTCAGAAGCAGCTATTGTTCAACCTTTGGTGACGTACCGACCCATGCTATCAAGTTGTACACCTCGGTGCATCGATAGCAGTATTGCCATTAGGCATCGGGGCCAAGAGGTCTTGCTTCCGAGCAACAGCAAAGACGCCACTTGGACATTGTTCCTTGGTAATTGTTGCTTGCGCCGTATGCCTTTTGCATGCTCGGATTCGGGCTGTACAGTAATGAAATATTCATCTTAAATAAATAAGCCATTTTCACGTTGATGTCTTTTTTTCAATTTCAATTCCATTCGGAGTCATTTATTTTTCAATAATCATTGGTTAACAATAAACATCCAAAATAATAATAGAAAACTTAGAGAAGTTGAGGCAAACCCCGGTAAGCAGAGGCTTTGTTTAGGACAAGAGAGGCATGGACAAACAAACAGCCAAAGGAAACATGACACAAAAACAAGCATACAAACGACTTCAGACAGTAACAATTTGTAAATTATTGTAAAATTACCATTTTCATGAATAAATGCCTGAATTATGTCATATCTTTACAATAAGAATTTTCAAGACAGATCTTATCTTGTATAGGCATAATGACTCATCTGAATGCTGCCCTCTATCGCTTATTCGACAAAATCGTTTTATAAGTATTATTGTCAGTGTTTGCACGCTGCTCACGGTCGCTGTACTATTTCTTGATTGTAATTAGCCGACGCAGGCCTGTAGGCCGTGTCAACACTTAGAGTAAGTGTTTCAAAATGTGTATGCTTTGTTTCAAATCTTCAAACATCTCTCGTCCATCCCATCGCTAACCTGCCCCGGGCGTTGCAGCTGCTATGCACGGTCTAGAAACTCGCCTCATCCCGCCCCATTTCTCGGTGAGTGGGACATCCGCCTCTGATGAGATTAATTTGGAGTTGTTTTATCGACCTGATGCTTTTAAAAAATATTGTCACTACTAGAACAACAAGATGAGGTAGCAAGATGATAATGACGAACGGTCAACAGTGGCAAAGTGGTCTTCTTCTTGTCTCTGCTACTGGATGTGGAAACATTTAGTTAATGATCTTTATTGGCGATTCATTTAGTGAGTGGGAACTTGAGTAAACACTAATATCTATCTTCCATTCGGTACATACATTCATTCAAGACATGCAGGACAGCCGTGGAATTAGAACTGTGTGAGGTTCAGCATGTGAACTAGCAGACATAATTATTGAGCATAATTTTATGGTTTATAGTAGCACAAAAACAATGCTGATCACTTGTAATTTTTTTATTTTTTTTTATTTATTCGTTTTGAATTAGTCTGTAAGTTATTATAATCTTTATAATGCCTTCCAGTTGTTTTTATGAAAAATGTTTAAATAGTTATATCAGTTAACGTATGTTTCTATAATATGAAAACAAAACCATAAAAATGTCCTTTGGTGTAAACATTCACTCTTATAACTCCGTAATCTGGACTGTGGAGATGTCATTATTAGGCCTCTATTTATCATGTAGTTTTGATAAATTCACAAGATGATGTCTTCATAACCCGCCTCTAGACTATAATCTATACTAATTATTCCTGGCCGGTGAGTAGTAACAATCGAACAAGAAGTGTCCTCAGGTGATTCTTTCACTGAACCAATCCAGAGGAGAAAAACGAGTTCAATGCAGAGTCAACATCGAATTAACAGAGAATTGGTCGATTAGTAGTTTTCTATGATTTCAAGACCTCCCAACTCCCAACCCCATCATCCCTCCAACATCCACCCGGGCAGCTCTCTCTCTCTCTAAACACGGTAGCATAAACCAGTCCTAAGAGGGGATCGATATGTAAGTGTTTCTGTTATCTAAACACACCAAAGGCTATAAGGCCGGGCTGATCCTGATGAGAGGGCCGGCCATCTCACTATTGTTGGCTTTTGTCCGGTTAAACGAACAAACGCCTTTCACCCTACCCCACCACGACACGGGATCGCAAGGTGAGGACTTAGAGGAGTAATTTGTCATCTTGCTTATCAATATTCATAAGGAAGACGTTGCTTGTCCACTTGACAGCGACTTGATAGACATGACAGACAAACTGATGAGTTTGTTTTAAAAACTGAGACGATCGAAGTTGTTATACAGTCATCAATAATCGCACCCGAGTGACGTGACCACGTCGATTTCTGTTAACTTCAAACCACAAGCTTTTTGGGTGTGTAATAAAACTTTTTTTATTTAGAGGAGGAGAGAAAATAACGAGAACTGAAACAAAAATGACTGCTGAGTTTGCAGCCGATGTGAGTGAGAGTGATGAATGCTACATCGAGAAACATCCTAGTGATGGAGAAAGGGTGATTAATAGTCATCATATTTCGGCTTCTCCGTCCTGCGAGTTACTGGCAGAAGATGACAGCGGGCTTGTACCGTACCGTGACCGGTACGGAAGCACCGGGAGTGGAGGCTCCATGACCCCGCAGAAACGCCGCTTCGCCGACGTGAAGCCACCCTACTCGTACATCGCTCTCATTACCATGTCCATCCAGAACTCCAAAGACGGTATGGTGACATTGAACGAGGTGTACGCATTCATCATGGAAAAGTTCCCGTATTTCAGGGAGAACCAACAGCGGTGGCAGAACTCTATCCGTCATAACTTGTCTTTGAACGACTGCTTCATCAAGATCCCGAGAGCGCCGGGCCGGCCTGGGAAGGGGAACTACTGGGCGATGCATCCGGACTGTGGGGACATGTTCAGCAATGGGAGTTTCCTACGGAGAGCAAAGCGTTTTAAAGTCTCAAAACGGAGGAATGAACCGGCGCAGATACAGCACGTGAATTCCTTCGGACATTTCAGCCTGTATGGCCCCACCTTCTCACCGCCTGCTACGGCCTACCACACGGCGAGCTCATTCAACCCTTACTCGGCACATTACCCGTCCAGTCTCCCACCACAGTCAAGACAGTATTCCCCTTCGTTTGACTCATACACGGACACCTGGCCCACACAAACCTCATCCTCGCAGAACTATTGCTCTTCGGCCACACCGTACTACCCATCTTCGGCGATCGCACCGAGCAGTGGCTACCTGTCCCTCGGGGGAATGAGCGGCATTCAGACGGCACACCGGGCTGCTGCCGCCTCGCTGACCGGTTACCCGAGCTTACAACAGACTTACGGGGCAACCTCGTGTTGTCAGATGAATCGACGAATTTCACAACATGCTCTGTAAATAATATCAAAATGCATTTATTGTGTGTTAACTATAGTTTTATCCTTGATGTAACATCGGTCAAAATGCGTGGATCATTGTCTTTGTTGGAGTTCTCGTCCAAAAACAACGAGAAACATTTCGCCAACTTGAAAGTAACATTTCTAGTCTAGAAAAGTAACATAATTTTATAGGCTGACGGTTCAAAATATTAGTATCTTATTTCTCAGTGGGAATGCCATCCTGGTTTTATCAAAGAACAATTTTCTAGAAAGATTTTGTTAGTTTACTTGTATCTTGGATTGTTAAACCGGTCAACACAAGTGGATAGTCTTGTTGTTGCAGATACCATCCAAAACAATGAGAAACATGTTGTACCGAGTTCAACTTCAAAGTAAAGCCATCTCTTAAAAAAAAAAAATATATCATTAGCCTTACGATCCAAAATGTTAGTATTATTATTATATTTCTCAGTTCGACTTTCATTAACCTCCAGGTTTTATCAAAGAACAACTTTCTGGAAAGACTGGCGCTTAACTTTTATGATTTCTTCACTCGTTCATAACCATGCTTTTAATTTTGTTTTAATTATACCTATTTGGGTTTCGCACAATCCAAAATGCTGTAAACTTTATAGTCACACCATGGTAGAATCATGTAACATGCAAATTTGAACTTTTTTGACAGAATAGCTTGTCTGACGGAAAAATCCCCAAGTATGATTGCAACTTTTATAGTATAGCTTTTAATACAGTTTCAGAAACGCTATTTATTTTAAAGAAGAGTATGTAATTACAAATGACCACAATTTATCTTTGAAAGAAAAAGCAAATGTACTTTTGAATGCATACATAATTTGAAGAAAAAGCTCATGAACCAAAACCTTATCGGAACCATAATATAATAGAAAAACGAAAATGTCTGTGTGCTTGAAAACGAAACTGACGGAAAAGATACCAAATTTTGATTTAATCAGGGGACAATGCGCAAATTCGATTGTTTGTCAAGGTGTCTTTGGTTAACGCAGCTCTTTTTGGAAATGTTCCCCTTTCAGTTCTCCTTGTGGTTTGTTACTGGATAAAAATCGATGGTTGCTGATCGGGAAAACCTATGCTTTATTTCCAAGTAGCAATTAATGCGCATTTACTGGAGATTCCAGTAAATGCACATTAATTGCAACCATAAAAAATATGCAAAACCTGTCTCACCTCGGGTGGAGGTCCCACTTTTGCTTTGATCTTTGTGACCGTAGGCCTAATTGTGTATTTTATTGATAATCAAGGTTGATACAAACCTTTTTAGAATGAATCGACAGTGACTGTTTCATCTCCATTTTAACTTACTTGGCATCTTTTCTTCAAATATTTTTTACTATTTAATTTGAGATCACACATTCTTCTGAAAATGAGAAAAATATTTTGCGAACAACGTCCGCAAAAGCATGGGCCTAAAACAAATGAATATCACTGGTTCAATGCGAATGAGATTAGTACTTTAAATTTACCAAAAGTCAAGTGTGATGAAAGAGATAAAGAGAGATCAGAAGAAAAAGAAACTTTCCCAAAGAATGAAAACAAAACTGTCACACTTTTGCAAACAAAGAACATTGAGTCGGGAAACATGCAACACTCCAGTATAACACTTTAACTGGTGGCACACGTTTGGGTGACCGCCATATTACACAATGATTCAATGTGATGTTTATTATTTGTTTTCTAAAAAAAAACCCGTGGAAATAATTTGTTCTCACAATTTGAAATGCTCATTCATCTGTATTTAAAATTAGCAAACACAGACTCATTGGAAAATGAAGACCCACTTTTTTATTATACAAAATGGTTCTTATAGATGTTAAATTTAATTGCATCAGTGACAAAGAACATCAATTTTGGTTTTCTCCTTACACCGATGTGTTAGCATCGATACTTTCCCGATTTCAGTGTCTTACAAACTAAAGCATGTGTCTTACCAACTAGACAAAATATTGAATTAACTATTACTTCTACAAAATGATGCAAATAGTTGGAGGGGATAATAATTTCGGTATAAGAAAGTGTTTATTTAATTTTTGTTTGTAACTTCCTCTCAATTTCTAAATTTGTATTGAAGACACTTTTGACAATGAAAACAAACTGTTAGTTAGATCTTATAAGAATATGGCATTTTTGACTAAGAAATAAGGTGCGTGAAATTATATTTTGTATGTTTATATTTAAACAGAGAATGACATTTGCAACAACTCTTTAGTATAGTATTTTGATGATTTTAACAAGAATATTATTGTACAGTTTTTGACTAACACAAATACCAAAGATAACTTAAATAAATTTGTGCCTACAATAATTTTGTTCGTCTCTCAATTTTTATAAGTTTTTCCCCGATTTTAGTTAAGCCATTTTATATCAAATCGTTTTGTGTTACTTGCCTACCCCCGTTCCCTTAAGAAGGCAAAACGTTAAAAAAATTATTCTTCGTTTTTCCCCAGTGCAGATATACCCCCTTAAAACATGTATATTATAACATTTTTTGGTAATTGTAAAAAGAGTACCTGCACTATCTGAACCAACAATACATGACATAACCAACCCGGGAAAATTTAAGCGGCCATCGGAGTCATGAGAAAACTGTGAAAACACACATAAAAATAATATTTTCACTGTTTTTAGACATCGAGTTTTGGCAGGACGCGCGCATTAACAACAACTTAATTGTTTTACTCATTTTCTGAAAGCTATTAACTGCATTTTAAGCAGAACTAGTTCAAGGAAGGTTTTCCCACCACATTTTGCCCAGCACTCACTTTTCAACCAAACAAAAGCTGAATGAAGCAAGAAAAGCTTCCTCGTGTTCACCATACGGCATCAATGTCTTCTTCTTTCGGGTTATCATCTATACCCGTCATTTGGGCGCATCTCACAGCCTTCTCGTTTTGTGTGTGGTTAAAAATACAAAACGACGGGATATAGGACAGCAATAATCAACTTTTTTTACAAGATCACTTCAAGAAGGGAAACAATTAATCTGGTGACTCTGCTGATCTCTCATTTGACAAAGTTCCCAAACTTGACACATTGGCCGAGTTATGGACGTTTGAAGATTAACGATGTCACTTCCAGCTTCAAAACGCAATCAAAACATCAGCAACTTCAAGTTTGTCTTTTAGACAGTGGACACTAATTGTAATTACTCAAAATAATTTTTAGCACAGAAACTTACTTGGTAACGAGCAATGGACAGCTGTTGATAGTATACCTAAAACAATGTGAGAAACGGCTCCCTCTGAAGTAACGTATTTTTATTTTTTTTTTAAAGAAAGAGGTAATTTCTCACTAATTTTTTTAAAAGTCTTCTGGCCTGAATGAAGCCTCTTTATACATCTGAAAGCAAACAATTTTGTGCAACAATAAAAAATTTTTTCTCTCTCATTATTCATTACAGATTCGTTATTTCATGCATAAAATATGTTGGGAAACAAGTGAGAATACTGGTCTTTGACAGTAAAATTACCAAACGTGTCCAGTGCCATCACATCAGTGTAAGAGTACAACTAAATAATTATCCCTCATCTTTCAAATACATGAATCTTTCCACTTCCAAGAATTGTCTTTTAAAGACAATGGACACTATTGGTAATTGTCAAAGACCAGTCTTCTCAATTGGTGTATCTCAACATGTTTAAAATAACAAACCTGTGAGATTTTGAGCTCAATTGGTCGTCGGAGTTGCGAGATAACTATGAAAAATAAAAAAAATAAAAAAACTTGTTTGAGTGAGAAAGTACCTCTTTCTCATAAACTATGTCACTTCAGAGGGAGCCGTTTCTCACAATGTTTTATACTATCAACCTCTCCCCATTACTCGTTACCAAGTAAGGTTTTATGCTAATAATTATTTTGAGTAATTTTTACCAACAGTGTCCACTGCATTTAAAGATTGGAGTTATACGATTGCTAATCATATCATTTCGGAGCTCTACAGTTAACAGATATAATGTCACTCTGTCTTCCTCCTCCACCGAACAGGATCAAACTATTACACAAGACCGGAACAGATCTGCTTAAGTCCGATTGTTCGCAGAAACCGTACAGGTACACCACTGCACTGTCCGATTTCCCAGCAAAGTGCTTTTTGTTTTGCTGTTGCACACAGGAACCAAGCCAAGAATCCGTATAATTTAACGAGCGGAAGGGAAACTTTGGAAAGTTGATACCGATGTTATTTCAGTCACCACAAACATCATTATTGTCCCATGATAGAGCTCGGGTGAATAAACCAAAACAACAGCAACAACAAGACATTGTGAATAACACACTATAAACAAACTTTTGAGCGCAAAATAAGAGCGCTAGTAGTTAAACTAATATCAGGTACTAAGTACAAAGAAAGTAAAAAAAATAAATCCTGATTTATAATCAGAGTATATTCTACTTTTAAAAACCGTGGATATTCGATAAGATTAATTGTTAGTTTCGTTTTGTTTGCGCCTTGTTTTCAGACGTACATTAGATAGATTGCATATATTGCCCACATTTAAAACGTAAAGCATGATAAAGTTTCTCTATGATACTGTGTATACTTTACGATGAGCGATCGAGCCTCCAGAATGTACCTATTTGAACATTTATCAACATTTGAATTTGTATTTTGTCTAAAATGTTAAGTTCACCACAATGGGTGACTTGTAGGTTTAGTCCAAAATTGAACGTTTATACCTCTTCGAAAAGGTATGTAAGGTTTGAGGTTTTTGCAGATAGTTCTTAATAATTAAGAACTATATAAAATCAACAGTTGACATGTGACTTCATGATAAATACTCAATATGACAGCGGCTAATCGAAACGTTGAGAAAACATTGTGTTTGTGTTATAGGCAGTGGACACTATTGGTAATTACTCAAAATAATTATTGGCATAAAACCTTTCTTGGTGACGAGTAATGGGGAGAGGTTGATGGTATAAAACATAGTGGGAAACAGCTCCCTCTAGAATGTTGTTTTCGAGAAAGAAGTAATTTTCCACGAATTTGATTTCGAGACCTCAGATTTAGAACTTGAGGTCTCGAAATCAACTATCTAAAAGCACACAACTTCGTGTGACAAGGGTTATTTTTCTTTCATTGTTATCTCGCAACTTCGATGACCGATTGAGCTCAAATTTTCACAGGTTTGTTATTGTATGCATATGTTGAGATACACCAACTGTGAAGGCTAGTCTTTGACAATTGCCAATAGCGTCCAATGCCTTTAAGAACTTTATCTGATGAACGGTTCGTGTGGCAGAAATTTTCTTTAAAAATAACAATAGCGTTAAATTCCTCAACAACAGTTTTATTTTTGACTTTTTCTGTTTTGCGGTGGCGTTACACAACTTTGTTGATACCAACTCTACAATGAACCATTTCTCATAGCTCATTGTATTTCCCTTGGGCTCTGAATCACTTCTAGACGCCAAACATTGTTTTTTCTCTCTTTGCATCCTGTTGTTCTCCTTCGCAAGTTTTCCTAAGTGGTTTGCTCTACGTTATCATTCCAAAACACAAGAAATGGTTTCTCGCCGAAAGGTGCAAAATATTTGCATGGGGGAATGGAATTTTGTACAAGGGACAGAACAACAAATCAAGGGAAGGGGTTTGGAAATGGGCCCGTCACATTTATAAGGGAAGCCAAGAAGTCAGCAAATATCCATAGGGTATAAGGGTCTTATTAAGATCACCGTAAACAGAAGAAAACCCTACCGTTCTGACTCGCAAAGATACCCGTGTGTCCCCAGTGCCTTTACTTGGATGTCCCCAGTGCCTTTAATGCTTGCCTGATACAATGGTGTTTTCCCGGTCTTTTAGAGTGACCAGGCCCAAGACAAACATCGCAACAGGGGGTTATTTTGAAGAAATGTCGAGGAAGTGGGGTTTATAAAAGAAAAAAGAGAGCAGGAAATTAGCTACCAAATTCTGGCTTCAAAGGTCGCTGGACAAGGTGGATGGTCAAGAAAGAACCAAATAATTATAATCACTTTCACATGTAGCAGAGATTTCTCTGCACTATCGTTATCATCATGAGGTTGTGTTCGTCCATAGTTGGATGAAGCCCCACTTTCCATCATGCTCTCCTACTTGAACTGGTCCAAGTGGCCGAGTCTCAACTATATACCTTTATCGTGCTGCCTCCATCTTAGTCATGTTCCTCGTATCGAATAACAATAGTGAATGCTAATGATCATTTTGCAATTAGAAACCAGACTATTTTGTTTTTACAGCCTCGGTTTGGTAACATTGATATAAATGGGAGAAATTCAAGATGGCTGCACCATAGGTCTATTTTCTGCCATAACGATAACCAGAAGGGCAGTCGTGTGCAATTTGAATGTCCAGTATTACGGGGAAAGGACGATTGAATTACCATGACAGTAACGATGCAAATGAAGATTTAAAAGTTGTAACTCTTCTTCGAAATACACCAATATGCTCCGATTATAACCGTACATTAATCATTACTTATTTCAAACAGAAATGTACACACCTTAAAGCTAGGCTATACCAACTGATGCAAATTAGTAGTATCGTCTGTAACGGCCATCTTATCACCGTTTTTGTGTGGTCTTGTAACAATTCCAGACTAAAAACAAATTTGCCATAAATGGTATTTTCATGCTATTTGTTTTTAAATATTAAAAAAAGACACAATTCTCAAAAATAAAAAACCCGGAATACTTCGAAATAACGTAAGCCCGAATTTTCCAGAACATTCGCTTTAAGAAGTTCGGGCCGATGATTGACGTACGCATAAAAGAAAACTGTTTTGTTACCCAAACAAAAAGATAACTCTTGTTATTTACTAGAAGACACTTTTTCCGTACCCAACCGGACGAAGGACTGCAACCTCGGGGGGGACTTTTCGCTCTTTTCAACGGTACAGAATTGGCAGCCTGCGGCCGGGGCAACATGTTGATTTTAACCCTGTGTGCGGCTGTCACCGTAGCTAGCGATAGCTTACTCGTGATGAGAGTATACCCATTCACTAACCGTACAAAGAGAAACATCCCTTGATTTTGCTATTCATTAGCCAGCACAAAGACTGATGAAGTGGGCATTTGAAGAATCCGATCAATATTGACCAAGGAAGAGATACATTAAATGGGGTTGGGGCTGTTCTGCCTTAGTCTCTTACACCCCTTGGTGGAGCTGCTAAGATGTCCACTTCAGATATAAATAGAACTCAGTGTTATTGTAGATCAGAAATTTCACCAGGTCTATGGAAGTTTCAAATTTAATTTACCTTCCTTGCTTGGATTGTTATAAGTTAGTACTATTTCATCTGCTGCTTTTGAGCAAGAGTCTAACTAATTTGTTCAATCTCGGTGGAAATCATTTTACATTGCCATGGAAACAAATCACTGACCACGAGAATAACACTATTTACAACGTGAAACACGCATCATGTGACGACGAAGGAACAGGGGACCAGAAAGAAAACACATGTTTGAAGAAAACGTTTGTTATGCGCTTTGTGTTCACACTCTCTAATGATTTTTTTCATGCGATCGAAATCATTTTTAGCAATAGAATGATTTCGAGCACCTGAAATAATTTCTATCGAATGCACAAAATGATTTCGAACGTAACGAAGTAACTATTGTCGAGTGCGTGAATTGATTTAATGAGCACAACTTATTGCAAAAACTAAAAACATGGCTGATTGTCGCTTATAAAGGGCACGAGTAATGCAAAAGAACTGTTTGGAATTGCCCGAGTTTATATTGACTTTTTGTCTACACATCGATTATAAAAACCAAAATGATAACACATTTTAAACTTTTTATGTGACGTCACTCTATTGATGAAAGTGATTTTTTTTGTATATGAATCTACACTCAACTGTAGATTCTTACAAATGTACCCTTAATAGCCTTTCTTGGTCCACTTGTTCTATAAGAAGATTTTAGACCAAATGAATGATGACAGCACTCTCGTCCATTCTCCTTAACTGCATCACATAGACATGACGATACACCGCAATCACGTTATCAGAATCAATTATGCTGATTTCCTGAAAATAATAACCCAGCCAGTTTCCCTTGTGGTTTATTGTTTGATTTTTCTTGAATTGTAGGACTTTTAAGCAATACATAATAGTTAAACTTGCGATACAACAATGCAGTCAATCTGTTTTGAGGGGGTCCATGCTGGCCCTGAAAAGAGCCGATTTAGTTTCGACGTTTCGACAAAAATATTGCTCGTCTTCAGGAGAAACAGTAAAAATTACCTGTGTAGGACTTTTGTTGGAATTAAATGACTTTCAACTCGAAATAAGAAATCTTTCAAAGGAGTTATACGCTTTTTTATATATTTTGTTTATCATTTTGTTCACACTAGAGCATTCTGTTCATGACAGTTGGTGCCAAGTTTGAACTTCCGGCTAAATTGAAAGCATTCGACCCTCCCCAAGTCCCGCCCTTTCAACGTGTATTGAGAAGTCGGATGTAGAAGCATTTGTTTCTGAAAAAGTGAGACGTGTCAAATCCATTCATTGAGGACGATTGTGCCAAAGGGCACTATAACACCAAACCTCTGTTTGGAAAATAAAAACAAGTCGCAGCTTCGTGTGAGGGCCAAACAAGTTCGACTTTCTACCAGAGTGCAAGTTGTTCACTTCCATAAAACATCTTTTCATTTTGTCCCTTTTCGGAAGCAACGCCTTCGCTGTGAACATTTGCTTAAGTGGTCTTTTGTAACAACTGTCCGATGTTAGAAACAAGAGGAGAAAGTGCATGCCTTGCTTGCAACCAAAAACCTCACCGCAGGCTAAACCAAATCGATAGCTGAAAAGGGGGCCTGCAAAGTCTTTAATCCACCGCCCTTGGTTATTTGAACGACCGTCTTAACTCGTGGACAACATCCAACCTCTTCCCATCTTATGAGGAACACAGAGACAATGGCCTGTCAGAAGTCGCTCTACTCAAAGGACTCAAGCCAAAGCTTCCGCGAAAGATGTTCCACCTAAAAAGTGCCGTCGTTTACGTGGGCAAACAACCGTGCAAATATTTTCGTATTGTGGGGACTATCAAGCGGATTTTAGCTCCACCGAGTTACGCCCGAATAAAGGCACAATTACTCGGTCGTCCCCGGGCCAGAGGTCTGTTGACAGAGTCTATTAATACTCCCAAGGAAGCTGCCGTTAGCACGGGGTTGTTGCAATTCCACGCACGCTCAAAAATACATGTTTACCATACTTCTACCACTTTCTTGTTCTACTGTTTTGTTGCTTACGGGAAGTAGTCTCAAAGAAGAGCTTCCTCGCGACAATGAAACTGCCATTTAAACCAAAGTCCTGCTTTTCATCCTTGGACGGAAAGAAAAGAAGAAGAAGAAAGCTTCCTTCTGACAGGTTGTTAGGTAGTTAGTCAATTCAAAGAGCTGTGTGCAAATAAGTGTATCAACAACCCTGCTCTAATTTGTCCGTAATAAACTAACCACTCATAGGGTGTTTGAAGAGGCCAAATTGGTTTCATTAGTAACCACAGTATTGACAACTACACAAACTTGTTTTTGTGTTGACAAAAACTCATCTGCTCAATATTTGAAAGAAACCTTGTTAGGGGGAGAAACCATGAAGCAATACCTTACTTTGCAAACCTATTTTCTTCTTTCTTTTAATGATAACTACAGTGGTTTGCAGTGTTTATTCAACGTGACGGAGTCAGTGGTTGCTTCGTGGGTAGAATAGGGGAGGTCTGGGGGAAGGGTTAACATTGTAAACATTTTCGTTATAATTATCTGGCGATGTGACAGACTGACGAAATATGTTCTTACTTTTTTTCTTCTTCAAGAAAACTTGACATTTTTAGTAATTTAGTAATTGTCCAAGACCAATATTCTCACTTTGACACAATCTGTGGAAATTTTGACTCAATCGGTCATCAAAATTGCAAGATAATTATAACGAAAAGAAAAAAAAGAAAAGAAAGAAAACCTTGTTGCACAACATTTGTGTGCTTTCAATTGCTGTGCTTTCAATTGCATAATAAAATGATTCAGGTCTGAAGTAGCTCGAGTGTTAACATACATATTTCTCAACAAGAAGGGCGTTCCTCACAACGTTTTATACTATCAATAGCTCTCCATTGCTCGTTAATGCCTAGTAACTTTTAATACTAATATTATTAATGCGAGTATCTACCAATGTTGATGCGCAGCACTTGTGTGAATCAGCTTTACCCAGTTAGGTTTCAAAAATATATTAAATCGAATGGTTTATATTAAGATAAAAATAAGGCAAGACAAGTTGATAATCGATCTGTCTGAACAAGGCAACTACTGGTAGTTGACATGCCAAATATAACAGAGTGGTTCTGGGAAAAAAAACCGAACGCCCACACGGTTCGGAAGACGCAAAAGCGTATCAAGGTGTAAAATACATTTCTTTATTTACGTTGACACAAAACAAACGTTTGACTTTTGAACCCCCTCCCCGCAGAGTGCCGAAAGGTGTGAAATAAAGCTAACCACAAACTTGTAACGGACTGCCGTTTAAGTTTGAACAAACAGTTATGCATATACAACAGTACTTTGCGCAACCAAACTGTGGTCAGTTAAGATTACACTTGTCCAGGCAAACATGGTTTCGTGCTCGTTACAAATTTATTTCAAGTGGTAAAACAACATTAGTGACTGTGGACAAAGTAAACCTTTTCACAGTCATAATTTTGTTTGTGAAGCCTACCACTACATTAGTAAGGTCTTCGTCATTTAGGAAATATCAACGGCCCTAGATGAGAGCTTCTACAAGCTTGGGTTGAACGAAAGAAAATAACAAAAATGTAATTCAGTCTCTCAGTCTCTGAGTTTTTTGCAATTTTGGAAGGAATTTTTGAGGAATATATGACGACCAAAAACCACTGCAGAAAAATGTATGCTGCCATTAGATGTGCATCTGTTGAAATCAGTGGCCTCTTGCAGGTAAGATTTGAGTTATAAAGCCTTGGAAATTTTCCGCCCCAGAAATGGACCCCGATATCCAGGACGTCACTGTAGTAAAGACGAAAGTGTAAGGCCGCCAGGGCTATGTCTGAAGCGGTTTCGCCAGGCAATCAGATTTCCTAAGGAGAAAACAACAAGAATTTACATGTATACCATAGAGCCACGTTGTGGAATTTCGCAATATCGATACATTAGGGCTACATTTTTTGATAATAGACCGAGACCCCCTTTGTACCTTAATTGTCATTAAGTGCTCCTTCTTTAAATTGTTATAAAACAACCTTATGTGACCTCTTGTCTTCTTTGCTGCGACCCCCGAGAGGTGGTTTGTTGCAATAAACACTGACACCTTCAAGATGGGGAGCAAGATAAATAGGTGATAAAAGCTTTCTTTGTACTACCGAGCTTCTTTCAAAACCACTCGCGTTTGTGCAAGACAAATGCCATCCCCAAAAGATCAGCTCAGAAGATACTTTATTTGGGGGTGTTTCGGAAATCAAAAAAGAAGAAGAAGAAGAAGCCACCTTTAAAGGGAACGTCTGCGTTTGGTAATCACTCCTAAAGATAATGACAATAACAACTTTTAAGTACAGCTTTCGATAAAAAAAACACTAATTTATGCCAAATCAATTATAAGATGTTTTAATATCAACATATTTGTTGTATTATCTTTTTGATTCTCCAGTATGTGACAACACCAATTTTAACACCATAATTATTTTTTCTAAACCTACGGCGCTCTGGAGTGGTCGTTCATTTAGCTCTTGTCAGGGGCTCACCCGAGTGAGCACCGCGGGGTAGACCCATGGAAGCTAATCGAACGCACCCATTATCTCATCTCAGGCTATCAACAAGTTGGATGGCATTTCCTGAGATCCGTACTTTACTACTCTGTCTGTCCATATAGAAAGGACCAATGCCCTTTAATATGTACTTTTGTAACACTTAAAAACTACCAGACATTTCATGCTCCTCTTCACTGAACCGGTAGACCTGAATTGACCACTAAAAGTGTGCCCATTAATGCTCGTATGCCACGGCAGTTTATCGGGCATCAACTATTCAATTCACTTGATCACCCGTGATAAATTTCCACCACAAAGCCTTAATCCGGTTCAAAAGAGCTGAAATAATAAATTAGCCTATTTGTTTTGCCAATGAAAAGCCCCTTTCAAAGGATCTGTCACACAGAATTGACTGCCCGAGCCGACCGGAGCTTTGGATTTGTTCACTGTAGATCTGTCTTTTTAATACCAGTTGTGTTTGTTCAGAAAGCTTAAGGAGGAAAAATAGTTTTGCTTTATTCTCTAGAAGAGGCTTTGGGCACGAAAAGTGACACGATGACCCGGAGGAGTGGACAGGGGATGAATGGGCGGTGGTAAGGAAGACCACTTCGATGTGTAATAATCCTATCGATTAGTGAGCCCGTTTTGAGGTACAATCTGTCTTGTTTCTGACCGGGATTGTTCGTCTAAAAGCACGGGCTGGGTGTTTGGAGTTGACTGTTCTTTCATTGGAGCATTAATCGTGGGGAAAGGTGTTGTTCCCTTTTGGCCCTGGTGACACCTTCTAGGCTTGGGTTAGGGGAGAAGGTGATGAAGTGAGGGAAGAGAAAGGTTTGTGGTTCTTAAAGGTCCGTGGTCCTTTCTCTATGGTGTGAGTTTAGGAGACGGTGATGGATAGATAGGAATTGATTGATTTGGTTAAATCGATCAACTTAACTTGTTAGTTGTTTCGGGAGACTTTGTTAAGAATGGCGGGATAAAGTACCATTAAATGCTAAGACCCGTCTGTGTTATTTCAGAAGTGTGTTTTGGACCCTTGCATAATTGATGCACGCGGGACCTTATTTATCCTTACAACCTTCACCAGGTGTTCGGGAGACAAATTTGGCACAGATACAAAAAGGTTGTTTGGAAATTTGAACCATTTGAGTTGAAATTATTTGAACAATTTGAGTGCAATTGTAACTTGGTATTGCAAGAAATATCTTCCTCTTTAAAGTCACCTGGAAGTGGTATTTTTTTTTCAAAATAAAATGTTTGTCACCAATATATGTGTTTTGATGAGTGGAATGTGAATAAACAGTTAACTAAGGTTCTTCAAAATTTGTTCTTTTTTTTATTTACAAATTTAAGAGTTTACCCCGGCCCGAGAGGGCGCTGTTCGTGACGTCAATCGAGGCGCGCTATTTGAAGAGAAAATGTGCAGACTGGCCCCGTACACTACGTCTGGTACTTGATCGGTATGATGCCTACGTACACAGAACTACGGTCCACGGAGCAGACTGCACACACTTCGGCTGCTGTGCGGATGGTCCACTCGGATTACCCTGCCCGGTGAATCGCATGCAGTGCCAACCAAAAATCGTGACGCTAGGCGCACGCTAAAAACATGCCCTCAAAGTTTAAACTTATTGGTCTTGTGAGTCTGACTATGCAAACTGACTCACCTTTTGTTTTGCTGCATCCAGCAGCTGCAATACACCTGGTCGGCATTGCCGGAAAAATGTGAGAACAAAACTTTTTTTTTTCAAAACGTACAAACTCACGACCCACTCACATGTACTTGCATGTTCGATCGAGGCAAAGTCTGCCTCGATTGACGTCACACAAAGGGTAGGCGGAGTCCACCCCGTCCAAACAACTTTATTTTTTTTTTAAACATATAAATCGTGGCAAACAATTATTACTAAAAATATTTTTTTTATTGTTCATAAACATATACCCTTATGTTTGAAAAAATAAAAATTCAATTTCCAGGTGACTTTAACTCTCCACAAAAGGTGGAAGTATTTTCAGAAATATTTTTACAACTATTCATATTTTGCAATGTTGTCACATGACCAAACGAATGTAGGTTTGTTTAAAAAAGTCATAATGAAAGTTATCTGGGTGATAGCGGTTGGTCAGAGCCGTATATTGGGAGAGTTACGACAACTTGCGATTAGAAGCCATTTTGTTCCCCAAGAAACGCATGGGCGAATATGTGTTGCATTTTGAGACAACATGGCGTCCAGCAACCACGTGACCAAAGAAAACTGGTCCCTCCATGTCGCAACTCTCTCAATACACAGCTCTGTGGAGTGATAGCGCCCTCTATTGTCTGAAATTTGTGGAAATACAAAACGGGGACGTCTTACATCAATACTACTTTGGCCGCAGCATTCACGAACGGACACCAAGACACAGTAATATGAGAAACATTTATGCATGAATCGTATCTGGAAGTGTAGTGGCCGAGCGGAACGAAATCATAGCGGTGTTTTTCAGAGCGCCCCCTGTCGACTATTATAGAACGGTCGTACTTTTGTGACGTCGTATAATAATATCCATCTTAGCTACCCCTTTGGAATACGCCACTGAAGATGTTTGAGTGATTTGGTCTTTAAAGGCTGTGGACACTATTGGTAATTGTCAAAGACCAGTCTTCCCACTTGCTGTATCTCAACATATGCACAAAATAACAAACCTGTGAAAATTTTAGCTCCATCGGTCATCGATGTTGCGAGATAATAATGAAAGAAAAAACACCCTTGTCTCACAAAGTTGTGTGCTTTCGGATACTTGATTTCGAGACCTCAAATTCTATATCTAAGGTCTCGAAATGGCTCCCTCTAACGTGGAATAGTTTTCGAGAAAGAAGTAATTTTCCACGAATTTGATTTCGAGACCTCAGATTTAGAATTTGAGGTCTCGAAATCAAGCATCTGAAAACACACAACTTCGTGTCACAAGAGTGTTTTTTCTTTCATAGTTATCCCGCAACTCCGACGACCAATCGAGCTCAAATTTTCACAGGTTTGTAATTGTATGCATATGTTGAGATACACTAGGTGAGAAGACTGGTTTCTGACAATTACCAATAGTGTACAGTGTCTTTAAGTCAGCATCGAATTTTGTTAAATATTGTGTCCCCCTGTTATTCTAGGTTTTGGCTGGGGCCTTCAAGATAATTAATAGTTAAGTCAATGAATGATAACGTGTACACTGGAATCGACAGCTACTTGTGAGTAATACGCATACATGTGACCACTAGAGCTCAACAATAAATTGTGATGGTGTTATGAAAAAGTGCGCCACCGCGCGGCGAGGAAAGATGCCATTATTTTGCACGTTAAGCATTAGGGTCATGAATCGGATGGTGAGTTTCTCCTATTTAAATAATACTTTATGATCAGGTAACGATCACAACTTAGTGCTTGACATTTTTTCAGAATAAATGATAGACATTGTTTATAATTCATATTCGGTACATTGTGGTAGTGTAATTACGGAAAATGTTTTAATTGAAATTTGTAACAATTATTTGTAGGTGTCGGAATTACCATCCGTTTTAGTACAAACCCAGAGTCTCATGTTGATTTGTATTTTAATCGCATTTCACTTTTCATTTATTTAGCAAAATTGATTTTAATCCATGTATTTTCTTGTATTTTTTTTTCTTCAGACCATTCATACACGGCTTCATCTCAAGTTAGCAAAATATCAAATTATTTGCTTAGCTTGGTTTTATACAAACCAGTCCCAAAATGATGTTCCTGTTGGTCACTGTTTGATTGTTCGTATTATCTCCTCCAATGATTGTTACTGACTGCTGTATTATTACTTATGATAAAAATTGTTTTTTATTTAGCATAATAATGTATTGCACGATGTGAACTTCTTTTCTAAGGTTCAATTGAGAATGATGTCATTTCAAACTGACTGTTATCTTAACACATTGTTATATGTATTTCTGTAACTACTCATTATCGTATGTTGTTTCTTCTTTTCGCTCGGAAATAATTCTACTTAGGGCTATGGAGAGATGACTCAATCGAATAATGCATGGACCGTGGAGAGGAAAGAGGTCACTATAACAAATGGCTCTGACTTGTCTCAACATTGCCTTCACGGTTCATTGATCCTACCGCCTATGCCACGCTGCCTAAACGGAAACTCATTTTTTACTTTTACAATTCAGCCTTTTACAATTCAGCCTTGCCCTTTCGATTTTCGTTTGCTCAGCTCCATGCCGGTCCCCTCCCAATCTTTGTAAAAAAAGAAGAGAGAGAAAAAAAAAATGCTTTACAATGAGTCCATGCTGAAATGGCCGACCGACAGAACGAGTATCACATCCGAAGGCTCCCAAACACAGGTGATCAAATTATGCCTTGCATGGCGAAACGTTGTGCATACGTGTTGCATTTAAGGAGTCTGTCCGACCATTCGAGCACAACCTCTTATTGTTTGGCACTAAGGTCAGAATCGCCATTAAACAGGTTAGGTTTGAACATACCTTGCAGAAAAGGTTCCGATGAATTTAATTTAATTGCCAGAACAGAATAAAGAAAGGGGGTATTGGTGCTCCTTGATTCTGTTCTCCCATATTTTATCGAGGTTTTTTTTTAAGATGAATTTAATTAATTAAGCTATTCATTTATTTTGTCTGTCTTCTCTTGCAATGTTTTCTACGACTCTTCTTTTTGCCCTTGGCAAGGTCGGTCTGTTTGGGGATTTCTATTTCTACTTTCTGTGAGGACCGAATTGGAAATAAGTCTAAATTATTGGCCTTTTGGTGCAATCATTGGCTAAGGTTGCAGTTTTTCTTTCTTGGGTTTTATTTCGGTTTATTTGTATTCCATTTTGTTAATCTCTTGATGTTGGTATGTATTTGTGCCATGTTTTTGTTGTGTTTTTATCCGAATAAATTCAATGAGCCAATCGAGCAATACCACGCTCCGGTGATGATCCCATTGAGAATTTTAAAATACCTACAGCTTGGTACCGAAACAACGATCACATTATTATGCGCAATAATTACAATGTGGGTTTTTGCGCCGAGATTTATGACATCTGAATAAAATTAACAAGATATAGACCTTTTCGCAAATACCGGGGCGCGCGCGTAAAGCTTGGAATTAGGTGCATTGTGGTCTTGCTGGTATCCAAATTTGATCCATATATATCCCACAATGCACCTCATTCAACAGTCTGCGCTTGCGCATTGGTATTTGCGATAAGGTCTATGCACACGACTTAATTTCAGTAGGGCGCCCTCGGCTAAACGTTAAAACCAGGGTGCTCATTGGCCCCTCTTTTGGGCTACGCATAGCAATAGATGTGTGTTTTCCTTAGTTTCATGATCGTTTTACCTCTAAAGATGGCGGCATGAAAACGTCAATGCCCAACCTCGGCGTCTGCAATAGAAAGCGTCAATTGATTTCGCTCAAGCAACGACATGAAGCTTTGTCTGCTCGATTGTTTGAGATTAAGAGATTTATGGAGTTCCTATTTCACTTTGAATCGAGGTGTACGAGTTTAATACAACACTCATTTTCATCTTGGCCAATGAGGGCGCTAAACAGTATAGACTTCCAACAAATCTGGTCATACACATCCGAATAAGCAATATATATTAGTAGATTTTAATGCAGGTTTATACGGTTGTTAACTACATTTGTGTTTTAAACAGTCTCACAATTATTATTAAGTCTGTTTTTTTTTATTATTGAAGTTGAAAACTTTACTATATATTTTGTTGTAGGTGCCACACTGTTGTAGGCCTATTACAACCACATTATATATATATAAATCTATTTTTTTAAATTCAGAACTGTATTGAGTCCGAGGCTGGGATGATTAGCCCTCTGGATCTTGCTTTTGAGATAATACTTTGCAGCAACCTGGGTGAATAAATTCAAAACAACACGATACAACACAACACAACATTTTATCTTTATCTTTATTCGGCCTTTGATTTCTTACACCATTTTCGTCATGGCGTTCCGTTTTCCAGCCTGCCGTCTCATGAGGGCGCTAGACACAACACACCCACGACTGATAATCGGCACATGAGACAAGATTATGTACTATTCGAATCTCATAGAATCTAAGGCCGTATCCGAACTGGCGTCTACAGCTATGACTACGGCTGTCTCTAAGGGTGTTGCTAAGGACGTCCTGTACTTCAACGCACAATGAAGCAGAAATCTAGGTGTATTCCCTAGCTGTAACCGCCAATTTGGACACGGCCTAAGCAACCATGCAGGAGAGAAGGTGACCGGGAAGATTGAAGTCAATCGATAGTCCCTTACAGGTCGATTAGATCTTCGCCATTGATGTATTGTGTCGATCACATGATTGAAAGACAACCTCAGAATCGCACAAAATGAAAACCTTAAAAAAGTGCAGTAGTCCTCAGTGTCTTTTATTTCAATAATTTATTTCATAATTGCTGGCATAAATACTTGCATGGTAACGAGCAACGGAGAGCTGATGGTAGTATAAAACATTGTGAAAAATGGCTCCCTCTGAAGTAACATAGTTTGTAAGTAAGAGGTAATTTTTCACTCAAATAACATGAAACCCCTTATTATGTATCTGAAAGCACACAAAGTTGTGCGACATTGGTGATTTTTTCTCCGTTAATATATTGCAACTTCAATGACGATATTGAGCCCAAATTTTCGCAGGTTTATTATTGTAAGATTGGATACACCATACTGGTCTTTGACAATTCCAGACGGGTCTTTTGCAATCCAAGTTTTATGTAGGCTTCGCCCTGCATAGGTAACTCACATAATTGATGGCATCGCTACTGAATCTCCTTTTTAATAAAGGTGCAGTGTATACGTGCTGGTGCATACTCTTTTTATCTGAGTAAGGTGCACTATCGGTAACATGCCTACTCTTTATTGACTGCTGGTATGCGTCTGGATTTTATTTGATTCCGATAGTTATTTGAAGTAGATAGTTTAAAATGTCTGTTAGTTTATGTGAGAATACAAAATGGTATTTAAGGCATAAGTGGCTCTTACACCGAAATCGTCATAGACACGATTGCACTTTCAGTGTTCAATTAAACCTGAGCAAATCTTACATACCTTCTGACATAACCGTCTCAAAGTAAGGTTAACAGTACCGCAAACAATTAAGTTATTAAGATTAAACGTTGACACTAAAACCTGGCAGCCCTTTCCTCCAAAAAACGAAGAAAAACAATCAACAAAACAAAACAGCCACATTAGTAAAGTAACACCATGACAATAAAATAACTATTGTTTCTTCCCTCAAATCACTGCACTAAGGTACACTGAGTGGTGACGTAAATTCATACATACTGTGTCTTCATCACTGTGTGCTCGTTATTAACTAAAGCAACATTTGAAAAGGCGGCATATACATTTTGGCACTGTTTCAGTTTTGCTTTTACTCCAAAGAAAGTCAAGTATTGACAAGCCGTGAGTAACCTGAGTCTGGTCGGTCATAAACCGACGAATATTGTTCTAGACATTCACGAACGGGGAAGATGTATGGTCCAAACAGGAGGCAAACATGGAAAACAAGACTGGTCAAGCAAACGAGACAGGACTTTCTGTACAAATAGCAGCTCCATGCAAATAAAGAAATCAAAAATCAAACAGCATGACTGAGGCCGAGATGAGGCACTGAAACGAGAAAATACAACGAGAGAGAAACTTCATTCTTCGGGACACTTGAACCTCCTCTCTGCTCCTGCTTGACTGTGTTATTTGTTGGCGGATGCAGTTTAGTTATTGTAATTCCTCTGAGGGAATTTGTCATGCACATAATGGAGGACAGCGAATTTTTGTAGACAATTTCACCCAAGGGTGTGTTTCAAGTACCCAGTAGAACGTCAACAAAGTGTCCCTGTAAATAATGGTCATGGCACAACACTGCTCTAAAGTGGTTTTATAACATTAAAATACTACTTACTAGGGAAACAGTGATGGTGGGGTTGTTTGGTAAAGGGAAATGTAACGCACAAGGACTATACACTCATTGGTATTAAAGGCAATGGACACTATTACTCAAAATAATAATTGGCGTAAAACCTTACTTGGTAACCAGTAATGGGGAGCTGTTTAGTAACGTAGTTTTTGAGAAGGAAGTAATTTTCCACGAATTTGATTTCAAGACCTCAACATTTGAATTTGAGGTCTCGAAATCAAGCATCTGAAAGCACACAACTTCGTGTGACAAGTGTGTTTTTTCTTTCATAGATATCGCGCAACTTCGACGACCAATTGAGCTAAAATTTTCACAGGTTTGTTGATTTATGCATATTTTGAGAAGACTGGTTTTTGACAATTATATCAATAGTGTCCAGTGTCTTTAAGCAAGGTTAATTGTGTTGGTAATAGATGATACCCGATCTCAAGTTAGAGTACATTAGTCCTTCACTGATTTCTGTTGGGATGTCAGTTTGATAGCATCTCGATTACCTTTTGTCAGCTGGAGTATTTGTGCACAATCAACTTCTTCGAACGTCTGAATGATATAGAGAGAAATCATACGAAACACTGACTATTAAATTATGAGTGTTACCGTTCCAGTGTAACTTTCGAGTGTCCAGCCCATCGATTTCTGTGTAACAAGCTCATGTGATAAATCCATTCTAAACATCTATTCACTATGCTCTTCACTCAGCCGTCTTAAAAGACCATTAGCTCCAACAAAATAAACCGTTATAATGACGGACTTCAAATTCGTTATTACGGATTCCCAATCCGTAAGTATACGTTCTCACAAACCGTTGTTACGGATCCCCAATCCGCAAAGACGGATTTTGAATTCGCATTAACGGATTGTTAGTCCGCAATGACAGTTTATGTAATCACAGATTGTGAATCCACGATAACGGATTGGAAATTTAATTTTGTTTGCGCCAATAATGGGCTACCGTGAAAAAAAAACCCAAGAAGTCAGACCCTTAAAATTATCCATCTGAACCCTCGGATGTATCAATTATACCAAATCCAGTGGGTATATAGCCAAACGATACATCACATCTAATGTACTTTTCTAAAAAGATGTGAACTATCGGTGACTACAAAATATGACACTAACTTCCCCGTAAGGCATCTCCAGCCAGCGGTTAATCAGGCCCTTCGCTTTAATATTATCGAGAAGGGCAGAAAGCAGAGAGAAAACCTCGCCAGGGACTGGCGAAGCGAGAGAGAAACAACCACTGTAAAATATTGGCTTCTGAACCGACTGGAAATTGTAGCCGTGAGGAATGTATGGGGGAGAGTAAGCAATGCTGGAGAACAACAAAACACTCTGGAACGGGGACATGATTTTTATTGTCGCATTTCGCATTTTTCTGAAAGCAACTTTCCATCTATATAATTGTTTACTTAAAATTAATTTTGGAAAACAAGACACATTTATTTACCGGAATATGTGAATACAAATGTTGGTGCTATCCCATATAGTGACCCTGTATGTTGCATAACCAAAAGAGTATTAATTAATTCAATTCCATTATGATGTACTATGTGCTTGACTATTTCCACGTTTGTTATGTTAACATGGAAGCGGTGGGGAAATAGTTCAACCAAACAAGTTTAACCTTTTGCGACCATGTTGGTCGGTGGTGAACGTTTTTTTTTTCGAGACCAAGGATGTTTTTGCAGATCCTTTGGTATATAAGATCAAAATAGACACAAACCCACCGATTATCAAATTAATCAGAATCCTCAAGAGGAATATTTGTCATCCCGAAATACCCACAGAGTCGGGGGGGGGGAGATGGCTTTTGAAGATCTCACAAGTCACCGTTGCTCTTTTCTGCTTATTGCAATCGGATTAGATGTACTAACCTGCACACACTTCCCGACAACAGCTGTGTGCTAGTTCTTCCCCCAATGAACCAATGAAACGGAATTTAACAAGAATTGTACATGTTATGAGATGCGTTAGTTGATTTATGGTTTATGGTTTATGGTTTATTTCTTGAAAAATGTCGTCGTAGTGCTGAACAATTGCGACTAAATTCACAAGGGTTAAACATTACACTGGTTATTAAATAAATTACAATATAAAATACAATATGAAAATTTGACGAAAACCCCAAACAAAGGTCTGGCAGAGATGTTCTAAGAATTTTATTATCTATACAATTAAAAAACAGAGAATGAAACCATGGTACTTTAAAATGTGATTTAAGTGTTCAGAGATTGGTGGGGTTGCGCAAGGGGGCTGTTTCGAAATCTGTAGTTTTGGAACTATGATGGGAACGAATTCCAACATTAAGAAAGCATACAACCCCCCTTGACACAATTACGATTTCACACACGAACTGAAAGTCTTCAAGGTGTTGTTGTGTAAACAAACATCGAACTGTAAGAAAACAAGCTTTGAAATTTATTAAAACAATTCTCCCCACTACCATGGCCCGAGATGTTGTCTTTAACTAATTACAATTTAGCGGCGCCTACGGTATTCGCTTTCACATCTACGCATCGAGGGGCTGTCAATTCGATAACGGGCCCGTGAAATCTAGGCCAATGTATGAACAACCCCCGTAGAAAGATGCAGGAGGCAGACATGATAAGGGATGGAGTGTTATAGTGTCTTTCGTCAAACTGTCTCTAACAAGTTAACACTTGGATTTTTTGTTTTGCTGATCGGAACTATCTTTGTTTTGAAATTGATATTGTTAAGAATAACGAGTGTCGTGACACGGTGGTGCTTTTTTTTAACGAACAGATCACATGGGAGTAAGAAGTCTAATCGGGATTAAGGGTGTGGGCACAAGTATATTGTTACAGTCATTCTGTATTGTGTTGTTCACATCAATGCAATAATGGACAGCAAGTGGGACGCTCCGAACTCTCCCCGAAAGCATCTCCAACGGGATATTCGTATACAGAGCTGTCAAAGAGACAAAATGCAAAGTGAAAACGGTCAAATTACCCGCACAATATGAATTTGAACCCTATTTTTAAGTTTGTTTTGCCATGTTTGTTTCAGTCAGAGTGGCAACATGATCATGAAGACAAAATGTTTAACATGTGTTGGTTTGAACAAAGAACAAGTTATTGGAGCGGGAATTGAACCAGCGACCTCCAGATTAACGTATCGGCGCTCAACCAACTGAACTATCCTTCCCTATATTTGCGGTCTCCCTATTAGTGAATATCTGTGCACTTAAAGGTGTTTACAAACTTACAAGGTAATCAAGCTAAGAACGATGATTAACACTGAGAACAATATGACAACATACGAAACAGGGTAAACGTTATTGAGGTATCCCTCGACAGAAGTGACAGAACCCACGCCCACCCCTCCGATTAGGCAGAGCATTGAAAACACTCTTTGGAACATAAGGACACAAGGGTCTTGCCACACGAGACAATTTACATCCAGCCGATTTCAGGCAATCTCCATGTAGAACATGCATTCACGTGAATGTTCGCATATATTTCTTGGGGATCGCAAGAATTGTTTTAAATGTCACTGAATGTGCTACGAAAGTAGTCCTGCAGCAAACACTGCAGTTGGTTGCCTCCAAGTTGCCTCACGTGACAAGGCCCATACACTCTTACGGAGCGGCGACTGTAAACTTTTGCAGGCAACCAACTGTAGTGCAGCTGCAGGACCAATTTGGTAGCACTTGAGTATTTTTTCGAACATTGTCTTACAATCCACAAGAAAAATATGTAAACGTTGAAATGTGAATGGCTTTTCTTCTTAGAGATTGCATAGAACTGAATACATGACAATTGCCTCATCTGATATGACCTTGACACTCCTCCGACACCTAAGGCTTGATCAGAAGGGAAACAAACACAAATCCTGTCTCTCCTCTCAAAAGATACAAAACTAACCGAGATTTAAAAATTGTACTAATAAAGGGTAAGTAAATTACAGAAAATATACATTGATTAACAAGTAATCAGCGAGTATAGAAGAGATATCGTGTCGGGGACTGAATCACACATAAAGAAGTAAAAGACAATTAAAAAAGTCCAACCCTTGGGGCAACACATACGCTCTCTAATTTGTAATTAAAAAGAAATTAGAATTGAAGTTTCGTTGACAACACCGAGCCCAACTCACACAGTCTGCTCCATAGGCCACAGAGCCCCGCCATGCCAAGACTGGTGAATTGGTGACAATCATGTAAAAAGAAAATCCCATCTCTTGCTCATCATTATATTTTGTTATCCTTTAATTAAAATCGCGAAATTGGTGTGTAATAACGAATGGGTTCAAACCCTTGAGGCTTCGCAAAATCCTCTCGCTTGTATTCACAGCTGTAACAAATGGCTCTCTTGGTTTGATGGGTTCAACACATTTAACCGGAAATCGAGTGTAGGAATCACACGCTCTGGATACCAGGCTACGGGTTCTTTCCTTCGGCTAGAAAGGATAGAGTAGAGGGAGCTCCGTGAAGCGGAAATCCAATCGGAGCACCGGAAGATGAAATCATAAAAAGGAGAGGGAAAGAATTGAAATCTTCACGCGAGCGGCATGATTAGTATCCACGATCGATTAGCTAGTACTGCGTGCAGCGTACTGATTGATTTTCACTGGGTTCTCATCATTGCTGTGGTTAAAGCGCCCGCGTCGGACAGTCCACGCTGTCTGGTTATGTAGAGCTTAAAGGCACTGGACACGTTTCGGTAATAACTGTCAAAGACCAGTATTCCCACGTGGCGACACCCCAACATAAGCATAACATAACCAAGCTATGACAAATTGGGCTCATTTTGGCCATCAACGTTGCAAGAGAACACTGAAGCAAGAGAACAATGAAGTCAAAAACACCCTTGTTGCATAGTTTCGTGCTCGTTCAGATTCATGGTAAAATGTTTCAGCTGAAGTCTTTTATTGTTTGAGTGAGAAAGTACCTCTTTCTCATAAACTATGTTACTTCACAGGGAGCCGTTTCTGACAATGTTTTATACTATCAACAGCTCTCCATTGCTCGTTACCAAGTAAGTGTTTATGCTAACAATTATTTTGAGTAATTACCAAAAGTGTTCAGTGCCTTTAAATACACGCGGTAACTAGTCTTCATCTTCAAGGACGTCTGTGTATTGGAGATGAAGAAGTTGAATGTCTGGTTTTAGAATTTCCCCCTAAAATTAACCCATAGGGACTTCTTACACTCTTGTTTCTTGTCGTGCACTTAGATAGTGGTGACATTTCAGCCCGAATTGGAGCGCTCCTTGACGTGCTGGCAATTCCTCTGTGTGAATTATAGAGAAGTACCTTTGCGCACTCTTGGGTTTTCAAGTTTGATTTTGTATGCAGAAGATGACATACTCTCGGAAGAGAACATTCCGTTGTCTGAATGTTGTCTGTCGAAAATCAAAGATGCGTCAATAGTCAAGACAACAAATTTATATGTTAGGAAGTTTTGAGATAAAATGTTTGTTTTTGTAAAACGATTTTATCGAATAAAACGGATTTTCAAATGTTTTAATTATTTATTTGCTTATATTATTTAAAGAAAATTAACAGTGGAGTAACACATCTCCCATTATATGAAATATGCCATATTGGTGAACGATAACTTAGTGGTAGCGATAACTGAAACGTTTTTCCAAGTAGATGTACAGTCACCATATTTATGGTTTATGGTTTATTTACTTAACAATTTCATCGCAGCATACTGCTGAATTGCGACAGAATTCACAATCGTTATCAATATTACAATATAAATTACATTGAAAATAGGATAAAAACTCCCCCAAACAAAGGCCTGGCAGAGCATTTTGTAAAGCGTCTTTTCGTGGAGACGGAAGCGCTGAACAAGAGCAAAACCAATGTACAAAACTACAACATTTTTTATTACATCTGATACAGATAAGTTTTAAAGGGTCTATGGAACTTTGTAGGACAGAAAACACAATGTCCACAGATTTACACTAAACTTACACAGTTTGAAGATAATGATAGTAGAAAGCTTCCCTGAAAATATTACGTGCTGTGGTTTTTGGGAAGTGAGTAAAACAATGTCATGAAAATAATTTTCGTCTCATGAGACGAACATTATTTTAATCATTCACAAACGTATTTTAATGACATTGTTTTACTCATTTCTCAAAAACTACAGCACCTCGGTACGTAATATTTGAAGGGAAGCTTTCCACTATCATTATCTTTAAACCCTGTAAGTTTAATGTAAATCTATGGACATTTTGAAAAGGTACCCAAATCCTTTAAGAGATCTTTTGAACAATGGCAAAGAGTTACAATTTCTGATACGTACTGGGAGAGTGTTCCATATTCGGGAGCAACAAAAAGAGAAAGTCCGGTTGTAAACAGATGAGAGTAGAATTTATCTACAATTAAACACCAGAAAAGGGGAGCAATACATCTTGTAAGTAGATGTTCAACGATTGCGCGGGAGTAGGCCTATGAGTAAACAGTATATGAGCATGATCTATGATCATTACTGGATCATGATGTTGGTCATCAATCGTAGTTTTCTATTATAAATAAAAAAGATTTTTTGTTTTTCTTTTTTCTATTCCGATATGCCCTAAGTACCTTTGATAATGCTTGTGATTTGTCTTCCTCGAGATCAAACATGGACTAGTTTGCGTATGTCAAATGTCGCTCGGAACCCGGAGCCAGTTGTGTTTGACAGATCAATAAATTGAACATTATGAAACCAGATGCCCTTCACACATCCTGTTACACTAGTTCAGGTTTCCAACTAGAGCCGTTGGCGTTACTTTTTTCAGATTCATGTTATGTTTTACTTTAAAAAAATGCTAGTCCTGGGTCGTGAGTGTAATTTGAAAACAGATGAAATACAACCCTAGAAAATAATATAGAGTAATCGAAGTACATCGAATGCTTTCTCGTATATGAAGGTTCATCTTGTGATATTTAACACAATATGTGAGCCCCAAACAGCCGAGAGCGCAACATACTTCAGTGTTGCATCTAGTTTATAAATATCACCTTACATGGTGTGACATACACCATAGGATTGTGTATACTGGCAAACATTTGCAGTGTTCTTATAATGACAATCGGATTGGAGTTACAACGTGATTAGATGAGATCCTTAAATCATATTAGGCCTAGTATCATTTGGATTGATCAAAATTATGTTATTCAGCCTTACACCTCTGTCGAGTGTCGACCTCGTACTCTCTAAATGCAAAAGAGTGAAACAGCACTCCGTGAAGAGCCATAATGAAGGACAACTCTTTGTCAAGTGGTCTTCCACTCTTTTAGATTGAAGTTTGCATCTTTTTGAGTGATTTTTCACTCTGTGCTGGAGTGAAACCATTCTAAAAGAGTGAAATAACCACTACTCTTTTTTAAAGAGCCATACGAGGAACAACTCGAAATGTAAAGAGTTATGTTGTTCACTCTTTTACATTTCGAGAGTGGTATATATAGTTCTATACTAATCAAAGCCTTACATTAAGAATTCTAGTCCCAGCCTGGTTGAGTGAATTTTCCTCACGTTGATGTTCCCGTGCAAGGTTTGCATAATGTTTAAAGGGTATATGAACTTTTTTTCTAACAAAAAACACAATGTCCACAGATTTACATTAAACTTACACAGTTTGAAGATTATGATAGTAGAAAGCTTCCCTTGAAAGTTTACTTACTGAGGCGCTTTAGTTTTTGAGAAATGAGTAAAAGAAATAATTTTCGACTCAGTTTTAGCCCGACAATCGTATTAACCAGTTATGCTATGGTTTTGGTATAATATCATAACTTGTTAAGGTGATTTTAAATTATTTTGTGGCTTGTTTTACTCATTTCTCAAAAACTACACAACCTTAGTTAATAATATTCGAAGGGAAGCTTTCCACCCTGATTATCTTCAAACCCTGTAAGTCTAATGTAAATCTGTGGACATTTTGAAAAAGTACCCGAATCCTTTAACATAGTTATCTTCTTTTGTGGAAGATAAATCTTTTTCATGACAGTTTGTAGTGTGAACTCCCCTATATAGACTTCTCCCGATCAATATGTTTTTAGTGTCCGAAATTCCAAAATAAGTAACTAAATTAATTAAGTGGATGTTTACATAAACGAACCACTTACCCAGTAAACAGATTGTCACAAACCCATTATTTATCTTGTGGTTTTTTGCAATGTCTTTAGAAATGATTTACGCAATGTAGTAATGTGTATTGTCTAAAAAAAAGGAACGAACGAGTCTTGGAAAATCGTTACCACGGTTTTATTGTGAGAAGATAGGCCTTAAAAACAACCAAATATATGGGATTTATATAACCTTGTGGGAAGGGGGGGGGTCCATGTGCTTCACAAATCAGATAATTAAGTTACAAATTCAAAGTGGATTCTCGAAGAACGCTCTTAAAACCTGCAGGCATTTATATTTCCTTTTCTATCAAACTAAAGTGGTATTACCTTATGCTATTCACATTTTTGAAATTCAAAGGTCGTGGAATTGCACGCTAGGTGGATAATGTTAAAATATACAGGTAATTAAGAGAGAGATGGGTGCGCAAACTGCTATCAGTTTCAGTCAAAACGTAAGTGAAATTTCAACATTTTTACGAACCGTGATGGAAAAAACTATACCCTCAGGCAGTATACTTTGATTCCCAGTAAAGATTCAGTGACACAACTCGGATCTTTTATGGGGTCGGAACCCACACTTACTAAAAAAGCGAATTCGTTCTTGTCCACTTTCATCCTTTTGTTATCAATAAAACAGTATGACGTCGAGAGGCAAAATTCCTTTCCATGAGACAAATTTCCAAGAGCTCGCGGCAAGACGGGTTGATTTTGAGTTCCGGCTCTAGCGTCCGCATCCTTTTCTCTGAGGTTTTTTCCTTCATTTCTCTAATCAACATCTTTTGGGTCCTTAAGTGCAGTGCCGCCATGAAATAAGTCTTTAATCCTAGAGTCTATCTGGCGGGTCACGTTCGCTGTAGAATGGACATTGGCATTTTGTAAAAAGTGCAAACTTGGTGTTGTACGAGTGTGAGGGTAATTCGAAGCCAATCCAATACTCTATAAGATGGCGTTATTGTGACCGTTCGATTGTTATCTGCGATAATATATTGGACGAGTGAAAAGAAGGATGTTAACACATTGTAGGTGATATTGATCTGAGATTTATTTCTTCAGATGTGGGGGGGGGGGGGGGGGGGGGCATCAGACAGAATGACCTACGGTCAAACTATTCGTTGTGTTGGGTGGATTGTATGGGGGATCTCAAACTATGGCAGAACCGCCACATTTTTAGAATCAGTGGACATCATGATTGAACAAAATCTTTTGCTTCAATATGACTGTCTAGCACTCTTCTCAGAAAGACACGTACACACACGGAAACATAACTTTATAAAGTTTTAGAAATCCTCTTTATGAAAGGCTTCGATATACCTTTGAGGCAGATTTCGATATAAAAACGGACCTGGAAAGATGTATATTGTAGATACTTTGATTCTGGTGCGGTTGTGTATATAAAATTCTAAGGAAATGTTTAAAAGGACATGAACAATATAAAATAAACTCGTGCTTATGACCTAAACATTTTAAAGGCAGTGGACACCATTGGTAATTACTCAAAATCATTATTAGCATAAAACCTTTCTTGGTGACGAGTTATGGGGGAGAGGTTGATGGTGTAAAACATTGTGAGGAATGGTTCCCTCTGAAGTGCCGTAGTTTTCGAGAAAGAAGTAATTTTCCACGAATTTGATTTCGAGACCTCAGATTTAGAACTTGAGGTCTCGAAATCAACCATCTAAACGCACACAACTTCGTGTGACAAGGGTTATTTTTCTTTCATTATTATCTCGCAACTTCGATGACCGATTGAGCTCAAATTTTTACAGGTTTGTTATTTTATGCATATGTTGAGATACACCAACTGTGAAGGCTAGTCTTTGACAATTACCAATAGTGTCCACTGCCTTTAAAACTTAGTCTATGTCATTAGCATGCATCATTATGACTTATATCCTATATGATTGTACATAAGTCTCAACTACTCGTTTGTATGAGTTATTATATATTAAGTCATAACTATGCATTTAAAAAAGTAATAGTTATGACTTTAATTTTAATTTTCTCTCATTGTTCTTTGAAAGCTTCAGTAGCATGTTTTAAAGTTCATTCGAAGCTAGTACAGTAACCCACTTTTCACGTGCCCCCATGACCCCCCCCCCCCCCCCCCCCAATCTGTCGCTGCACCCAAACCCTTGGATTAATTTCTCAGACTGCTGAAATGAATGCCAGACTCGGCTTTCCATGTAGTTCAATTATTAAAATAATTCTCCCATTTCTATCACGATGATAGAGATGCTTTACGATTCTGTAAACTCACACTGGACTCGTGTCATCATTCATTAATTAACACCTCGTTCTTGAAACACATGATTTTCTTTTGTTTTTAATTAAATCGTCACCAGTAGAGAAAACAAATTAATTTCCTGACCATATATCGTTCTCCAGGTTATTTTATCAATTATATTTGTAAGTTTGTTAAGATGTTACCGCTTACAGAGATAAAACAATCTTTTTCAAACTAGTCTTTGAGTTAAGTCCGATGTGTTCCCTTTAATGTTGGATATACCAGTCACTAGGTGGCACTGAGTTATTTAAGCAGCTATCTTGAGCGAATTTTTAAAATGGGAATTGCATTTAAACTTGCTTATAGTGTGATTTTTCTGTCATTTAAAGGCAGTGGACACTATTGGTAATTACTCAAAATAATTATCAGCATAAAACCTTACTTGGTAACGAGTAATGGGGAGAGGTTGATAGTATAAAACATTGTGAGAAACGGCTCCCTCTGAAATGACGTAGTTTTTGAGGCAGAAGTAATTTTCCACGAATTTGATTTCGAGACCTCAAGTTAAGTTGAGGACTCGAAATCAAGCATCTGAAAGCCGTAACCTCGTGTGACAAGGGTGTTTTTTCTTTCATAGTTATCTCTTAACTCCGACGACCAATCGAGCTCAAATTTTCACAGGTTTGCTATTTTATGCATATGTTGAGATACACCAAGTGTGAAGACTGGCCTTTGACAATAACCAATAGTGTCTAGTGTCTTTAAATGTTATTTTTAATTGCCAAACCAGAACAGAGTGCACAGCGGCCTTTAAATCGACATGATGTTTGTACACTTCTGAGTTTTTGGTAATACATGTTCGCGAATCTTTCTGAAAAGCACTGGAAAGTGTTTTCAAAATGAATTTCGGCAGAGATCACCTGTTGACGTTTTGGTTCAAATTTGGGTATTTAATTGTTTCATTGTTGTCGAATTTGGAAGCAGAATGTTTAAGAATTGTGGTGAAGATCATTATAAAAAAATAAAAAATGAAAAGGGCAGAGTTAATATCGGCGTTCAACCAATTAACTTAACAAACGGAGAATGAGTTTTTATTGGAGCTGGAACACATCGTTTTCGAAACATGTATTATTATTAGAATTCAACTGAAAAACAGCTTCACAGAGGCTGACATGAGGCGAGAAAAAGCAACAAACGAAGGAAAGGAAAATAGGTTGCAAGAAAACGGTCTACACTTGTCAGAACTGTCTCGTCGATAGAATCAAATTATGACTCAATTGCTTCGTCAATACTTTCACAGTACCAATGGAACTAAATGCATTTACACACCACGTAGAAAGAGGGCCAATATAAAAAGCCCCCAGGGGACAAGATCGATACGTGGCGAGTGCAAAACGAACTTTTCAGTCACAAGAAATAATATTGTTGTGAAACGTTAGTAGATTTTGTCAATATTCTACTCCAAAAACCATGTGGACGTGTGGCACCGAGAAGAGGCGGAAGCAACCCATAACGAAATAAACACGGCTGCTATACTAAATATAGGATTCCCTCAAACGGAATTCTTCACTGTATTTTGTCAGTCTATTGGAAGCCCAGTGGTGTAAGTTATTTACAGGCTAATTTGCGTAACTTTAGACGCAAAACCAATGGTGACAGAATTTTCGCAGGGTCATTGACACTATCCTTGAGCAGTGGCTTGTGGTAGCACCCTATATCTCTTTTAGAGAATGGGAGTAAGCAGCGTTGGGAACGATGGTTCACAACTTCTTAGGCCTATACTATTTATATATATATTTTTTTTTCTTTATAACTATTTTTAATTTCGAGTTTTTGGCTTCTTCCAAATATCTGCTCTAAAGTAAATAGCGATTGCATATATGCCCCCCCCTAAAACAAAAAGAAAAAGAAAAAAAAGAAAAACAAGAAAATGCTATTTCCAAAAGACTGAACGCATTCTTTCCAATTTATTTACAATTAATCATCTTACTACCCAATTCCAATTGATTTAAAGCAATCAAGGCTCTGCTATTTCTCCATTGACTTTAATTTCCGCTGGATTCCGAAACGTTTTGATTGATTGAGCATCCTCTTCTCCTTGAATAATCTTCTACCTTTCAGAAAGATTTCATCCTAGCTGGGGTACCTTGAAAGGCTTCTCATGAAGACGATTCAAGTATCCGAATAAAAAAAAGTATGGCCTTTTAATGACAGTAACGTTAATTTGATATTGGACGTCGGACATTCATGTAGGTCTGTACAGTGAATGTCTATCTATTACTTTAATAATGGACATTCACATAGGTGTGTACAGTAATCTACCTTGTGCATTGATGTTGTGAATGCCCAATGTCCAATAGCTGTAATTATGTACAAGGTAGACATTCACCGCACAATATGATAATGTTAAAATGTCCAATATGAAACTAACTTTGCGGTCAGTACATTTTAGTTTTTATGAATCCCAGATGTGGTGCAATTACCAGGACGAGGTATGCACCCTACTCCGTAGCCCAGATCTACATGTAGGGTCACAGATTATAGTAAATACTCCCCCCCAAAAAATTACCATAACAAACTGTGTGAGAAGCACTGCCGCTGTTAACAGTATTAACTGTTTCTGGAAAAAAGATTCCCATTTGAAGTAACATGATTTTCAGTAAAGTTGCATCCCTTAACAATTGAATCTGAAAAACAGTTCATGCTTGAATCGTTTCCCAGACTTCTGAGAGTTGATGTCCATTCGCGAATGTATCGGCACTTGATCCGCGGGGGTGCCTGCTATCACGTCACCAAACGCGGATGGACTAGACATCCTTGTGTAAATACCGTGAATATTTTTGCTCTTTTATCGGCAAGTAAACACTGTAATCAGTTGAAACCTTTACACATGTGACTTAGATTGTATTTTTCTTTTTAATTGTTGCCATAGATAAGGCGCACGGTCTCTTTTTTGATGTGTGTGGCTCTGAAAAGAAAAAAATAAGATTATACAGTCTAGATAATGTGACCAAAAGTTCGTCAATACAAACGAAATGGGGAATTTCCATTTCCCCCAATTTTCACAGTGGATCGCGGTAGGAAATCGTTCACCGCGATCCGTGAACCAACTTATCAATTGGAACAGCCTTGTTTATTTAATAAATATTTTTATGATTTCCGTTCGGGCCTACCTCTCAAAATCAAGAATCCCGAATTTTGTCGACTTGAATTACATAACAAGATGTTCAATGCCGTGTTTTGCCCCCCAAAATATATTCATTCATGATGCTAAGAAAAAGCTACTACCTGGGCGTACACGCACCCACCCATTGTTACCAGTACTCCTGGCCGTGGAGGATTAGTCGTGATTAACAAGGGATTAGCGGTGGAACTCTCAGTGACAGCCTGGTGTGGGCGAACTCCTTTGTTAGTTGTAAACCACAGTCAAGTACCAACTCTTTTGTGTTTCACCTGAGTAAGTCTTTCTATAATCTCTGGAAACGATTGCGTGCCGAAACTCAACCGATTGACCCTCTGTAAAGTAATCGTTTGCGGCAATCGTGTGATGGTTGCCGAACCGGCCCTAAATGGACCGCGCGCCTAAGCATCAATTATGTAGCCAAAATCATTGACCTTTAGTGACAATAGTTGACTTGTTTTATAAACAGAGCAATCGGCAGTAAGTCTTTACAAAAACCCATTACAAAAACCTGAATGCTGAACCATAGTTTAACGTTTTTTTAACGACTAACTTAGAAAAAGGAAACATCTAATTTTCGAATGATCAACATTTATTCCCAAATAGCAGTAGAGGTCCGGCTGTTGATAAAACATCACCAACCCTGGGTCTATCAAATTTAAACGTCTTCCTGAAACCGTGTCCGTGTCTGCCCTTTCCATTACACGCTGTCAGTGACGAAATTCAAGACTGGGACAATTTGATCTTGGGTTTTATGGAAACGCACGATTAAATTACTTAAGGGGGAGTCCGTATTGCCTGAACCCGAAGCTTCAGCGTAACAGGAAGAAAAATTTATAGGGGGAAAACTGTATGAAAAAGGGACAAGTGTAAAACACTGGAAGGATTGCAGTACAATGCAATGGAATGGGGGTAAATGCGTTGACGTCTAAGGGTGGATTCGAAATCCCAAACCGTCCAAAAGAAATCCAGTTTAATTTATTTGTTTGTTTATGTGTTATTATTGGTTCTTTATAAGGGCTTTTTGTTTGTACAAGTATTTTTTGGGTAGCCTTTAAAGTAATATATTATTTAACATTTTAATTGATACGCAATTTATGTCTTTGTTATCTTGTTTTAGCCATAAATTTATTCATCAGTCATGAATTTATTATTGTTATGGTTATATTTATAAACGTATAGATCGTTTTAATTTGTTTTATTATGTTAACGCAACCTTTATAAAAAAAGCACATAATTATTGGTTCAAGTGTTTCACTGTAAGCCATTCCTTTTTACATCTACCCTTTATAGGCCTCGACAGTACATAGTTCCATGAGTCAACCCAAGTTAAATCGACGATCAAATAATGCGTTTAGGCTGTCACATCTTTTTACCCGATATATTTGAACATGGAATCTCGTTTGTGGAGGCAGTCCATGGTATAAAGTAGTGTAATACTTCGTTGACACACACACACAGCTCTGTATGGCAGTAACTGTGTGGATTTTCGTAATAGTTCTGTACAATTGAGGAAAAAACAAATCGTCAACACTGTGTGGAAGTGTGTATGTCCACACAATGTTTGAAGTCCCTATTACGTGGACTTGTTTTGTTCTCAGGTTCACATTTCGGAATATAGCGTCAGTACACATGGGTTCGGGCAGTGGGACCAAAGTTTTTAGGTATTATACGGAACAGCATCTGGATTAGGGAAAATGAGGACTTCGAATAACCATAGATTAAATGGCGTCTGTGTTTGATGCCGATTTAAAGGCAGCCGAACAATGTCACCCCAAACATTTAACAATATAATTACATGGTGTTACCACATGATACTAATAGATGGTATCTCCACCAAGCAAAGTTTCTATCCTACCACCCACATGGTGTTACAGCAAACCTTCTAGAATCCCCACCATGCAAAGCTTCTATACCCTTCTCATGTACATGTACATTGACCGTCTGACTGCAAGTTAAGTTCCTGTCGTATCTCCACCATGCACAGTTTCAAATCCTAACACCAGGCGTCTTTCAAAGTTACTCCAACCCCTTTAAAACCTGACCATTAATGGATCGCCACAGATAATGGTTTCCCGTCGATGACACAAGTTGCAGAAAGGCTGACACTTTTCGTAGACCTTTTTATGATTGTCACGATCTGAAATCTAAGTGAAGGAAACAGTTCCAGCACTTTATACGAAGTGCAACATTTGCCGCGACGTGAAAGCTGTAAATAGGTTAAACAAAACCATTTACCAACATGTATGACTCTGCATTGTCTTTACCCGATGCCAACTCATGATGTCCAAAGGACAATGCGTTTCACATCAAACACAGTCACCCAACCTCTGCAGTTAGTTTCGTCTTTCCTAACAATTAATTTAGATAATTATTTTTTTTCAGTTGCGCTCTAAGACTCACTTCAGACCACTGACGTACTAGGTTAGATTCTTCTCAGTTGGTAGAGCGCCGTTTCTTCCGAGGTCGTTGGTTCGAGTTCCGGTCTAGTCATTTTTTTCTTTGTTAAACCTTGAATCGTTGAACTGTAACCAGTCAGTTTCTCTCGTGTTTTTTTTCCTCCTCTTTTAACTAACTGGAATCAAACTTGCATTCTGCACGTAGACTGTTATTAACTTAATTTAATTTCCATTTTGTATTTAATTTCCATTTTGATTAGATAAGTAAAAGTTATTTTCTATAAAGGACATACTTCGCAAGGTTTTCTTCTGCTGTATATTTCACAGAGAACTGCTTCAAACGACGGAAACTTTAACCCAATGGCCATCGACGACGCCTTGTGTGACTTCTAGTACAGCGGCACGCCTTGATCGGTTAGGCGTGTAAAGGTCACTGAGTTCCCGCCGTAAATTGAACCAAAGCGACCGCCACGTGGTCAACCCCTGTGTGGTCGAACATGAACCAATTGCAAAACTCTGAAACCAAGAAATGGTTTAAGTTTGTTTGACTACAGTGCGGGGGCCTCTTTGAAGTTAAGATTCACATCTAAGTCTAAATAAGCGTGAAGCATGCTATATGTAATTGAATAAAGTTGGCACGCTAAGCTCTATAGGCGTGAACTTGGACGACAAACTATACCCGACATAGTCTCTTTGATGTAGACGTGTAAGTCAAACGAATGTATACGTTTGGTAATCGCCCTACAACTATTGGTTCGACGCCTACAGCAGCTTTCAGTTGTAAAAAAAAGATTTTGAGAAATATTTCGCTTCGAAGTATGTTTGACAAAAGTTTTAAAGGGGGAGAGGTTGATGGTATAAAACATTGTGAGAAACGGCTAGAACTTGAGGTCTCGAAATCAACCATCTAAACGCACACAACTTTGTGTGACAAGGGTGTTTTTTCTTTCATTATTATCTCGCAACTTCGTTGACCGATTGAGCTCATATTTTCACAGGTTATTTTATGCATATGTTGAGATACACCAACTGTAAAGGCTAGTCTTTGACAATGATCAATAGTGTCCACTGCCTTTAAAGCACTGTAATTTAGCAAGGCGTGAACTTGGACGACAGGCTACCTGACATAGTATGTTTGATGTACTTGTATGTTTTAAAGGGAAGGTGTACGTTTGGTGTTCACCGCATTCCAGATTTAGCAAATACTTCAGATGTAAATATTTCGATCTTAAAATTGCTACTGTCAGTAACACTTCTCAGATTGAATATCCCAATAGCACGGATTCTTCTTCCTATGTTGACATAACTGCTCCGGATTTTCAGCGATAACCCAACAAATGATATTTAAAAAAGGTCTAGATTTTTTTGCGTATGTATATCTACGTTTCAATAATACTAAAACATTCGAATGGATCCCAAAAACAAATGTATACTTTGCCTGAACCAATTCTTTGACATTAGATCGGAAATAGATAATGAAAATTTATCTTTTATTCACCAAATAACCATCAAGAATTCAATAATTCTTTCTTTGCATATTATTTACAATTTATAGTATAGGTCAAAGGAAAAACAAAGTATTGCAACATTTAAATGTCGATATTATGTATATAGACCTAAAGATAATTAGTTATATGTATTTGTCTAAATATAAATTAATGAAAGACAAATAAGAAATCATTATACTTTAACCTATTAAAATTGTTTTAATTATTTTTTTTAAAATTCAAATTGGATGACCAATGTCAAACAAAAGTTCATATAATTTTGATTCCTCGCTCTTCCCCGTGTTTTTAGATAAGGGGGAAACCCCCAAACTCTACCTAGATGTACATGAACAGAATTTCCCATTGATTGTCTGAGACTATTTTGTAAAATTGTCTCAATTGGCGTACGAATTTCTGACAAGTATAAGTCTTCTCCGCAGTGCAACCCTTCGTAGTTCAATGTTTCACTTTATATAACACCCAAGCAGATCCTTGCCATTTGATTGGAGAATTGTCCGTCACGTGATAGCAAATAAAAGTACCATTGCACGCTGCCAGCGTGCAATGGTACTTTTCGGATGGAACGAAAAAGCTGAGTAAAAACATCACTGCGTGCGCGTTGTCTTCGGTAACGCAGCAAGGCATATTAGTAAAATTACTAGCATTCGTCTTCTACAATTAAAAATTGGAGGCCTACGCTTTGTTTGTTTTGAAAGTTGTATCTTTCAATCAAAATGACAAAGATCTACTTGGATGTTATATAAAACAAATAATGAATGTTTTTCATTCGTGCAATGGTGCGAATATGTTCATTCGTTGAAAGCTGGAATGTCCCATTCAACTCGGCTCCGCCTCGTTGAATAGAACATTCCATCTTTCAACTCATGAACATATTTGCACCATTGCACTCATAAACATTCATTATGTGTATAATATAGACAAAAACAACTGTCACCAGAAACAATCATCCATGCGTACAGTTCACCAACGTGATCCGACATAACCAGCCAACCGAGGGAAAATCACACGTGAACAGTCCCAGACCAAAATATATAAATAGTTTTGTTCAAAATCAGCATTACGCCATTTTGTGAGGTAAACATGACCTTTAACAGTGCATGGATGGGGATGCATCATTTGCTGCATTGCACCTCCGAGTACAAAATCCATAAGTTACTGTCCGTGAAATTTGGTTAAGGATGCAGTTTATCACAGAAGCGGTAAATCAAATCAGATCGCCCGTTGTCACAAACCCCAACAAATTCTACAAGCTTCATTTGACATCATCCTAATGTACTTTGTAATACGAATACGTGGAGAAAACACCGAAGGTTTCTGGTGAACGCTGGTTTCAAATCATTTATAGATAATTTTATTCTGACATCAGCTTGTCAGGTTTACATCATTTTTGTTTCATCGGAACTGTGGACGCGTAAGCAGAAGGGAGTGGGGTTGGGGGTGGGGGGGGGGGCGTAGCTCAGTCCGCTCGGAGCCATTAACACCGCCCCCGCAAAAGAGAAAAAGTTAACAAAATAATAACAAAACTAAAATACTGGAAACAAAACCTAAACAAAAAGAAAAACAGCACCAGATCGCAGATTGATTTCCTTGGTTTTCGTAATTAAATGTTCTTTTCTCGTGTGACCCCTAAACTAATTAGGAATATTGGTTTTGATTCCGTACATAAATTAGTACAGTAAGCAGCAGACATATTTGGATAGGCCTTTGTCTTGCAATTGTTTTGTTCTTGGAATGTTAAGCCCCACAAAGGTTGTCGGACCCCCCCCCCCCGTTTCTATGTTTTGGGAGTTTCAGTAATTTCCATTGTCAATTCAACACAGCTTCGGAAAAAAGGACTTAACATTTTCGTAAAAACTTCCAGTCTTAAAATGTAGAAGCATTTGAAAATTGTTCCAAAAATTAAGACCACTTATAAAACATTAAAATTTTAATCAAATAAGCCATGCATTAAGAATTAGTTTTTGTACATTTCATAAAAATGATACCACATATGTAAAATATGATATAATCGATGGCAATTAAATTATTATGATAGTTTGAACGGAACACAAACGCAAACTTATTCTATTTGCAGCAAAAACAAAGTCCTTTTAAAATGCCAAGAAAATAGCTAAACACAACCAGCATTGTCTCTTGTTTTGTGTGTTATTGATTTGAAAAGCAACGTTTGAACGATTGGAATTGATTCCCAGTCAGTGAAGTAGGCCTATTTGAAACAATAAGCTTATTGCTATACAAGTTTACAAAAGCTTTTAGAAAGAGTAATATAGTTTTATTGTTACACTTTTATTACGTAATAGTTGAACTTAGTTTGAACTATGTTGAGACTATTAAAATGTTAGCCAATGCCCTTAAGCCATTTTGAGATATGGTTGACACAATACTACGCACTATAAATATTATGTTTGGGTGAACTTGTCTGTATACAAATACAGCTGCCATGTACTCTTTTAATGTCAACCATACATCAAAAAGGCTAATTAGCCCAGGTTCAACATCTCATTGACAACATTATTTTGAAAAAAGAATACAGGTTTATTGGTAAATCACACGTGAACACTTGCAGTTTGAAGTGTCACTAATTACAAAGTATAACTTTCCTCATTGCACAGTAAGTATTTAAGCAATTTAACCAAACGATGGCACTTGTAAAATGATACTCATTGTAGCAATGATAGTGGTCATACCAAACACCCACATAAATAGCCTATCGATGATGTAAGCTATTCTCACCCATTCAAATCTCAACTCTTTGTCTAAATCTTCCTCTTCCATTCTGTCCACGATCCTCCCTAGGTTCCCAGCGATTAAATCTAAGGTCTGCTGAAGTTTGTTCCTCCGACCCATGTACAAACCATCCCGTTTGGCTGACACCATGTTATTCATCTCTAACTGATTGCATTCGTTCACATTCTTGAACATGGTGTTGTTCACCTCTCTCATTGCGGGTGCATTTTCGAAGCTTATCCGGGGTACGGTCTGGGCGCCGTGTAGGCTTCGGCAGCTACGGAGGCATAGAACGCGAGCTAGGTAGTCCATTGTGAGCTTACGGAACCATGCTGGTGGGCGACTGGCGTAGGCTCCTCGGTGGTGGATGTGGAGTACGATGACTGTCATTAGCGTGGAGACGGACACCAGGATCATGGTGGTTAGATAGTACTGGGCTGGAAAATGCAAGAGAGTAACAGCATTTATTTAATTTGCTTCTAGTGTTGGACAAAGACAATTTACTAGAGTGGGTTTGAACCAACGACCATTGAGCTAATATGCCGGCGCTCTAACAACTGATCTATCTGTAGCCATGTCGGTGGTCTCCCTATTATATGACATTTCTCACTTTCAAAACTCCCTTAAAACACATCTTTTGAGACTGGCCTTTGAACACATCTGATATTTCTTTTATTGACCTGGACCGGCGCCTTTGAACGTTTTTACAGAGTAAGTGCGCCATACAAATGCTGTGTTTTATTATTATTACTATACGTGTTCGGGCTGCACACATTATCATACTTTCTGGGGATTAGCACACACCAAACTTACAGTTTGTCCGATTCCATTTTGAGATTGTATTTTTGTGTTGTTTTATTCAACACGTAGGATCATCTCCTAAACGTTATCTCAAAATGATTAATCAAGAGCTGTCAGGACAAACCGAAAACATAAGGTGAACAATCGAAAAACCAGTTCTTTGGCCACAATTGTGCCACGGGTGATTTCACAGGTCGCTTAAAAAATAAAAGGGCAGTCACTTAAAGCTGAATTGTCTTCATTGTCTTCTCTACAAAAAAATGGTGTGATGTTTCCATAGGATGCTTTGCCGAATTTATATATCAAATTTAGGTTCAAATTAATTGAGAATAATTATGAAGACTTTAATAACCATCAAACACAAACGCACCTATCAAAGGGATGACATCTGACGTAGGAGGCATGGTCTCAGCCACCAGGAGCAAAAACACAGTAAGAGAAAGCAGTATGGTAATGCACAGCGTAACCTTCTCTCCAGCATCAGCAGGCAGGTAGAAACTCAACATGGTCAATGCAGAAACCAGCATGCAGGGTACCAATAGGTTAAAGACATAAAACAGTGCCCGTCGTTGAATGATGATAGTAAAGTGCAGAAGGGAGTATGGATAGTCGCAACAAGCGTACGTGGCCAACTCTCTCTCCACCGGCATGCCCTTCAGTGTCCATTCCCCATTGTGGATGAAGTTAGCAGTATCCCCGGACGCGGACTTGTTAAGAAGGTCGAGTTGGTTGGTCATGAAGGCCCATGATCCCAAGTCGAGCTTGCATTGCTGCTCATCGAATGGGAAGTATTGGATGTTTATCTTGCAGGAGGATTTGAAGATGGCTGGAGCGTACCATGAGACGTCTCCGTTGGCTGTGATCTCAGCGTTGGTTTTCATTATACCCTCAAATTTGTCGTCTGCACTGTAGTAATAAAGCACGAGTTACTGTTATTACTATGCATGTTCATAAACAATACAATGTGTTTTAGCACACCAAATAACAGTCTAACATTAACAACTCCCTGATCAGAATTTTGCCAGATTTCGGTTCCAATTGGGCCGGGTCCATTCCTAGGTCACGGAATGTGAGTCAAAATGACCAATACGTGGGTTAAACCGACGCATCGGATCCAACATTTTTTTGGGACAGTCTGACCCCAAAATAGGTCGGACCCCTGTTGAGCCTCGAAAACAAACATAGATACATCTAGTTAACTTTCGCACTAGCAGACCAAAACGTTGCGTGTTTAAGTCAATAAATGTATGGTCAGATATACTCGCCTACATTGACAAATAAAAAACTCCCTTCAACAATTTACAAAATTAAAGAACCAACGAAATTGGCAAGAAAAACTAATATTTTCTTGGGTTAGTCTATTGTTCAAGGTCTTTGTTGCCAGCTATGTTATTAATAATACTAACCAGAGACAATGTGCTTTAAAGGACAGTCATGTACATTAATATTTCGAGAAGCAATATTACATTTTAAAGTAGTATTAAATAATGTACTCATACTTTCTTAAAGGAACACGTTGCCCTGGATCGGTCGAGTTGGTCCTTAAAAAGCGTTCTGTAACCGTTTGTTATAAAATCGTTATTGGTTAGAAAGATGTTGTAAAAGTAGAATACAATGATCCACACAAGCATGCCTCGAAATTGCGTGGTTTTCTTTAATAATAGTAAATTAAAAAATATAACTACTTTAATTTATTTCATACAATTATTTATTCTTATAGCCGCCGGTCAGCATATTATTTGTATATATTTTTAATATAACTGATTAATAGCCCAATCAATTACATGCACACTTTCTCCCTATTAAGGTAATATCAACACAATCCCAATTAATTGCAAATTTTACACACTCGGGAACATGCATACCCCCTTACTGAGAATCAATTTACTTGCAACTTCCTTCCAATTTTCACAGCAAACAAATAAACGGCGACAAAAAACCCTCTATCAACGATATCTGTTAAGAGAAAACTGTAAATGAATCTTCTAAATGGCTGAGGAAATGGCGCCCCCCCCCCCCCCATCCCCTCTCATGAGAACACAGGTGCTGGTGCAAGCCATTATGATAAAAGGTGCACAATAACGGGCATCCGTGTCGGGTTGCACTCGTACAACAAGCTCTTAATGAAATTGCGGACTTTCCTAAACGGCGAATTTCAACACCGGATTGATTACAGAAAAACAAATAGGTCTATTGGTGATATTCCCATAGGAACTAGTCCAGACGGTTATTTGAAGACACGATGTATTTACTCGGAATCCATTATTAACATGTTATGTGGTAAGGATGAGAGCATTTCAACAATCGAATCTTTCTGGGGCGGTTGATCCACTTACATTTCTATTAATCTGATTTGCCAAAATTGATATGAGTTTTTATTTGAGTGTATGGCCGTGAACACTATGGATACGATCCAATTAATTGAGTATGAGGGATACTTTGACTGATGTATGGCAGAAAGGAATCGGGGTAGGTGGATAGATTCTCACCAACAGCATTTCTTTAGGTAAATAGGTGTTCATTTTATCTGTGGAGACTTGGTGGCCCTAAAAGAATGTACGGACTGTTGATCATATTGTGCAACACTAATATAATTAAACAAACATAATGTAAAACATAAAATAAAACATATGAATAAAGTTCAAACTAAAGTTCAAAGTTAAAAATAAGAACAAACTTCCGCTCTTGTATAAAAAGCAACTTTTTCCATAGTCCTCAAAGAATTCTCGCGATTCCCCGTACACAATGGAGGCACAAAGAGTGGGATTTCACCCTATAGATACTGAGACCAAAACCAAATTCTAAAGACAAGGAATTTGGTGTACAAATGCTATGTAAGGTTCCTTACTATACAGGGACAAAGGAAAGAACAATGGGGGAGAGGTACAACATGCCACAAACCTATGTGACCGAAACATCAAGTTAGTACGTCTGCCCTGTTCAGACTCAAAGCAGCATCGATGAATTAATTAACACAGACATGATGCCGCTTGGTCATGAACATAACAAACAGCCGATACTTCTACAGTCGCACTATACATAATGATCTACGTACATTAGTCACACGTGCCAATTGTACGGTACTATAACAGTCACACTTAAATATTGTACAGTACTATATCAGTCACACTTACATATTGTACAGTACTATATCAGTCAAACGTACATATTGTACAGCACTATATCAGTCAGACTTACATACTGTACAGTGTACTATATCAGTCACACTTACATATTGTACAGTACTATATCAGGCTTCCAGATATCTTGGGAGGGTAGAGTTATTTTGGAAATGCCGTCAAAGTCAGCAGGATCCCACCGGAGACTGGCATCCGTCCAGTGCTAAAAATGGATACAAGAATACAGTGTGAGTTCAGATCAGCAAGATACTGTTGTTCCAGTAAATATTTTCATTGCTAATGTTTATTTGTTTGTTTGTTTGTTTGTTGATTTGTCAGGCGTTTTAAAACAACCCTTACTGGCTCATGTAAATGCGTCCGTATTTGTTTGCTCCGTATACATTACATTATTTGGTTTTGTTGCATTTCATTTTCATTAATTATTTTCTTGATCTGTTCTTGACCGTCTTAGACTTAAATATTTGTTCTTTTTTGACCAAAATGGAAATACATGTTGATTGAATTTTACCAATTCCATTATATGAATGCAAACATGGAGAAAAAGCTCGCGAACTGTTCAGTGACGTTTCTCCACTACACAGTGGCTTCATCATACTGGTAACTTCGCCACAGCTGGTTTTCTCCCAAATCAGCTGCGATGAAGTTTTAATAACGGATTCCTATTTGGATCTATTCAATAAGTTGAAGGTACTGTTGGTTTTTAATATCTTGTCAATAATAACACCAGAAGATTCCCGCTAAACCGACGTAAGCCCAAATACTTGAAATGGAAACCCACAGAACATCAACAAATTATGTTTGCACTCTCTGTTTTTATGGGGTTCGATTGCCAGCTGTCATCCAGTGGTCAAAGCCAGGTGATTTGGTCGTTTGTGATAAACCCTCTTGCTAAATACCTCTCGAGTTACGTTTGATTTCCGTTTTTTTTGTGACTCGGTCAGCACCGATTACATATTGCATATCACACATCGGTTGTGGTTCAACCCGAATTATCGTCATCCAAACGAAGTTTCCTTTCCCGTAACAACTGTGTTTAAAATCGTAACAAAGTTATCTCTTTGATTAAATTTGTGGTTTGCGGTAACACCACGTGTATGTCCAGTTGCCAGGTGGAGTTTTGCTATAATTATACACCGCAGAGTAGATTTTTCGGATTTTTCAGGAGACTTTTCGGTTCTGAAAAGAACTGTCCTGCTTATTAACTACCACCTGGTTGGAAGGTAGAACATCGGCTAGGACAGTACTACTTTAGCTTATAGGATCGCTATTAACTGCACTACCACGGAGTGATTGCTTAAGTGGTCTCAACGTTCCGACTAGCTTGCTCTAGTCATCGTCAGGAGACTGACGAAATAATCATCTCCTTGAGTTTGCAAAATGGTTTTAACTGTTTTGGTAAAAAGGCAGTGGACACTATTGGTAATTACTCAAAAAAATCATTAGCAAAAAACCTTATTTGGTAACAAGTAATGATGAGAGGTTGATAGTATGCAACACTGTGAGAAACGGCTCCCTCTTAAGTGACGTAGTTTTCGAGAAAGAAGTAATTTTCCACGAATTTGATTTCGAGACCTCAGATTGAGAATTTGGGGTCTCGAAATCAAGCATCTGAAAGCACACAACTTCGTTTGACAAAGGTGTTTTTTCTTTCATTATTATCTCGCAACTTCGACGACCAATTGAGCTCAAATTTTCACAGGTTTGTTATTCTATGCACATGTTGAGATACACCAAGTGAGAAGGCTAGTCTTTGACAATTACCAATAGTGTCCAGGGTCTTTAAAGGCGATGGACGATAATGAGAATCCTCCATTTTGTTGTGACCTTAGACTGTAGGAATTGACCTCAAGGGGATATGATGAACATATAACTACAGACTCAATGTTAAAGAGTCAGAGGATTGTTTTTAAACACGTACAAAGTCATCTCCGAGTTTGTAAAATGGTTTTAATTATTTTGGTTAATAGGCGATGGGCAATAATGAGAATCCTCCATTTTGTAGTGACCTTAGTCTGAGTAGGAATTGGCCTCAAGGAATTACGGTGCACATAGAATTACATACTATAGTCAGAGGGTTGTGTTTTGACTCGTACAAAGTCATCTCTGAGTTTATAAACATGGTTTCAATTATTTCGGTTTATATGCGATGTGCAAAAATGAGAATCCTCCCTTTTGTAGTGACATTATACTGTGGAACTGGCCTCAAGGGAATATGGTTCACATGGAATTACAGACACAAGAAAATAGACAATGGAATGTTTTTAAACTCGTAACAAAGTAATTTCTTTGAGTTTACGAAATGGTTTTACTTGTTTTCGGTTTATATGCAATATGCAATAATGAGAACCCTCCATTAGGTAGTGACCTTATATAGTCTGTGTAGGAGTTAGCCTCAAGGGAATATGATGCACATATAACTACAGACTCAAGATAAATAGTCAGAGTAGAGTCATCGCCCCCACCCCCCTTCCAAGCCAATAATCCATCCAGTCATAACACCTTCTTCAGTCGAATGTCAACGTATACACTAACAAAATCCACCCCTCTGGCTCACGGCCAGAGGAGACGTTGACCAGCCTGATTTATTATTTCTGTGATTTATTGATTAATGGTTGGTTAAGATTACATTGGGTCTTAGATGCTGTGGGGAGTGCAATCACAGAGAGCATAATTCCTGTCATAATTTATGATGGTGTGGTATGTGTGGATCGAACGCTTTGGCCAATGGCTTGATGGACACGTCCATAAACAATGTCGCTCGACTAGACGTTGTTTCGCCCATCTTCCTTTAATTTTCTTGAAAAATTAACTTTTTTTCTTCATATTTTTTAAAGATCTCTGCAATTGGTGATGTTTCTTGAATAATTATATTGTTTCCCTTCTGCTTGTTTGTGGCCTAACTTGATAGAGAAAATGCACTTTGTGCATTCACAGTGCATGCTTGTCAGAACAAGATATTTCCCCGTTGGGTATTGTCTTTTCTTTGAAGTTGCACGATTTTGCATACTTTATAACCTTTAGCCAATAATAGTCTGTTTACAACATAAACTTGTTTACATTAAAGCATTAAAAGGTCAGAGTTCATTGATTAAACAAGGTTTCGGCACTTATGACCTGTTGTTTTACAGCAACTTCTGGCTGACTAAGTCAAGGCACATGCTATTCATTGCACTGCTTTCTTCAAAGCGTAATGTCCTTTGGGAGTCGAATTCTTTGATACCATAGACTGGAATACTCCAAATACTTAAGGGGGGGGGGGGTGTCAGGTCAGGTCAGAGAATGTGTTAATTGTTGTATTTTACAGACCTACCCACCCAGATCTGAACCCACTGATAAGTGGAGCCAACCGTTTTTGCAGACAACCTGTCTAGCAGACCCCTCCTCAAATCGATCAAACTTTTTGGTTTACTAAGGCCCCAGTGTAACATTGTGGACCCTTCCCGCATTTTGTGTAAATATCGGGTGAATCCCTCACCCACAGGTATTAAACAACTCAAACTCGGCAATTTGTTGTGACCTTAGCGTTCTGTGGAAGGGGGGGGGGGTGGTCTTTGAAGGGTGACCACAAAATCAGCACTCAGTCAAGGGAAAACCGAGGCTGTTCCACTGCCAAATTGCACGGCCTTTTGAAGCCCCATCGAATCGTTTTTTTTTTTTTTTTTAATTAACTGGCGGCAATTTCTGCGAATGTTCTTGCACTTGGGTCCTCGTTGGGGGATTGACTCTGTCTGTCATAATGGCCGTGAGAATTGATCACAATTCTTTAATAAAAATCCCATCGGGGAGTTTGACGCCGTTGTGTTTGACGCGATGCCGTCAAACCGGTTGTGTAGGTATACTCGAACAAATACCTCAAAAACGAACCCCCTTCCCGTGTCCCACCCCCACAAAAACATCAAAGAGAATTGGTAACAAATAGATTCAATATAGGTGGATGTTTAAAGCTTTCACAGAGTAAGAGCTTTTACGGAATTAAGATACAATTTTAGAATAATTTTGAACGATTGACTTTAAATTTGTTTAAAATTACCTGTCGGAGCCAGACGTTTGTTGTCAGAATTTGATTTCGCTCGTCCTGTGTAGAAAGGTGGAATAAAATACTAAGTTAATGAATTTATCAAAATAGTGTAAAATAATGTCGGATTTGTTGTCTTTCTTTCATTCTTGAAGATTTTGCGGACATATTGCTTAGAGTACTAATTCGTACATTAGTCTTGGTCACCAACCCAACTCGATTAACTTTGTATTTGTGACCCGCTACGTGAAAATGAGTCGGATGTTTACAATTCCAAGAATTGAGTTGCATGCATGGCTGGAAAGAACACACCAGCAGCAGTAATTTGGTTTATGTCTAAGCTTTGGGGTGTGTCGCGTTGCTGAGTTACTCCCGTTTGAAATTAGCCAATACATCATTTTTTTCTAAAAAACGAATTACAAGTAAAGTGATGTTTTAAACTACCATTCCGGGCAAAAGGATAACAATTTGACATAAGTATGATCACACAGTTGTTGTATTCATTTTTTTTCCACATTAAACTGTCCATAACTTAATAATGCATTGGGCGACATCTGACTCATTTTCACAGAGTGGGTCGCATTTTTGGTATGTCTGGTGTTTAGGTCTTTAACAAACAAAAACATCTAAGGTACTGAGTGTAAACGTAAAGAAGAACGTTGTCGGAAAGATACAAAAAAAGTTTTTTTTTTCAAATGACACAAAGGAGCAAGGTTTTGTGTTGTTTTGTTTTAGCCAAGTATGTCTGCTAAGTTACGGAAATCACTGTTCGCATTATTTAACACTGCAGCTTTTGGCTCTTTTGCTACCTCCTCCGTCCTGTGTTAAAGCCAGTGGACACTTTTGGTAAACAGTATTGTCCAAGGCCAAAACTGCGTGTATCACAACTTCTATATAAAACACCAAACCTGTGAAAATTTAGGCTCAATTGGTCTTCGGAGTCGGGAGAAAATAACGGGAAAACCCACCCTTGTATCCGCACGTTTTGCCGTGTCATGACATTTGTTTAAAATCAATCCGTAATTCTCGATATCGAGAATTTACATTGTTTTACTTTTCAAAACGTAAAGCATTTCATGTAATAGTATTTCAAGAGAAGTCTTTCACCACTACCTTCTGTTATCCCTGTAAGTTATTTGTCAATCTGTGAACTTTTTCCTGTACCGAAAGGGTCCAATGGCTTTAAAGGCAGTGGACACTATTGGTAATTACTCAAAATAGTTATTATGATAAAACCGTTCTTGATTACGAGTAATGGGGAGAGGTTGATAGTATAAAACATTGTGAGAAACAGCTCCCTCTGAAGTGACATAGTTTTCGAGAAAGAAGTAATTTTCCACGAATTTGATTTTGAGACCTCAGATTTAGAATGTGAGGTCTCAAAATCAAGCATCTGAAAGCACACAACTTGGTGTGACCATGGTGCGACAAGGGTGTATTTTTCTTTCACATATATCTCGCAACTTCGACAACCGATTGAGCTCAACCTTTCACAGGTTTGTTATGTTATGCATATGTTGAGATACACCAACTTTGAAGACTATAGTCTTCGACAATTCCCACTAGTGTCCAGTGTCTTTATTATTAATTTTTGTTAATTTGTACATTTTTGCAACCCTCCCAAGGTAAATGGGTATGTCTATTTTGGAATCGTAAAACGAGACATCAAATCAATAATAGTATTGTTCTTATTTTTTGTATTTGTGTGCAACCGTTTGTTTTTAACGTGATATTTATTCATGATACAGTCGGTCTCAGTCTCAGGGCTATTAGTGGAAAGGCAAAGGTAAAGAGAAGGCTCTGGTGAATCGAGGTTGAAATGTTATAGTTGAGCGGATCGGGACATTCTGTCAGTTTGCAGCGTTTAACACTGAAGACTTGATCGATGCACTTGCAATTAAAGATAAGTTCTTGACCGCTAACGATTCTGACAAGCGGAAAAGGGAAAAAATAAAACTACACAAGGGCGACTGGGTTTGTCTTTATAAGGGCAAGTCGACGTCCCAGACATTGTAGATCCATCAATGGTTAATCCCCACCGCCAAGTACAGCGGTCACAATCGTGTAAAGTGCCAGTCCCCTTCTCTCCCTTGTGGTCCGGGAGTTGCTTTCATTATACGCGGGCATTCGTCGCTCGCGGCGGCAATTGGAGACTTGTTTGCCGCGGATGATGGCGAGAGGGTTTGACGTCAAATGTTTCAGCTGAAGCATTTTTCTTCTATTCGTTGGGGGTCGATCAAGGAAAGGAATCGAGTTTGAGGTTTGGGTATAAGGGGGGGGGGTATGAGAGGCAAAGCTGTCTGGTCCTTCTTCTCATCCTGTGAGTGTAGTTTATTGGCAGGGAGGTAAAGGAGCCTCCAAGTAAAGTGCCGAGTTTGAGATGGAATTATTCTGAGCCTGTTATTGTTGGTTTAATATCCTCTCAATCTCTAACACCGTGGCACTCTGCAGTGTGTACATTTGCCACAGTGTCTGGAGGCATGCAAAGGTCTGAGGTGACACGGTTTTATCCAGTGTACTATGCAATATCCTCATTGGATGCATGAATTTCTGTCTAGCGTGTCTGGGTTATTTAATCGAATAGAGTTTTTTGTTCTTTCCATTCAAATGTATTTTAAAGTGAGGGATAGAAATGTGGGTTTACTGCTCCAAAAACGTAATGACCCTAGAAACTTAAGAGCACAGGAGCAGCTGCACAGGAGACTGGATATTAATGTTATGACACCCTTTGAAGTAATGTAGTTTCCGAGAAAGAGGTAATTTGTCATACAAACATTAGCTGAATCTGAAATGAGAAATACTTCATGCCTGAGGCTTTTTGCCGGCATCTGAAAGCACACAATTATGCAACGAGGGTGTTTTATATTTTCATCATGTTCGTGTAACTTCAATAATTGATTCCAAATGTTCAAAGGTTTGTTAATTATGCATATGCATAATTATACACCAACTGATGATAGCATAATGATCTTTTACGTTTATTAAATGTATACCCTGTCTTTAATGGAAATGAAGCCCACACATTTAAAGTATGAAGAGGAAAAGGGAACATTACTAAACACAGGAACAGACTAAACAAACAACAACCAAAACCGGAATTGCTCAAGGAGTATTTTGACCCTTTAGGTGAGAAAACAGAAATATTTGTAAATCAAATGACTGGTGCAACAACACTGCATGACAAAATGCATGCATTGCGAAATTAGTATTTTTGCTTCGAGCATATAACAGGAACTCCGCATTGATTCAGCATCGACGTTAAAGGCACTGGACACTTTCGGTTATTACTCAAAATAATTGTTAAAAAGCATACAAATTTATCGAGCAAATGAGAGCTGTTGATATAATATCACATTTTGAGAAACGGCTCCCTCTAAAGTAACGTAGTCCTTGAGAAACATGTAATTTTTTCACTCAAATAATAAAATACTTCAGGCCTTAAACCTTTAAGTGGGCACCTGAAAGCACACACTTTTTGTGCAACAAGTTTTTTTCTTCCATTAATCTCTTGCAACTTCGATCACCAATTGAGTCAAAATTTCCACATGGATTTGTTATGTTATGCATATGTTGGGATACACCAAGTAAGAAGACTGGTCTTTGACAATTACCAAGGTTGTCCAGTGTCTTTAAGATGACATTCTATGACCGATCTGAAGGGCAGACGTTCCATACTTGGTAATTCAGTTGTGAGTTCCTTTCCCCTCCTTTTCCCATTCGTTCACAGTGTAACCAAATGAAATTCAAATTTACCCTTGCTGAAAAATTCCCAGTTGAGTTTCCATTATATTCCAGACAGCCTTAATGGAATTTTTGATCATGGTGACCTAAGGGAGGTTGATGGGTGTGAAACGAATGACATCGTGTTCAAACAAAACCAAAATCCCCAAAATATGAGAAACAGACAGAGGACAAAATTGTGTATATTTTGCAGTTTTATTAGACCCTTCACGACCAACTTTAAACGGATTAATGTCAGTTTACATGACATTTTCGTTACACAGTTGTGATACAGATGCAAATCGAGAGAGATAACACAAAATCAGCAACACAAATTGAACAACAAAACAAAAGGAAGAAAACGCTGGTGATTTTAGTCTCAAAAAACCTGATGAGGATGAGGATAAGGGTAAAAAAAAATCGTAATATTGCACCCCAGGGATTTCAACACTCATCATGGTGGCCGGACCCAACATTACACCGCGAAATTAACGCTGGATTTATAGCAATTTCTTGTCCCCTAGCACCGTCAATGCAATGCTAAATTGCCCCATTATAATTGACACGTCCGTTCAGGGCCGTCATTGACCGCCGTGACATCGGTTAATATCGTCGGCTCTACGCTCAAGTGTTCTCTCCCGCTCGGATGCATTCCCCGTGAGGACTGTTTGCGATTTGAAAAAAAAAAGTTAATTCCCGCTTCCAGTTTTCCCCCTACCGTAGAAGGGCAGTTGATGGTAGTTGTGTTTTTGAACTCCTCTTTTGTTTTTTAAAATTAAATGTGTTCGAAAATCTGCTGAAATTGTTGAGAACATAGTCTGCTGTGTAAAGAGTAGTTGAAACTGATGTGATGGTAGTTTAGTTGTTGAACTCTTCTGTTGTTTTTCATAATAGTTTACTTTCTCGAAAAGCTTCTGAAATAAATTTTATTTTACGGCTAATATCCTTAAAACTGTTTTAAAAAACCTCGCTGCAAAAACCATATAATAGTTTTAAAGTTGATAACTTGGGATGTTGTTACTTAAAGTCGTTGGACACTTTCGGTAAAAAGTATTGCCAAAAGTATAGGCACACACTTCGTGTATCACAACTTATATATAAAATAAAATAAACAAACTGTGAAAATTAAGGCTCAGTTGGTCATCGGAGTCTGGCGAAAATAACGGGAAAACCCACCCTTGTTGTCGCACGTTTCGCCGTGTCTTGACACGTGTTTAAAATAAATCCGTAATTCTCGATATCGATAATTGATATTGTTTAAATTACCATTTTCCCAAAAAGTAAAGCATTTCATGGAATAATATTTCAAGAGAAGTCTTTCACCATTACCTTCTGTTAACCCTGTAAGTTATTGGTGAACATATCACTGACTTCTTCTCCCAAAAGTGTTATTAAAACCCCCTGCGATGTAAATTTTGAGTCTCTTTGCGGAATCTTTATAGTGTGATACCACTAATTATGATGTTAACACCAGCCAGTACTTGCAGTGTTGGCTGGTGACTTGTCTAAACATCCTATTACAATCATGTATCTTTGGATGCAATGTACAATCCCCTTGAAGACCCCTTGACTTGAATACGTTATTTGATTTCTCAATAAATCGAGTTTGCCGAACATTATTAGACGCACTTGTCTCGCTCCTCTGGACGCGCCTTTATATTATGACGAACCGTCTACCATTGACTCTGAATCCCACTGGATTGCCAATGGGTGTTTTGACTGTAAGAGCTGGACACTGGATATATTAAGGTCTGATGAATAGGGCTATGATGAAACGATAAGCCCAGATGATATGCAATAAAAGGCCAATATAGTTATACCAATAATTCCGTGTTTTCACAGACAACCTTACTGATTTTGGATTAGCAGTATACCTGTCAAATTGGTCATGGCGCTGCATGTGAAGGGTCCATTATGCAATATGCAAAGCCCTTAATTGGACTCCAAATCGGCATTTGATAAAATTTATTGTAAATTGTTGTTCAACTTTGTTGTAATAATGCTAATGATAACAAGAAGGGTACTTTTTGTACGACAACAAACACAATGTCCACAGATTTACACTAAACTTATACAGTTTGAAGATAATGATAGTAGAAAGCTTCCCTGAAAATATTACGTGCTGAGGTGCTGTAAGTTTTGGGAAATGAGTAAAACAATGTCATGAAAATAATTTTGGTCTCATGAGACCAAAATTATTTAAGCATTTACAAACGTATTTTGCATGACATTGTTTTACTCATTTCTCAAAAACCACAGCACCTCAGTGAGTAATATTTGAAGGGAATCTTTCCACTATCGGTATCTTCAAACCCTGTAAGTTTAAAGTCACCTGGAAGTGGTATTTTTTCAAAATAAAGCTTTTGTCACTAATATATGTGTTTTGATGAGTGGAATGTGAATAAACAGTTAACTAAGGTTTTAAAAAATCAGTTCTTATGTTATTTACAAATTTAAGAGTAGACCCGACCCGAGAGGGCGCTGTTCGTGACGTCAATCGAGGCAGACTTTGCCTGTAATGCGTAGAGTAAACACAATTGCAAAGTACATGTACGGACCAAGTCGTGAGTTTGTTCGTTTAAAAAAAAATTGTTTTTTTTTTTTTTCCGGCAATGCCGACCAGGTGTATTGCTGCTGAATGCAGAAAGGCACTTTTTGAAATGTACCAACTCACGACTTGGACGTACATGTACTTTGCATGTGTGTTTACTATACGCATTGCAGGCAAAGTCTGCCTCGATTGACGTCACAAAAGGGGTAGGCGGAGTCAGCCCCCAAACAACTTTATTTATTTTTTAAACATATAAATCGTGACACACAATTACTAAAAAAATTGTTTTATTGTTCGTAAGCATATACTCTTATGTTTGAAAGAAAAAAATTATATTTCCAGGTGACTTTAATGTAAATCTATGGACATTTAAAAAAAGTACCCAAATCCTTTAAAATGATATAAAATAAATAACACATAATATAGCTTACCATATCAATGATTTGTTGTAAAGCCACTCCATACCGTACAACAATAGCATCATCGGGAGTTTCGGCCGGACGAACAACTTTGGAATAGTTCTGCATTAGAGTCGTCACCAGTCGATAGGTTCCAGTGGTACACAGTGTACCTGAGAAGATTGTTCGTTACATAATGTTATAACATGAATATCGAATGGACTGATTCTCGTCTAATATAGTCAATAGACCGTATCGCAAATATTCGATGGGTGCGTTCGTTTAGCTCCCCTGGGTCGACCCCAGTGTGTGGCGGTTTTTGTTCCCAGGACGAACGTGGGTAATTATCTGCACACACTCGTCCTGGAAAAAAAACGCCACACACCGGGGTCGGCCCAGGGAAGCTAAACGAACGCACCCATTACGTGCGTTTTTAATGTTGCATGGAGTGAGGTGCATACTGGTTTAGCTAGAGATCAAATTTGATCCCTTATAGCTAGACCAACATGCACCTCAATCAACAGTTATAGCTTTTTGCACAATGGGTATTTTTCGAAAAGGTATACGTTTGCCTATGTAGAGGTGGTTTGTGTCAAAGAAGACCTCAAACCTCAAACATTATTCAGGAAACTACCAATAGTTATCATTCGTGCTTTAAAATCAGGTGTACGAAGACAATGTCAGCCTGTTAGTAGGAAAGGCCATGAAGTAAATGCGCGGTAAGCGCAACTGTAGACACTAACTGTAAAACACTCAAACACAATGCAACAAACCTATAACACAAACAACAAGACACAGTTGCCAAGAAAAACTGTAAACATTCATTTATCTGTTTTATAATTCTGAAGAAAAAACCCCAGAACAAAAATTACTCAAAAGATTACAATTAAGAACCCGATCTTAATTAATGATTACTTGTTTATGAATTGGATTTTTGTTTGATCGGAGTAAGCGTCGTTTGGCTGAGTATCAACGCAGTTGTTAACTCCTTTTTCCCCCAAAATATGAATGTATAATATTTATAGAGCCTATAATATACCACGCGAACAGTTTTTCTACTTTGAGAATGTGAAAAAGAAAATAATTTTTTTTTAATCAGTTGAGCCTTTAATGTTTTACTTAAGTCCATCATTGAAGCAAGCAGCCTAAAGCATATTTTATTGCTATATATTTCGATGCTACGTTTGCAATAAGTTATGTTCATGTTTCATAATTAAACATTCCTTCTGTTGTGATAAACCACTTATGTCATTCAGTCGGTTTCATTCGTTCCTTCATTCTATTCAAGAGTCCCATTCATTCGTTCCTTCATTCTATTTAAGAGTCCCTCCGCAGGAACAAAGGAAGAGACCTTTCCTCTTAATATTTATGTTGGCTCCTTTAAGACCAAATTATCCTCCTTGCAAAGAACCGATTTTTCTATTAAGTCGGCATCGCTTAAGGCCCCAGTTGTATGAACGAAACGTGTGGTTAATACAAATGAATCGTAGAAATTAGACGCGACAAAGCCAGCACATTTTCCTAGCTGTTTCTCGTATCAATAAAAGTAAAGTTAAAGTCACATAGTCTGCTTGAACAGGAATCGGGTAGGCCTATTTACGATTTTTATGTGGGGAAGCCTTCAAAGTTCGTTCTTTATTTTTCATAATGAAACATTTTGCAGTCATACAAACAACGACAATGAGAACGACAACGACAACGACAGCGACAGCGACAACGACAACGACAACGACAACGACAACGACAACGACAACGACAACGACAACGACAACGACAACGACAACGACAACGACAACGACAACGACAACGACAACGACAACGACAACGACAACGACAACGACAACGACAACGACAACGACAACGACAACGACAACGACAACGACAACGACAGCGACAGCGACAGCGACAGCAACAACAACAACAACAACAACAACAACATCGACGACGACGACGACGACGAAGACGACGACGACAACAACAGGAAAAACTACTTTAACACCAACACCAACTACAACGACAACGACAACAACACCCACAACAACAACAATGACACGAACAACGACAATAATAACAGCAACAACGACAGCATAGGAGATGTAAACAAATGTTTACTGAACTCATCTAAACGTATAATTCCAACATAGCTTAAAGAAAGTAGTTCTACAGTTTTTCTTTAATGCTATAGTACAAACGAAGTGTCTACTTTGTTTGTGGTAACAATGCTATTTTTATTTGTTAATGTTCTCACATATAAACCGTTCCCTTGGTCACATTTCTAAAATAAACCCTCTTCACGGTTTTTTTGTTTACCTTTGCATTGAAGAGTTGAATAATTTAATCTCATTTATTTCAAAAATTGCACACCCTTGTTCTCCTTTTTTCTTTGTTGATTTATTTTCCCAGATATTGCCCATGACCAAGGTGTGTCCTAAACCGATTCGTATGCTTGTATGTATAATATCATCCAACTGTTTTGATGTAATTCCTTTAATCTTTCTCTGCATTCTCCAAGAAAGCATAACTAATTTTGTAAATATATGAGCTCACACATTAGTGTTACCTCTTGCTCCGTTGTCCTTTGGTGCATAGTTTATTTAATTTGTCTACATACATTTTTACTCCCGTGTATTAAAATTAATAAGAATGCTTCCGACTGCGAACTTGGAGTGGCCAAGGTCAAACAAATAAACTAATATAATATCAAGTAACGTGAAGGTGCAATACCAGACATGATAACAGTAAGAAGTGAACTGACATGGTGAGTCTAGCAGTGCGTTAATTAAATCTAGTCTCTAAAATATTTGGCAACTCTGACATTGGAAAGCAGACTCGGCATTTTGTAACAGGTTGGTTCCTTAACTGGTATGTTGCAAACAAGGTTTTTTTTGTTAGTTTGGGAATGCTGACGTCACACTGGGTCCTTTTCGATTCGTATAACCACAATGTTATACTTGGTCTCCATAATGAAAACAAAGAATAGACATTCTTGCTGTTGTGAACTTATGTCACAGCCTTCGAAAAAATGTTTGTTCCCACTTTTCGGTGTACCAAAATTGAGGGCAAACTGGAAACATAGACAACCGGACCAGTTATGCAGTACATTGTTAGTAACGTTGTACCATCACTTACAACTGTTTTAAGGCATTATTGGTTTCGAGTTGCAAAGGTAAAAAGGTACAGGTATTAAACAAATTATTCCAGATACAAAACAAATTGGAAAATGAATGGCCCTAGTTACAACACCGACAGACACCAAATGCTATTGGAACTCATTATTAATTCATATATTCATTCGTGAGGTGAACATCATTCAATAAACTAGATTATGGTGAGTGAAGTTAAGCTAGTTCAACAATACCGTGCATTATCAGATATAGAAATATACCACAAAGTATTCGAAGACTACTAGAAAAAAAGCAGAAGATAATTTTGTGTCGATACTATTTTGAAAATTTGCAACAAGTGAGACAAGCACAACGTGAACATAACAAGAACTGGGTATGTTTGCTTCATTCTCTAAATTATTCTGTTTTCATGCCTGCTGATCATGCCTGACGTTTAAATACAGGACATGTGCAAATGACTTCATGCAAAAACTCAAAACGAAGTTACGAAAAATACGTGCATTCATGAAGCCATTGTATTCAAAGAAGGTTCAAGTGGAAGATCCAATTTCGACGAGTCTGCCCCGTGTCGTTACCCTTGTAAAATGATAAACAGTTTCAATGTATAGATTTCATAGTATGAAACACACTTCTTTAATTAAAGTCAGTGGTTCACTTTTTCTTCACTAAGCTTTGCAAACGCTAGAACCTTTTCATAATGACAAAAGTAGTTAACATTATAAAAAGTGCCAAAATGAGCATATTTTAATGTGTGTTATTCACCGTAGGCCTCTATGCTAAAAAAAAAAAAATAATAATCCCGGCCTGCTTCATGCATTAAGAAGAAGAAAAAAAGTGAAATAAATGTGTCTTATTTTTTCGATTTGATAATTTGGATCAAAAAAGGAAACCAAACGTATTCAAAGTATTGAGGTAAAGAATTGTCAGTAAATTTATTTTAAAATCGAAATTTGAAATTTTATAGGAATGCAAGAAAAAAACAGAGATAAAAGAGACAGGTAAAGATAGTCGGTAGTGAACTTACAGCCATAGGAGAACATCATGGTGTTGTTAGCTTGTTACGTGTATTGGGAATAAGATATATACATGTTATACACTGTGAGGTTAGTAGAGTGAAAATTATTTCAGGTAAAAAAAAAAAAATCAAAATAAAATCCATCATGCGGTCACTGAAGCAGAGAGAAGAGTTTCAGAGAAAGAAGAGTGAGATGTGCTAAAATGTTTATCTGTGAACCACTTGTTTTCAAAAACACTTGTGTGTATACTTCAAGAAAAGTGCAGTGATCTTCTAAAATCCTTTTAATGTTTGCATTTTGTAATAATGTTAATTTTGTTTTGCGGTAGCCTAAACATTACTTCAAAAGTCTAACGAAGGAAAAACAGAGAAGAAAACATGTGAAACTACTTCATCAATCTAAGGAGGTTTTGGACAGATTTATTCGGAATTCCCTCATTGACTTTCCTTGCGAATCGCAACCTATAACTTGAATGTCTTGAATCACACTATGCCAGAATTTACACTGTTTTTAATATCATACTTTACAAAGATCTTGTAAGAATGATCCTCTGCAACATGTTGATGGTAACAAATAAAAAATAAAGCCAATGGCCACATCCCATACACCATTCAATTAAATCTTGGAAAATAAATCTATAGCCTATAACTCAAAAAAAAAAAAAACGGGAGAAAATTTCAAAGGAGAAAAATAACAAAATCACGGTGCATTTTGGAATGTTTTAATTTTGAATATTTTTGAGTGAGGTGTGTTGTTAAGACCAAGAAAGAAAACTGGAAGATAGCAAAAAACGTAAATCAAAGACAACGGGAAGGGGTAAAAATTAAAGAATATACCCTCAACCATCTTTGCATAAATTAACGTGCTTAACTTAACATAATGTGCAGAGTGGTGAATGAATGCATGAGTGCGGCTTATGGATACAAGCAAACTGTTGATAGACATTAAAAACTGACACACAACAAATTTAATTATACATAGTTTTGAATACATTTGCATTGATTAACAAACATCATATTGAATTTCTTTTGTAAAATGTACAGTTTGATGCCGGTAGCAGTTTTTTTCTTCAAATCTTTATAAACACACTACAAAATACACAAAATGCCATCAACGTTCGACACACAAGCAGTGGTTATCAAAGTGTTCGTTAAGGTTGTGCACCAAAAGGTGTTAGAAATGTGCTATGTTGTTACAACTGTTACGAACTAGTAAGCTTAGAGTTTTTGACAATTCAGTACTTATTAGTCATGTTAAAAGGTACATGAAATTCAAGTGAGGATAAAACCATTATTTGACATAAAAACAACAAATAGTTGAACGTTTTACTTACCTTGGATGACATTGAATAGGAATAGCGAAGCAAGAACTGTGTTAAACTGAAACTGATCCATGATAAACCGTTTAACGGCACACTCCCGCTCACAGCACCGTGGTAAAAACACCGTCTACAAAATAAGCCCTCTCTCGCGTACCTCCATAAAGAAATCACCGTCCAAAAGATTATCGGGGTGACGATTTAGCCAACATAAAACAAAAACGGGCAAGTAACCTGCGCTGACTGGAGATGGGGAACGTGACACGCGTGCGTGATGGGGAGGGGGGTCGGGTTTGCCCCTGCTGTAGGTTGTGGCACTCGCCGTAAGATGATGACGGAGTCGGTAGAGGGTCACCTACTTACTCCTGGTATCTCTCTGCAAACTCGGCCACTGCTGACAGCTCGGAGCGCTGTATGACAACTTGAACGCTGGAGTTCACTGCTTGCCTGCACTCCTAGCACATCCCATCAACCCTTGAGCTGACTAGGAGAAGAGGAAGAGGGAGAAGGGAGAAAGAATAAAATCACAGTCAGTCTCTTGGTCGCTCTGATGGAGTTGAATCGATGCTGAAATTATCCATAATTAAATCAATAGATTGCCACCCATTTTTCCCCCTTCGGCGTTGGTGAGCGCTCGGAACCTCATTTAATAAATTAAGATATCCGACAGATGCTAGAATAGTGTGTCAAGGCGAGTGCTAAGTGTCGACATCGATTGCGCCACAATTTTTAGGCAAATGATTGGAGTGATTAGAAGAACAAACTCAAGTGACGATGGATTGATGTTAAATAATGGTCACGTGTTCTTGCATCATTCCCGCGCGCCTTACATAAAACATTGTAAAGTGTCTTTCGATTATGTCATCGCTTGTCATTAAGGGAGGGGTTGCTGTTTGCGAAACAAAGTTTAACATGTTAACCAATTAAAACACTTTACAAGATGACATTTGCATAAGGTGACAGTTAAGATAGCTCAATTGCACATAAATAGAACATGATACCATACAAATACCACTGCCTGCTAGACTAGGTAGCATCCTTCATCACCGAGTCAAGCAAGGACTATGGCTACTTCATTATCTCTCAAGAAGTGTCAAGCTAAGAGTCCTCGAGTGTAGCATTTATACATGTCCTTGTAGAGTTTCAACAAGCGGGCCTCGGTGAGGACGAGACGTATAAATGAACTAAGGAACGGACAGGTTTAATCATTGGGCACTCAGGGAATGTCTCTCTATTTCGTATGGGGAGGGAGGGATTGTTCGGTTAAGAGGAAACTGTCTGGGTTTGGGCATTCTTCTTGAATCTGACCGGAGTCAGTAATTGAATGTTGCGCTTGGATAAATGAGTTGAGTCCGCTCTACTAATCACACAACGGGGAAAGCAATGCTAGGTACAACACAGACATAAACAACATTTGCAGTTGTTTTTAATTTTGCTTTCTTATTTAATTGTTTGTTTATCTGTTGTGTGGTGTAGTTGTTGTTGTTGTTGTTGTTGTTGTTGTTGTTGTTGTTGTTCGTATTGTTTTTCGTATTGTCCTTGTTGTTGTTTATGTTGCTGGTTGATTACATTTGTTTATCTGATATTGTTTTGTTCATGAAATTTATTTGTTAAAGTTTCCATAACGATTTGCTTCATTACAAATACGATGATGTCCCAAAATACAGCTTTATTTGTCATGTTTCCCATCACCGAATTCGACATCAAAAAATGGTGTATGATAAGTTACTGCTATAGTTATTCTGGTACAGAATATGGCCAACTGTATGTTATTATAACATTTTAATATCACAGTTTTTATATGAGTTATTGGGGCATGGCGGATTTAAGAAATTTGATCATCTTTGCAGCCATTGGTTGTATACCTGTACATTATTGGATATTGAAATACTAAAATATTAAGTGGTTCATATCGATAATATACCAGAGTCCGCTCTACTAATCACACAACGAGGAAAGCAGTACTAAGTACAACACAGACATCAATAAACATTTGCGGTTGTTTTTAATTTTGCTTTCTTATTTAATTGTGGGAGAAAAAAGCTTTGCAACTTACGATCCGCTACTGCAGCAGCTATGGAACACATAAATCCACACTAACTGAGAAACTGTGTACAGTATTGTGCGTGACGGATGGTCACAATCGTCACCGCCAAAAGGGACACGTTTATGGGCCAAGTTGTGACATTTCTAATTGGACTCAACATTCGTTTTTCAGACCTTTCGATTTGATTCGATGGAAATTATCTTGAAACCGAACGGGAAAATACAAACTGTGACTGCGTGGGTTTTCCCTGAAAAGGGTTTTACTCCCACGTCTTAAACTGAAATGTCGTAATTGTTTTTACAACAACTTGGCGAGATTTTCTTTTTAAAATGCTTTGCTAACTATGTAATTCAGATTCAGAATCTCTGTGCAATATTAGTGTTACAAAATCGTTTATCTATTACTGCTGCAAATCACCCCCAAATATTAAAGGGGATTTTAGATAAGACGTTTAAGATGCCTTCATGATATAGCTTTGCCATCTTGGCCATAGTACACCTGTCCCTCTGAAACAAAGATCTCTGGCCATGTCCATCCCTCAGTGACTTCTTTCTCAAGAAGAAAACAAAATGAAGCCATCAACTAGATGGATTGCTGGCTGGTGCACTGCTCACCTGGGAGCAAACCTGTATAGATTTTGTTGAGCACCAACGACAAGCTCTCACCAGATCGGACAGGGGTTTTCACAAGATTCATGTTGTCCCGAGGGCTTTCAAAACATGGCGAGTATTATCCATCAGGATCAATATCTACATGGACAATATTAAAATCATGGTGCATTACCATGCACTCTCCTGGCCGGTTTTATAACCCTGACTAAGGGAATTTAGGAGAGTTTCGAATCGATCCGATGAGGGCTGTGGGAGAAATTGAGTTGGGTTTTTAGAGAGGAATCGAATGCAAACATATGTCGAGAAAATAACATCTAGATCCGTCAGTGCTTAACATTATGCAGTTAGGCTCCCGGTGTATTCCACCATGGCCGTGTTCAAAACGTGTCCAGTCATATTTAGGTTGGGATGAATCTTGAAGATTGCTGGCATTCAGTTTGCCAAACAAATATCACACGTTTATGACCTATATGGGTCAGAGTAATAGACCCTGAAGTCATTTTTATGGTGTGTTCAATAATATAATATTGAAGTGGGTCGCTGTAATTGTCTGTGTGTGGGTAAAGCATGGGGGATATTGTATCGGGGGCATCTATTTAGGTCCCACCAGCTTCTCAAATGCTGAGTCACATTTTTTGCTGTGGTGCTACTGATACTTATAAAAATAAAAGGTATCTGCTGAATTTGTAAGTCAGTTTGTCAATGCCACTATATATGGTTTTGGCCTCTCGTCTCAGAAACAGTGACAAAGATTGAGCTTTGGCCTCGGATCTATTTGTATAATTTCAGGAGTAGGCAACCTTCAAACTGCCCTGATTTTTGAAATGGCAATAGTATTTTTTCTTCCATTTGTGGTTATATCTGAAAAGGAAACTACAGACCTATGGTGATATCATCTCTACACAAAATACACAAAATCATTTTGGGAAGAATGAAAAAGCACCAATGATGATTACATTCCTTACATCCATTTGGTTACATCTTTTGTCCTTTCATTTCTTCCCATCTATGTAGGGCCTACATACAATTCACAATGAAGCGCCCCAGTTTGTGGAATTCCCCATTTGGACTGTTTGTTTCCCCTACTTCGGTTTGTCACCGGTCGCCATAAGGCAGCGAATATTAGAACAACAGCAACAACAACATCAATCAGACAAAACGAAACTGCACATTCAATACGACATTATTCTAACTGTGATTATATTTCGCACACTAACTTCAGATGGAAATTGTCAAATTACTTTAGTTCTGGCAATGGAAATTTAATGACCACTTCGAGTTGAAGTCTGAAATCCTCTCTTTAACGATCCACATGTGATTTTGTTTCTCATATTCATTTCTGATGGACTATTTTCCAATATAAATTTAATGAGACTGCTTCGAGTTGTGAGTGAAAGTCTGAAATCTTCTCTTTAAAAATTCGCCTCTGAGGAAAAAGAGAGAAAACAAAAATACAGTTACACTAAATCCGCAGCCGTGGCAAAGCAATTGACTGCAACCACTATACTGCAACCAGAAGCGCGAAACACGGCGTGTCCTTTTCACGCTTAATTATCACTGCCGTGTCCCCGAAGCTAAATCTACACAGCCAACCTCTATACTTTGAGCCCCCCAAGGCCCGGGGATTTCTAGCGACCCCTAATGCTTAGGGTTTCTCTCGGCCGGAAATTGCCCTCTGTACTTGAGAAAACAGAGAGAAAAAAACTGTTTGATCGATCCTAACGCTTGGATAGGGGCGAACGGAGTGACATTTTGTCTTCGTTCATATCACTGAATATACATGTGTAAATATTCTATTTTTATGTGAACGTAGAGGGCGTGAAGTGCATGCCCTTTAAACGAGTGTTTAAGCAACATAAACATAACACAATATGTGTCTTCAAAGTTGGTCAAATACTTTTTTGTAGAACTTGAAGAGAGTTATTCCGAACTTAGTGGCATAATTCGATAATACAGATCAATTATATTGTATACATCTTCAGTTTAAACGCTTGTGTAAACTAGTTAGGATGCTATACTAGATTTTTGAGAGATTTAACCATCAAATTTGATTAATAGTTAATTTAGTTATAAAAAACAAACACATTGCTTGCAGTAGAAAAACAAGTTTATAATTCACTTGAAATACTACATAGCAGCTTAGGAAATGAAACTTTTTATTCGGGTGATTGCCAATCTCAAAAGTACAGATTTCAAATGGGAGGGGGGGAGGTGGGCATCGGGTTGGGGGCATATTTTAGGAACGTGTCCCTCCCCTAGATACACCACTTGCTTCAAACCAGCCTCCTAGTTTTTTCCACTTCCACAATGAACTGCATGTCTTAATTGCTTCCGTCAAACAGTAACAAAAATCATTACCTAGAATTTTACCCCAACCTTTTAATTTGTCTAATGCTCAACACGATCAATTTCTAATCGTGTGTCATCGCTGGTACTTACTTGTGGTCAATAATGAATATCGCCATCCCACTTTGGACAGAGTGACCATGAGTGACCAGCTACATACTGCCAGGATGACCATTGTGGATTGCGGTAGCAACACAAAAAGAAAGATGACGTAACATGTCTAACGGACCAATCCTTTATTCCCGAATAGTTGTGTTTGGCCTACCCGTTACTCAACGAGTAGACACTAGACTTGATACACTTTTAATGTAATAAGGGGTTGGTTTGCCCTAACTGGCCGGATAAGAGAAACATTGGAGAAATAAGGTGGAAACTGGACTTTATCGTCAAGATGTGGTCAGCACTTTTCGTCATCTTTGGTTGCTTCTTATGCGGTAACTATTGTTTGTTCTTGGTTTCATTTGGTTATCTCTGTGTATCAAATTCATTTTCAACTCCTTCCGTTCCGGGACGGAGTTGGCTCCCATTAATTTATTGTTCCTCTACCAATTCTTTCTCGCTCATTATACTATTACAGCGAAATGGTGTGTTTTACTGGTTCTTCAAGTGTTCCAATGCCATTGGCCAACAGACACTAACCATAATGTACTATTTGTAACAGAAAGGTTTGCGCTGAATAGATGTAGATGTAAGAATCTCCTTGGTGGCTTTCATAAGTTGACGCTACTCAGGCCGAACTCTGCTCGTGAGACGTTGTTTAAACCACGGCTTGTTGCAATGTAAAACATTCGTTTGTGTCATCAATGTTTCTTGGTAGTGGTGCTCTGCAGATCACAAACCGGTCCTTTTACATTGGTGATGGTTCGATGACATAAAGTGTCTTACAGTTGATAAAGTATCTCTCAAAGTTCACCCATAAGTAGATATTTTGAACCTATTGAATCGGTGTGTAGTGAAAAACACCACTCGAACAAGTTGTTATAGTTATTTTAACGAGTGGTGAATTTGAACATTGAAGACAATTGAACATTGAAAACAATTAAATGTATTCATCGCTTATGTAACTAATCACATCCTTTATTTTAGAGTAAATAATTATAATATCCAAATTCTTGAGGTGGGACACAAACCTCTTTTATGCCTAATCCAAATAACAGAGTAATCCCACTGGTTGAAATTTGTAAACAACCGTTCTTTAAAACCAGACTATACTTAACTTATATTAGGTATAATAGCAAAGTTGTAATGCTGTTAAAAAAACGTTTATAATAATGTCGCGAGACACTAACTGTTTGTAATTATAATACCAGAGTCCAGCTTTCTCCAGAAGACGATCAGAGCATCTGATCGAAACGTCCAGTTGAAACCAACGGTTCTTTTCGGAACCACCCCAACTCATTTAGGGATAGTCATTACATGGTGTTACCGCAAACCTTTCTATATCATATTATAATGTGCAGTGCTGCTTCGCGGGAGTAACAATGTTGCAGCCATTTGTCTTTTGAGCTTAAGTTCACTCGTGATGGTCCTTGTAAAGTGTTGGGACGTTTGCAAATTGCTGCCCGAAATAAATGTAACAAAAAGTGAACCCACAATATCCACGGGCCTTTCACCAACTCATTGTAGCCATGTTTTCTTTGATTTCAACTGGGGGTTACAAAGTAAATTACTTAGTACAACTTTACAATTCTTTTTTAAAGTGATCATTCTACATCGCCCTCAACCACATGCACGAGACAAATGGAAGTCGCAAAGAAAACATCTTTTTGGTTGTATTTTTTTTCTTTTCAAAAACGCTCAGTGATACACAAGCATGCTCGAGCAACTGTTAGCAGGTAGGAACACATGATGTTCAACGCAACTCGTTGAAGGATACTGGTACACATATTGAAAGAGAACATAACAACTGTGTTTACAGTCTAAACACAAAATGGTGTTCCAAACTGTTAAACATGTTTAAATGATAAACAAATGATAAACACCTGCTTAAATGGTTTGTGGGATTCAGACCCACACACACACACGCATCTGAGCAAGTTTTAGTTTAACAATGTGACAAAGTGGGTGCTAAACTTATGCTTAGAAATGTGTTGAAAATCTAAACACTGCTTTTAAAGTGTACTTGTTCCTGATTGACTTATTGTACCTTTGTCAGTAGGCTGGAACGCTCGTGATGTTAATAGCTTCAGATTAACAATATGTAAACTTATAGGCCCACGACACGACGGATTCCATTAAGTGGTTTGTGTCATACTTTATATACGTGTACTGCAGCTGAATATGGTTTTAGTAAATCGAATTTCCTTTTTGTCGTGTGTGCTGGCTGTGAGATGCAAAAGGGATTACAGACCCTTAATAATAGAGAGTTACACCAACATTAGCATAACCGAGAAGGGCTCTTTCATGCGAACCAATCCGGGTTATCATTAAAGGAAATACCAATCCACAATGCCCATGGGTTGTGACGGTCTATTGTCCTTCTCTGCTCATCCTACAATACTTATGGATTTAGGCAGCGATAAGAACATCATGGCGGTTTGTATAGCTAGCCATGGAAGGTAGAAATAGCCGACTATCCTCAAAGACCAACACAAAATACCATCCAATTAGCAAGGGGTGGGACAGTGTATCAGCATTGAATATTTGAATGTATTGTTACCATTACGTATTTCTGGTTATTTTACAAATGATGTCTCATAAATGAACTTAAACATTTAGCTCACAAGACTGAGGAAATAGTCATGTAAACAAGGGTGCTTGCTATGAGAACAAGAATCCCCTCTTCCACGATAAGTGTTCTGTGTTCTTGTTTACGTGTAGGCATACAACTAACCGTAGTAGGCACGGGACCTTCGGCTTAATGTTCAATCCTAAGAACAAAGCAATTATTGTAAAGCATCTTGTTCAATGACAAACATTTTACGACCGGTGTCAGATGCAATTTTGTCCGCCATGCAATACTGTTCGCTCCGGACACTTTTGCATATGCAATCATGTGCGGGGCTATGCAAAAACCGTCGGCAGACATGTACGTGACTGTACATGTATGTGCGCGCGTAGGGAGCGTGCATACACCGAACCTACGTGTATATTCACTACACATAGAAAGGTTTGCGGTAACACCATGTCATGACTATCTCTAATGAGTTGGGGGTGGTCTCTGGGAAGAACCGTTGGTTTCAACTCGAAAGCTTTCTCCATAAGACGATCAGAGCAAACTGATCGAAACGTTGCAGATGTGGGGCAACAGATCTACGGATCATAGTATGTATTTGCTTTTGTTGTCCCTTGCCCGTCTTGGGGTATAATGATGTCAATGTATTTTGTTTTGTATTGTTATGGCGAATAAAATAATAATAATAATAATAATAATAAAACCAAGGGTTCTTTTCAGAAACACCCCAACTCATAAGAGATAGTCATTACCCTTTCTATATCGTATTTCTACCATGCAAAGTTTCAAATCCTACTTATGAATATTCACGTATTTTATGATTGCAGCGATTACCAAACGGCCGAACATTTCCCATGTCATTCACGACATGCACTTAGCTTGTAAAACAATGGCGAACGTGTTCCGTCGACCAAGGGCGTTTATTGAATGTCAGACAACTCGTCCGTCGGACAACTCGTCCGTTCGACCAACTCGACGGTAATCGTCGAGTTGTCTGAACCGTCGAGTTGTCAGAACGGACGAGTTGTCCGACGGACGAGTTGTCTTGTCTCCGTTTAATTTACTATAAGGACAGTTTTGCACGGGGGCGGACACAACTGCATATGCAAATGTGTCGGGGTGGACACAATTGCATTATGCAGCAGCGTCAGGGCGGACACGATTGCATATGCAAAACCGTCCGGCGGACAATATTGCATATGCAATACTGTCCTCCGGATAGTATTGCATAGAGGACATAATTGCATGCGACACCGGGACTCACCCACACTCTGCTGATCAGAAACACCAGAGCTTGAGTTGGATTCTTTTAACTGCCCGGTATGACACAGCACCAAACTTAAAAGAAAGGGAAGCCTTCCTTAAAACTAACTTGCAAAAAGACCACTCCAAATATTTTGTTTGTGCTACATGAAATGCAATGGTATCTAAACAATTTTGTTATGATGTAGCCTACGTCGATTAAGTTTCCCGAATGGTTTTCCTTGATATCTTTTCAAAGTTGAACGTTTTTTAGGATTGACTAAACTGCTCGCTCGAGTCCCGTTACCAACAAAGTTCGTGAAACCAAAATGAAAAAAAACATTTTTTTTTTCAACATTACGGCTGTCCACCATTTCGCTTCTCCTTTAACCAACACTGGTGTCAATGATTTTTGTGAAATATTTTTGCATTGTTGGATGAAAATCATCTCACAAAATGAGTAAAATTCGTACTTCCATGATTAAAAGAAATAACCAAGTGAGTCTTGGAACCTTTTCAAAGTGGGTCTGTTTTATATGAGTTTTCCAGATATATTATAACAACAGTTCCGCAACACCCGCTATAACACCAGTCAGATTTATGCACGCAAAATGTATTGTTAAAATATAACAGTATAATATAAAATATACCCTCTATAGCAAATACTTGTTTGAAGCAAAACATAGTTACTGGCGTGAAGTTTCGACCTCACTAGAATCTTTCTCGAAAGCTAGACATCGTTAGCCTTCGAGAAAGAACCTGCTAACGTCAGGCATGTGTGTTGTTCCCATTCATACCGTTCGCAAAAGCTAATTATACATTATTTCATTTTCTGTTGAAACTCAACAAGTTTCGCCCTAAAATTATTGTATTCGTATTAAAGAGCAAGAAAATTAAGTTACATGATGAGTGTCTGCAATATACGTCAATATCACTCTATTGGACGTACACTAATATTGAGTTGTTGCTATTTGCTTGGGCAGATAACAAAGCCAACTTGGCACAGCGTCTTGGGGATTAGGACTACCTAAGTAACATTCTCAACCCAGTCGCCATTCTATCATTTTCTAAACCTCTCGAGGAACCGTTGCAGAATAAGAAAAGTCGATAGTATTTGTCTTATAACTGAAAAACCGTCTGCTCCGTGCACTGGATCGATCGAAGGCCAAAAGTCTTCGAATAAGAGGTAGTCTTTTTATGAAGTGGCTCGTGTTTGTAACACTGTGGATTTACATGTGTGTACAGTTGTAATCTTTTTGTGATTTCATCACATCAGAATAAAAAAAAATTTAAGTTGTATTTCCCCTTTTTTCTGATTCTGATTGTGGTAAAAAGGGCTTCATAAAAGTTAATAAAAAGGTATTTAAGAAAGGCAATATAATTTCGTTTTCAAGTGTTTTTTTTCTGAAAGGTTATGAGGCACCAAATGAACAACATTATAAGTATTGATTTAATAATTGCGAATCTTGTATTTGACAAACTCATTGTGTTCATCATTATATCGGTGGTTTTAAACTTTTGTTCATAAAATGGACACGAACAAAAACGTACCCAAGATGGAATGGCTGTGCACATGGTCCAAACAAAATCTTGTGTATATTAAAATAATAATAACTATAAAAGTACTTTGCTCTATTTATCTGAATTATTATAAATTTTGTTCATCATGTTTATTGATATCTTCTTTAATTGCAATTGCATTGTTAACGCACCAAATTCACCAGGGTGTGGATTTTACGATTTTGCTTTTCTCAATCATTCACCAAGGTTTCCATCTCGATGGCATTGTGGAACGATAATAACTTTACAATTGTAGAATTGTCATGCTTGCTTCGAACCAAGTCGATATCTGATTCATTTTATGAATGTGGGTTAGATCGATCGTCAGTTTGTTGAAGACGTCATGGGGTGCCTTTTCCATCATTTGAAAGTCCAACCTACAGGTGCATAGACCATCATACGAAGATTATCGGATGAAATTATTAAATCGAATCATGTTTGGTTAGTGGATGGTATACACTGTACCATTTTGTCTTCGTGTACTTACGACTCTATACGAATACAAGCTTTCTCATCAGCAATCTTCATTTATGATATCGATTCAACCGAGAAGAAGAAAGTGTATAAAACAATTGCTTCCATCTGTGGAAAAATTACCTAATAGCGCTTACAGAAGAAATTGAATGCAAATTAAATTGATTGACCAAATTAATTACTTTGAACGTATGACGAGCAGTCGTCATACACCTATTTCTCAGGTGAGTCAGCATCCACAGTTGTATTGAAGGTGTTGTCTTGAAAATGGACTATCATACCCCCCCCCAAAAAAAAAAAAAAAATACCCCCCCCCCAAAAAAAAAAAAAAAAAGTAAAATAAAAATCATCCCCAAACAAAACATACAAACAAACAAACTTCCCATCAAACAAACAACAGATCAAGGATTTGAAAACAAGAAGGTGACGATACATTTAGGTTAGATTTGAATTTTGAGTTTTATTAAAATTGACAGACTTCGTGACCCGAATGACAAATTGCAGAGTCTTACAATAGTTTTAAAAACAATAACATATATAGTTTTTATGACATACGGCGACACCATTATAGTAAGTCCCTTTATTAGGTTAGGTGGTTCTAAATACTTGCTGCTTTTCAGAAACACCATGCACAGCTCATGAGAAATGTATAATATACATATCCGTTAATCTCACTTGAGCATCACCAAACAACAACAGAAGAAAGAAGAAATGAATATATAACATTTATTGTGCACCATCTCTTCATTAATGTTTTGTTTCTGTTATACAGGTGCACATGGGTCTCCTGAAGAGTATCAGTTATTGAACGATATGTTCTCTAGCTACAGCCCAGTCATCCGACCTGTCGCTAATTCAACCGATGCTGTTCAAGTCAAGCTGGGTGCAGCACTTCAACAAATCATAGAAATGGTAAATATAATACAATGGCCGTGACGTAATGATTAGTGACGTATGTGAAACGCTGCATTTGTTTCGCCATTGTATTTGGGCGCATGTGTTGAACATTATTTATTTATTAGCTGAAGAGATTCAAGCTATCAATTGCCGACTTCTTTATCCAAGCAGCCAAACTGTACACATTACAATTATCCACTTTAAAACTGATAATACATGACACACATAGACTAATGCAGGGTATTCTTTTGGTAATAATATGGTGAAGGACCAGTATGTTAAAGGTGTATCCAAGCATTAATGCTGTTAAACATAACACACATGTGAAAGTTTGGGGTCGATTGGTCATCGAAGTTGCAGGAATTGAAAGATAGAAACCCCTCGTTGCATGAATTTGATGGATTTGCATCAGGCATGAAGTTTTTCTCAGATTCAAATTGAAAAAAAAAAAAAAATGCATTTCTTTGAAGTCGTGTATAAGTTTCAAACATTGTTATTATTTATCTCCACTTGGTTCCCTTGATAACTTTCCCTCTAAAGCCCGGTTCATACTTCCTGCGAATGCGAATGCGAAGCGAATTTGACGTGAATGAGACGTCACAACCCTCCTTTCGCAGCAATATTCGCAAGTGAGCTGAGCAAAGTTGAACTGCTGCGAATAATTTGTTGCGAATTTGTGACGTCAATATTCGTATCGCATTCGCATTCGCAGGAAGTATGAACCGGGCTTAAGTCAACAGGACGACAACCTGCACCACACACTTCATGTCACAACTCCTTTTTAAGAACATACTACACATGGTCGAATTATTGTCTCCCATTAGGACGATTATGTTTATCATACAATTACAAATTAAGGTAAATATTTTGATCTGGTATTATTTTTCTCTTTCAAAACAGGATGAGAAGAACCAGGTTATAACAGTCAACCTGTGGATGCGAATGGTAAGTTATTAGCCAAACAGGAAGACTTGCATGAGTGAATGTGTTTTAAGGGATTACTTATTGTTTATTTTGTGTTTATCAATGACAAGTATTTTATATGTTATAATGATATGTAAAATTCTGAATTTTCCGTAATTATTGATCACGAATGTTGGTTCCAATATCAGTCCGCCACGACGCATCAGTTGGCAGACGTTTGTTGCGGACAACAATGTCAAGTTTAGATGCATCCATCAAGGACATCTTCCTCTCCTCATATTGTTGTCAGTTTGTTGGTGATCGTGTCTCATCCCATCATACAGCATATACATCCAGCTGGAGCGGTGGCTAGCCTTCTGAGGCCGTGATGTTAAAGTCTACCAAATCTCTCTTCAAGACATCTATGAAACGTAGTTTGTGACGTCCAAAATCAAGGTTTTGAAGAAACTAGAAGCACATAAGCCGTTAACGTTACGCGTCAAAATGACAACACCTTGACGAAGGTCCATTTATTTGTAAACGATTTAATCATTGTTATTTTGTTTGCTTACTCATACCAGCAATGGACAGACAGCAACTTCATCTGGGATGCTGACAATTATGGAGGAACAGACAGACTGATTGTTCCTATTGACTCTATATGGAGACCGGATATCGTGCTGTACACAAAGTAAGACTGGCAACACTTTGGGTTTGAAATATTTTAACTTTAAACACGATTAGTTCTTACAAATTGGCCCCGTACTTAGGGGAAATACGAGAAGTGTCACTTAGTTCGGTTCTCGAGGTAGATATAATTCCAGTATTTAAAGGCACTGTAGTCGTTTGGTAATCGTCAAAGACCAGTATTTTCACTTGGTGTATCCCATCATAATATGATGACATAACAAGCCTGTGAAAATTTGAGCTCAATCGGTCATCGAAGTTGCGAGAAAATGATGAAAGAAAAAACACCCTTGTTGAACGAATGTGTGTGCTTTCAGACTTCTGCCTAGGAGTCTTTTATTATTTTAGTGAGAAATTACCTCTTTCTCAAAAACTAGGTTACTTCAGAGGGAGTCATTTCCCACAGTGTTTTATATTATATAACACCCAAGCAGATCCTTGCCATTTGATTGGAGGATTGTCCGTCACGTGATAGCAAATAAAAGTACCATTGCACGCTGAGTCACTCGCCGTGCTTTTTCGTTCCATCCGAAAAGTACCATTGCACGCTGGCACGCTGCCAGCGTGCAATGGTACTTTTCGGATGGAACGAAAAAGCTGAGTAAAAACATCACTGCGTGCGCGTGTCTTTGGTAACGCAGCCGGTGTTACTGCAAGAAGGCATAGTAAAATTACTAGCATTCGGCTTCTACAGTTGAAATTGTTTGTTTTGAAAGTTGTTTCTTTCAATCAAAATGACAAAGTTCTACTTGGATGTTATATAAAACAAATAATGAATGTTTTTCATTCGTGCAATGGTGCGAATATGTTCATTCGTTGAAAGCTGGAATGTTCCATTCAACTCGGCTCCGCCTCGTTGAATAGAACATTCCATCTTTCAACTCATGAACATATTCGCACCATTGCACTCATAAACATTCATTATGTGTATACTATTATTATTAATATTATTATTTATTTGGCAAGTCACATAAAAATACCAAAATACAAATAATTTATACGTAAAGGATAAAACTCTTAAAAACATTAAACAGCACTCCAATGCTCGTTACCAAGTCAGTTTTTAAGTTAATATTTGTTTTGAGTAATTACCAAACGTGTACCTTCCCTTTAAATACCTAAAGCAGATCAAGCCCTTATTTTGGAACTTTAGCGTTTGGGAAATGTGGGAAACTTAATAACTTATTGATAATAACACTAATTTGTGTCATGTAAAATTACATCAAAATCACATTTTACCCTTTCCCCCAGTGCCGACTCTGGGTTTAGTGGTATGATGGAGACCAATGCAGTCATCACAAACACCGGCATAGTCTATTGGAACGCACCGGCCATCTACACCAGCACCTGTAAGATTGACGTGTCCTACTTCCCATTTGACGAACAGCACTGCCCGATGAAGTTCAGCTCCTGGGCTTACAACGGCTTCCAGATCTTCCTGTCAAACCGCTCAAGTTCCGGGGACGTCTCAGCCTTCATCGACAACGGAGAGTGGACCCTCGTCGGAATGCCGGTCAGAAATAACATCGCGTACTACCAATGCTGTCCGGAACCGTTCCCTGACGTCACGTTTACCATCGTCATCAGAAGACGCCCTCTATTTTATATGTTCAATCTGATGATACCGTGTATGCTGATCTCATTGATTACTGTGTTGGATTTCTACTTGCCGGCTGACTCTGGGGAGAAGGTGACTTTGGGGATCACCATCCTACTGGCCCTCACTGTGTTTCTTCTCCTAGTGGCTGAAACGATGCCGCCTACGTCAGAAGTGGTGCCTCTTATTGGTAAGGCTTAGAACAAAAGTTTCGACTGTAGACAATTTTATTGTATGTGCGCTTCAGAATTACTTTATGCATTAGGACATAGCAGCCTACAATTCTACACAATTCTTTACCCTCAAATTGAAACATTTCTCCATCGGGTACAGAGGTGGTGCCTCTCATCGGTAAGGGTTAGAAAATCGACTGTAGAAAATCGCTTCAGAATTACTAAAGCATTAAGACATTCGCTCGGCCCCAGCAGTCTATCCAGGACCACTGGGATGGGTTAATCAGCTTGCACAGATTCTTGTTCAGGAAGTACGTCATACATGTAGTTCATTGCGGTGTAAGTGTGATGCATGATGGGACATTTTCTAGAAGGACCAATGCGCGTGCTTGATACGTTTGCCAACCCCAGCGCCTTTGGTGATCAGGCAAGGCGCTGGGGCCGAGCGAAATTTAGACATAGCAGCTCACGATTCAGTTTAGCACAGTCCTTTACCCCAAAAACAATTTAAGCGTTTCTCCATCCTGTCCTGCGTTTATGACCTGTACGATTAATATTCAAGCATAAATTACGATTTTACAAAGTTACTTTGGACAACAACTAAACACATAACACATTAACACTGACGATTCAGTGTGTTGACGAGCCATAGTGGTGTATATTCGCCCTATCCTTAAGCACTGTTGCAAGTTAAAGCACCCTTTAACATTGATTAATCTACGGGAACAACTGGTTTTATACACGTTAGATGAAAACTTACACACACGATTAATATTCTTATGATAAACTTACAAACATTAATTAACAGACGCAATTTTCTTGAAGACCATACCGTGCCTTGTTGGTCGAAACTTCGAGTTGTTACACATTTCTTATTACATAATCATCAATCTCAACCCATCGATTTTTTTGTATATTGACTTTATGTTTCCTTAGACCATTATGCTCTAGATTTACAATGGAAGTTAAAATTACGGAGTCCCCCACGACAACAAAAGTCGTACGTCGCTTTAAGGGAAACTGAAGGCTTAAATCAAAATAAAGTTAGGTTGATATTGAACTTATTTGATTTTGTTTGTTCTCCTTGCAGGGCAATATTACCTGGCTACAATCGTACTAGTCTCAACGTCCACAGTCATGACAGTCTTCGTCCTGTACCTGCACTACCGTCTGCCCGGTACCAAACCAGTACCCGCTTGGCTCCGTAACCTATCCTTCAACTACATAGCCAAGATACTTTGCATGAAGAACACAATGAAAGTCGCTCCGGCCCCGCAGGAAACAGTCGTCGAGAACAACTACATCACTAATGGTAGTCTCGGGAGTGAGAAGAAACTACACAATGGTAACGAGAACCTTAACGTGGTATCTACGATTCATCCCGCATCAGAGCACTTTGATAAGACTGTGAGCTCCATCTTGGATAATCTTAAGTTTCTGACTAAACGCGCTAAAGATGAAGATTCGGATGAGGAGATTTTGACGGAGTGGAAGTACGTGGCTCTGGTGTTCGATAGGATGTTTATGTGGACTTTCTTGGTCACTACTATTGTTACCACTGTTGGAATCCTGTGCCAACCCAAGCCGTACACTTTGGAAGAGGACTTGTTCTAACTTTTCCCCTTTTTTACGGAACAATAAACCGTGGAATTAAAATATAAAATAAATGCTCATAATAACCAACCATGTGGTCCCGCCATGGTAGATAAAATCGCTATATAAAATCTTTTGATAAATTATTTGTGAAAAGTGCTGGACAATCTTAAATTTAACAAAATTGTATCTTATTTTAAACGAAACTTTGCCTCTGCGATAAACAATTTTAACGTAAACTGTTTTGGTTATAGGCGAAATCGAAATGTTATATAGGTAGAAGCTATAGGCAATCTATACTTTAACAACTAGTTCCTACAACATTTTGTTAACTTGTTTAGTTAATGATTGTTTGTACGTGACGTCATTGAGCACCATCTTTGATAAAACGTGCACGCGTGAAAGTCTATCATTGGCTGAGAGTTGTTTATCATCAACTATGGCGGTCGATGACGCTATGTGCAATCCATCTTTAACAACACATAATTAATGTTGACTGCCGAGTCGGCCATATTTGATTTGCATTCACCAACATGCATACACAACCTCGTTACCATGGACAGTGTGACGCATCGATACATCTTGCCACAACCATCGAAGCACCATGTTTGCGACGAGATTGTACACCACTGGGAACGAGGTTAATGAATAATACGTTACTGTTTTTTAATTACTTCTACTATGCAAAATATTTGTGTCCATTTATTATTACCAATTGTCTAACTATAATTTGTAGGATTGTAATAGATGAGTTTTGTTAGAAGAGGCATGTTTAATCTCCCTCTATCGTTTTGGAAAAGTGCAAAACCACATGCACAGGTGGAGATCCGGGTCCTTTTTCAAAACCTCGGCTTGGTCAACAGCTCCGGCCTGAAAAAAGGCTTTAGTATAATACCATTGCTGATTCTTTCCTTTTTTATGTTTTATTTTGTTTTATTAGATTGCAGCTTTGCTTCAAATAGTACAAAAAGAGTGAGACATAGTTGTAAATTTGCCCCATCTTATAAAAAGAATGTATAGATATACAATGTATATACAAATATAGGTCGTTAGTTGAGATGTATCAAGCTGTTAATACGATGACATGTAATAAATATTTGAAAGTAACAAAATTCTCAGACTAGTTCAATGATGTGTACAAACCCCAAATAATAATAAAAATAATGGTAATTATCTAGTATCGAACCGCGCTTGAGTATTTGCAGATTTTGTAAATGTATTGGTCAACCATATTCAACTCGGTGTTCATTCACCATGTCTTAACCGTAGTTATACCACCTTAAAGACACTAGTTCTGGACACTATTGGTCATTGTCAAATACCAGTATCCTCACCTGGTGTGTCTCAACAAATGCATAAAATAACAAACCTGTGATATTTTGAGCTCAATTAATTGGTCGTAGAAGCTGCGAGATAATAATGAAAGAAAAACTAAGTCACTTCAGAGGGAGCCGTTTCTCACAATGTTTTGTACTATCAACCTCTCCCATAACCTCTCCCGTCACCAAGTAAGGTGTTATGCCAATACTTATTTTGAGTAATTACCAATAGTGTCCACTGCCTTTTAGGCTGATGAGAAGAACACACTAATAGTTTAAATAAAGCCGTGGATCTACTGGTAGTACCCCTTAATCGTGGCAGGTTTCAACATAGTTTGGGTTACAAATAATTCTCTTAGATGATACCTTCTGTCTCATCCAACCAAGACCCAACCTCAAAAAGCCTGTGAGCAAAACAATTTGTCAATAACAGACAAATATAGCTTAACTGGTTACCAGCCAAAAGTCCAAAAAAATGTCGAATTGTTACGACTGGTTACTCATTGTTTGCTTGGCATAGAAATTTGCTAAGCAGTGTTTTCTGCTTGTCAGCTTTATGAGACTGGGCCCATGGTTACCATGGAGGAAGACCTCCGTGGTACGCAATAGGTGAAGCTTCTTGTCTGAAAGACGCCGCGACTTGATCGAACAAGAGATTAGACGCGTCCATTGTTAGCCACCCATTTGGAGATACCAGGTGGTATCTATCACCTTTTTCATCAATAGACCACACCCATTGTACCCGATCACCAATCCATGACCAGATTGATGATGCAGAGTCAATCTGATTGAATGGTCTTACATCACTGCAACCCTTAAGCTTCATGTGGATTTGTATTGCGAAGTTCAACATTGGCTGTAAACACTACAAGCGGATTTATTTTGCTGCTGTTTTCCGTGTCTGAACATACCAATCGACGATGATGCGTCTGCTAATATTTGTGTCAACATTTCTTCTCACACTTCAAGGTAAACACTTACATTTTAAGTATCTCTAAAAATACCGTGTTAGCACTATTTGTGATTTCCAGTGCCAAATTCCTACCTCAATGGTGCAATGTACAACCACGGAGGTAGAGTTAATGTACAACCAGCCAAAACCGCTTCTGCGTAACAAAGAGAAAGACTATGCTGGGATACCGTAAGAGTTGAAATGTCGGAAACGTATATAAGGCCATTAACTATCTTTTGCAAAAACAAACATTAAAGTTATGCAAAGTTCACGTTAAGTACTTCTGGTATGCTTCGTTTTTGAAAGGGCAAGGGGGAATGTTTCCGTATGCACCACCACTTTTTCATTCGACATGAAATAATATAGTATCTAATTTACCTAAATGAGATTTCCCTTTTTGTTAACGTTAGTTAAAAAGTGGTGGCATGATACGGACAGTTACCCAAAAGCCGGGCCAAGTTTCACACAACTAAGTAGGTAGACATTTTGCTCGACAAACTAAAATGAACCAGTTTGTAAATACACATGAAATAAATAAAAGTTCACTTAACATGGTATTTTGGCTGGATGGGAATATCAACCCTGGTCTTGGCTTACATTGTTGATTTCAGTGCAATAATCTCTTCTGTATGAAATAGGTTAGACCATCCAGGCTTAGGCATACTTTAATCTTAAGCATGTTACTTTAAAACTCACCAGCAAGAGTAATTTTAATGATGAATGGAATGTCCAGCTTAATGTGATAATGTACTCGGTTTACAATAGGATGGGGACAAATTAGAAAGTATCTAACCTCATGTTCAACTGGTTCAAATTACCATGGTATTCAATACCCTTTCATTGCAACTGTCAACATGCTTTGACATCTTTCTGATAAAAATAGGTCTGTACATTTATGACGTCACTCGAAAGATGACGTCATTTGGGTTTCACACCTACTAAGTCTTTGATTTTAAAGAAGGATTTTTCCACCAGTCAATATGTAAAATCAGGGCCGTATTTATTGTACATAATTTTGAAGTAAGGAAAAATAACAAAGAGATCCCCGTACAAAACATGTAGGCTCCTACGTATACAGACCCGTTTTACAAATTCACGTAACACATTATGTGTCTTTGTCATGGACAAATTTATCACTTGATAGGTGTTCATGTACATGTACCTGCATTGCATCTTGCTTTATTGATGAATCGTCTTATTGAAAAACACATAATAATTGTCAATGAATGCCTTATCATAACATTGGTTAGAGTGAGCATAGTATTCACAGATTTGCACATAGTTTATATTGTTTCAAGATAGTCTGGACAACATTTGGAATCGTTTGTTCGAAGTGCATGAGAATGGAATCAAACCATCGGTAAGGCTAATCCAAGTCTAAAACTCAATATTTGAAAATAGTGAACACAATTTCAATTATTGTTTGTTCTTCTCGCCATTTCTGTAACCGAGTGAGCCTTTAGCTTTCACATGTTTGGTATGTCACCCCAATTCATTTAGAGATTATTATTACATTGTGTTACCGCAAACTCTTCTATATCCTATTTCCACCATGCAAAGTTTCAAATCCTACTTATGTCATGTATTATTTTGAGTCACATATAACGTGGATACTTTGCCATTGATTCTTACCAATGTTACACATGTCCCTCAAGCTGTAAAAGTCTAATCTTTAATCCAGTAAAACAAAGTCCCTGATAAGCACGTGTTGTTTTGTACTCACATCAATTAATTGAATTTCCCGCAGGTGTAATTGCAGGGTCATACCAGGTAGAGTCGCACGAGGCACGTCTTTATCATGACTTACTGGACAAACACAACCCTGAAATCAGACCGGTTGCTAATTTCAACGAGACCGTCGTAGTTACCTTTGGGGCAGCCTTGCAGATGATTGCCGAAATGGTACGTTATGGTGAAGAAATTACAAGAGTGTTTGAATTGTATTTGTTAAATTTGAATGGGGGTACAGAATATTCACTTTGATTTTACCCTTACACCGTTGTGCATCGGTGTTAAAGTGGTGTTACATGTATTGTTATATTGGTTGGGGTCGGGTACAATTCCACAGATTTACATAACGTACCTGGTCTAGAGATAATAATAGGAAACATCTCTTGAAATATTACTTGCTTAGGTGTACATGTAGTAGGTTTTTTATAAATGGTTGAAACAACTGCACCAACAATTGTGTTGATTATCCCACCCCTTTTTATAATAATAAGGTTATATATAATGAATAGGGTAGGTGGCCTTAGCTTTCGATCCAAACCGGACCTTCTTCAGAGGATAAGGTTATATACATATTGCAAAATGATTGCGCCACAAAACCCAAGTTGACGCTGAACCCAATATTCAATCTGCATTCGTTTCACAATGCATTAAACATGTAATTCCGTAGCTTCCAAAAGATTGTGTTAATTGGCTGACCTGTAAATTCAGACGCAACCCAATCTTGCTGTGGTCAACTGACGAGGTCACATGACGAGGGAAATCCCTCCAGGGATAGCCGGCTGATTGCAGTGAAACACAAAAATGTAGATTTGTTTTGCAATGCACCAAGACAAAAGAACGACGGAATACAAACCACTGATCGTCTCCACGGACTTGCTGCATGATGCGTAATTCTCACTAACTTAAGCTCGTTTTTCACTCTTTCACAGGATGAAAAAAAGCAACAGATTACAACCAGCTTGTGGCTACGGTTTGTAAGTACATAAGTATTTATTAAAAGAACACAACAATGTATAGGCTTATAACAACATTTATTATAATAAGGCATGACCAGCCATAGTTGCATCATCCAGTATTAGGAAACGGAGTAACAAACCTTCATTCTACACTAAGAGATGTTACATTTGCATCGGGGATAACGAATATTAATTTTGGTTTTTACCCATACACCGATGTGTGTTAGCACTGTATACTCAGTACTTTCCCCGAGTCCTGTGAACAAAATATCACAGGCATGTTACTCTGTGGGATTCGAACCCATGACCCTTGCAGCAATCCTTCATTCGTTATCTTGTTCATGTTTATCGCACAAACCTCCTGCTTATGACGTCATTTGAGTAGAGCGCCCTCACCAAAAAGGAAGTTGTTCATTGGCCTCTTTTTGTTCTGTGCGTATACTGTGCATTTCCAGAGTTTCATCAGCGTGTCTCTAAGATGACGTCACTGCTAAATGACGTCACGGCATGCAGTTTACACTCCAATAGTAGACATATTTTACTCTTAATGAGTTGACTGTAATACCCTTGCTAAGTTTTGCTTTTACTTGTATTTTAACTGACAAAACTTATTTGTGTATTTTTGTTTCCATTCAATTTGTAGTCGTGGCAAGACGCATTCCTGAAATGGGATCCTGCACTGTATGATGGCATCGCCCATACCGTTCTACCATATTCGACCGTTTGGAAACCAGATGTCGTGCTCTACAACAAGTAAGTTGTTTATTCAACATAGGTTGTCCCGCTCATTTTCGGCAAATAATGTGGAACTTTGGGGACTCTAGGTGGCAGCAGATTTAACCAGGTATATCAATTGTTCTTTATTCTGTGCACGTACTTCTATTCCGCGCTTTTAAAACCTCCTCAACTTAAGCAGCACTTTTGCACAAACCTCCAGATGCGGTCGTCGGTCGTCGAAGACAGAAAGAAAAAACCTATTGTCACACGAAGTTGTGTGCTTTCAGATGCTTGATACCTCAAATTCTAAATTATGAGGTCTCGAAATCAAATTCGTGGCAAATTTATTCTTTCCCGAAAACTACATTACTTCAGAGGGAGCCGTTTCTCACAGTGTTTTGTACTCTTAACCTCTCCCCATTACTTGTTACCAAGTAGGGTTTTATGCCAATCATTATTTTGAGTAATTACCAATAGTGTTCGCTGCCTTGAAGTGAAAATTACGGCAGATTTATTGTATCGAACAGGAGACTAAGAACGAATTTGTTTTGTTTTTGTGTTCCTTCCGCCGTACACCCGCCATTAGTGCAGTCAGGTACGGAAAATGGAAATCACGATGACTCAGAAGTTATCTTAACAGTTTTCATGTTTATCATGTTTACCGCATGTCATTTAAATGATGATTTAAACTTAACCATTCAAGATGGCGTAACCCCAATCAACTTCAACACTAGAGGTCGCACTATTGTATTTTATTCCAAGAGGACACAACACCGCAAGTAAACGTTATATTTATAAAATCTCTATTTTCAGCGTGGATCTTGAATATCATGGGCTAATGGAAACGGGTATCACAGTCACAAGCACAGGGTATGTTTATTGGAACACCCCAGCAATCCTCAAAAGCTCCTGCAAGATTGACGTGTCCTTCTTTCCCTTCGACACCCAAGCGTGTGCAATGAAATTCGGTTCATGGTCCTACAGCGGCGCCATGATAGACTTCGACAACACTTCTGCGTATGGTGACATTTCTGCGTACACTGACAATGGAGAATGGAACCTTAACGCCATGAACGTTAAGAAAAATGTGGTTTACTACCAATGCTGTAAAGACCCTTATCCAGACATCACGTTCACTATCATTATCAACAGAAGACCTCTATTCTACGTGTTCAACGTCATAATACCATGCATGCTTCTCTCTCTTGTGACGTCATTTACATTCCTCTTGCCGGCTGACTCCGGTGAGAAGATAAGTTTTGTTCTTACGTCTCTACTGTCACTGATTGTGTTTCTTCTGCTGGTTGCAGAAACAATACCAGCCTCATCCGAACAAGTGCCTCTTATTGGTGAGTTAATTTGGTGTAAAGGTATGATTGGTTAGATCTGCTTGTTTCTCGGTTTGCACTATACAATTACATGCATGGTCTTAACAGCACTGGATTTTCTGGGGGAAAAAATCAAATGAAGAGGTAATTAATAATGATGACAGAAATACACTACAAGTTGCACACATTTTGTGCAACTTGAAGTGTTTTTTCTGTCATTATTTTCTTGCAACCTCGATAACAAAATGAACCCACATTTGCACAGATGTTTTATTTTATGCAGATGCTGGGGTTTACAAAGTGGGAATGCATGAACTGGGGTGGTTTTACCAAAGATTTAAGACTAGTCTTGTCTCGAGTTGGGACGAGTTACTTGTGGTAACTTACTTGTCTTGTTTTTAGTATCTCCTAGGACTACTCCTAAGTTAGGAATAGTCAATTTTGTGAAATCGACCCACGGTCTTTGATAATTACAAAAACGTGTTAAGCGTATTAACACCACGCAATGATAATTCACCAAAACTCAATTGTACAAATTTTTATTGTTCATCTTACCCAAAGGTCAATATTTTGTAGTCATCATCGGCATCACCTCGTCCTCAGTCGCACTCTCTGTCTTCGTCCTTCATCTCCACAATCGGCTCCCCAACGACAAACCAGTCCCCGTCTGGCTCAAGAAATTCTTGATCTGCTTGTCGCCCATCCTTGGCTCAATGGCCTACCCCCACGGCAAACCGCTAGGTGCGTTTTTGGTGTGCAACGGCAACGATAATGCTGGCTACGACAGCGAGATACTGGACGAGAAAGCCAAGCTCGCCAAAAGGATGAAGAACTTAAAATTGGCCATCTCCACTGATGATATGTCTGAGGTCTCTAAACTGGAGAAGGCAGTGATATCCATCAATAACAACATGAAACTGCTAGCAGGGAGATGCAACGACCAAGATGTGGATGAAGAAATACTGGCAGAGTGGAAGTATGCAGCACGCGCACTGGATAGACTCTTCTTTATTCTGTATTTACTTATTACCATTTTTGCTACTCTTGCAATTTTGGCCCAACCAAAAACACACATTGACGACGAATAAGTGTCCATGTACAAGTAATAACATATTGGTGATTCTAACGGGTTCGATGCTTCATCTGCATGGTTCGTGGCGTTCAAGAATTGGTTCCATTAACTCAATTGGTCAATTGTAAATTTTCAATTAGCATTCTATTGATGTAACATTAACTTTAGCAAAAACTACAAACTAAGATTTTATAGTCACCACAATAACATTTTTTTCTAGGTTTACCAGTTGCACGTTTTTGTTCTATACATTTTTGATGGATTTTGAGTAAAATTAAATGCTTACCGTTTGTCCTTTTTTGCATACTTTTGACAAGTGTTGAAACTGTCAACAAACTTAACTTTTTCCCTTCATATTTTGGGTTTAATATCGAGTAAACACCCCTTGCTTTCTTTTTGTTCTCTTTGTTTTTTTTCCGTTCGAATTGCAAGGTTTGACCCTTGCCCCTGTTCAGATTTGTTGTACATACTTAATTAACATGCAAAGCTTTGCCTTTTAAGAGTTTTGATAACCATTGGGTACCACGCAGGACTTAACTTTTGTGCTGCTTTATTAAGATTTGATGAATTCAGTAAAATTGAAACAGCTATCCCTTGTACATCTTGCATAATTTTGGAGAAAAAAATGTTGACTTAAAGATTTGAACTTCTTTCATTGTTGTGGTAAATATAACTAACACATGATTTAACACTTGTTTCGTAATTTCGTAATTTCGTACATGTTCTTATCGGTATGTTTGATATAATTATTTTGAGTAAAGTTGTAATAGAGGCATACCAAGACACTGATAAGTTTTATTGCTGATACAATGTTCCCATGGTGCTACTTTCATGATGTTTCTGATACAATATGAGTGTTATTTGCCTTGATTTGACATTTTGATGAGTGCTGAGTAAAATAAAATGCTCAACCCTGTACTCAAGCCAAATTTGTGAAAATACTGTCTTGTTCTGGTACTTTGTTCGAACATTAGATCAATTTACACTGTATTGAGAAAATTGTCTTGGCTTTCATATTTTTAAGAACCTTGAATAAGAAGCAAGGCAAAGATGGGCGAGAAAACATTGATAGTACACAATGCTATAAATGTACACCTTATACACATTTTCTGGAAAAATTTGCTTAATTCACAAGAATTGTTTTCAGGCAAAATTTGCTAAGCACACAAGGTTGTACACATTTGCTAAGCACACAAGGTTGTACACATTTTCAGGTACAATTCGCCCAGTAAACAATAGCCTTGCACACAACTTTTCAGGCAAAATTGATTGTTTAGTACACAAGGTTATAGCCTTGTACACAATTTTTCAGGCAAAATTTGCTTAGTAAGCAAAGGCAAATTCTGCTCAGTACACAACGCCTTGTTAACGTTTTCAGGCAAAATTTGCTTAGTACACAAGGTTATAGCCTTGTTAACATTTTCAGGCAAAATTTGCTTAGTACACAAGGCTATACAGAATTGTACAAAATTTCTCAGGCAAAATTTGCTTAGTACACAAGGTGCCTTGTACACAACTTTTCAGGCAAAATTTGCTTAGTACACAAGGTTATAGCCTTGTTAACAAGTTCAGGCAAAATTTGCTCAGTTCACAAGGTTAAAGCCTTGTTAACATTTTCAGGCAAATTCTGCTCAGTACACAAGGTTATAGCCTTGTACACAATTTTTCAGGCAAAATTTGCTTAGTACACAAGGTTAAAGCCTTGTTAACATTTTCAGGCAAATTCTGCTCAGTACACAAGGTTATAGCCTTGTTAACATTTTCAGGCAAAATTTGCTTAGTACACAAGGTTATAGCCTTGTTAACATTTTCAGGCAAATTCTGCGCAGTACACAAGGTTATAGCCTGATACAGAATTTTTCAGGCAAAATTTGCTTAGTACACAAGGTTATAGCCTTGTACACAATTTTTCAGGCAAAATTTGCTTAGTACACAAGGTTATAGCCTTGTTAACATTTTCAGCCAAAATTTGCTCAGTACACAAGGTTATAGCATTGTAAACATTTTCAGGCAAGGTTATATTTTATAGCCTTTTTAACATTTTCAGGCAAAATTTGCTTAGTACACAAGGTTATAGCCTTGTAAACATTTTAAGGCAAATTCTGCGCAGTACACAAGGTTAAAGCCTTGTTAACATTTTCAGGCAAATTCTGCTCAGTTCACAACGTTATAGCCTTGTACACAATTTTTCAGGCAAACTTTGCTTAGTACACAAGGTTGAAGACTTGTACACAATTTTTCAGGCAAAATTTGCTTAGTACACAAGGTTAAAGCCTTGTTAACATTTTCAGGCAAATTCTGCGCAGTACACAAGGTTATAGCCTTGTTAACATTTTCAGGCAAATTCTGCTTAGTACACAAGGTCATAGCCTTTTACACATTTCCAGGCCAAATTTGCATATTTTTGATACATTTTGAATAATTGAAAGGCTTTACCTGCCTTGCAATTTTTATTTTTTTGTTTAATGAAGTTTGAATGAAATGCGAGGCTTATTATTGACAACAATTAAAACAAATAAAAGGCTTACCCTCTGTACTTGTTGCATATTTTTTGTGAATTACGTGATAAAATGCAAGCTTACCCCTTGCGCGCTTTGAATCATTTATTTTTTGTAATTAAATTCAAGGCTTACCCCTTCATTTTTTTTTTTATATTTGTGGTGAATGTCTAAAGAAAATGCCAGGTTTACCCGTTGCACTTTTTTCTTATTTTGGATAAATTTGTAATAAAATAGTAAATAACCGAATACTTACAATTTAGGATCTCAACTTTAAACAACTGATAATTCCAGAAATTACACCAGTAATGGTTTCCTCACGTTTAGGAGTTATTATTATTTATAAGCGAAAAGCATTATAAAATAAATTAAGTACAACGTGTATTTGCCTATACAAATGTCAAACAGCAATATATTATTAGAATTATACAACTACAATACAAATCGTTAATGCAGGTCATGTTTGGAAATAATATTTCTAAAATTATATTATAAATATGTTCATACAATGAGTAGGGTAGATGGCCTTTGCTTTCGATCAAAACCGGACCTTCTTAATTCTTGTTTATTTATAATTATAATGTTATTCTATATTATAATGTTGAATGAATAAACACACAATTCTAAAGCCCTATAAAGCCAGACTGAGGAGTGCATATTTTATTGATAATATAAATCGCGAGCACTAACAAATGGAACGAAGGTCTATGTATAAAAGGATCTCAAGATTCAACGGGCTTACTTTGCGTCATCTTCAGTAGAATAATCAGTGACGTCATGATTATGGCCATAGCAAACAGGGCCATAAGTACTCTATCTAGAATGACACACATATCAATCCATTGTTGCTGGATCAGAGATTTCTTCTCCTGTAGCTTAGACCTGTTCACCAGCCTATCAATGCATCCTCCGATCTGCTGCACAGTGGACCCAATACTTAGATCAGTCGCGTCACTCCCGTAGTCAGAGTCCGACATATAGCCCTGCTCCACGCTGTCTTTCGGTCCGTTTGAACCGCCCTCCAACTGCAGCTGCTGCAGGAGACTGACACCGAGTGTCTGACAGTTGAATATAGAGTTCTGCTGGTCGAATTCAAATGGGTCGTCGGTTTGGTGGGCGTCAGCCTTTAACGTTTCCTTCTCAAGTGTGAGGTCTGTGTATTCTTCGTGGAAGGCGTGGCGTCTCCCCGTCATGCGGAGAGCGAGAGCGAGCCAGTCAAGGATGAGCTTACGGGCCCATCGAGGTGGAGGGCTGGTCGGGACATGGTGGTGAAGACGGAGGATTATGACCGAGCCGGCAGTCTCGATGGACATGAGGATGATAATTGTTGCCAGCAATTGACCTACAGAGAGAAACATGAGCAGAAATGAAATAAACTGTACATTTTGCGTTCTCTCCCTTGCATATTTTTTGTTAAACCCTTACCATTCGGGTTTTTAACTTATCGGGGCGCTTTAGTATAATAGTCTGTAGATAAAAGTAAAATCAAAGAACTGTTTGATGTAAACTTGTTTTGCTGCTTAAAAGGCAGTGAACACCATTGGTAATTACTCAAAATAATTATTAGCATAAAACCTTAATTTGTAACTAGTAATGGGGAGAGGTTGATAGTATAAAATCTTGTGAGAAACGGCTCCCTCTGAAGCGGTGGAGTTTTCGAGAAAGAAGTAATTTTCCAAGAATTTGATGTCGAGACCTCAAGTGTAGAACTTGAGGTCTCGAATTCAAGCATCTGAAAGTACACAACTTCGTGTGACAAGGATGTTCGTTTCTTTCATAGTTATCTCGCAACTTCCGACGACCAATCGAGCTTAAGTTTTTACAGGTTTGTTATTTCATCTACATGTTGAGATACACAAAGTGAGAAGACTGGATTTTGACAATTACCATTAGTGTCCACTGCCTAATAACAATAGATATTAATGCAAATGTCTTCACACATTGGCAACAGTAGCAGCAAAGGCACAACAACACCAACACGACAATCAAAGGACTTACCAAGCAAAGACACAGTATCCGATGTTGGAGGTAAGAGTTGCGCCCCCAAGAGCAAGAAGAACACCAGTGAGAGTAGCACAGTGATATTCAGGCCGACCTTCTCACCGGACTCTGCCGGGAGGTAGAAACTGAGGAATGAGATGAGCGACATGAAGATGGAGGGAAAGAGGAGGGTGAAGACGTAGAAGAGAGCCTTCCTCTGTAACTCTAGAGTAAAGGTGATGTCCGAGAAAGGGATGGGGCAACATCCGTAGACTTCAAGATTTGACTTCACCGGCATGTCCAGAAGTTCCCATTGGCCGTTAGGAGTCATCTGCGTCCAATCACCAGTTTCTGTGGTGCGTGTATGAAAACAAAACTAACATTCAGTCATACGGCAGTATTATTAATTATAAAACAATTGATGTATACAACAACGTATCATTGCGCTTTACATTTGTGCCCTGGGCCCAATTTCATAGAGCTGCTTGACGGTAAGCAAATTTTTTCGCTTAACGTAGCAAAAATAATTGCTTAAAACCATTCGTATTCCATGCTAAACGTACACGAGCTTAAGCACGTAAACAATCTGCGCGCGGAGATTTTAGATCGTTTGCTTAAACAAAACAGAAAAAGGCAGTGTATTTTGCACTGTGTGCATGGCCTAGGGCTGCTTAACGGTAAGCAAATATGTTGGCTTAACGTAGCAACAAAAAATGCTTAAGCGTAAACCTATTTCACCAGCGGTTGCTAGCTTAAGCACGTAAACAAACTGCGCGCGCAACATTGTAGATCGTTTGCTTAAGCGAAAAAGAAGAAGGTGCTGACAAAATGGCGGGCGAAATAAATGCGGAGTGCACTCGAGTGGCGATAAAAAAAATTCATCACCTTCTGTGTCTGATATGTATTATTTGTAATGGTTCAAAGTGCCCCTCGAAAGGTTTACACACTAACTTGAAAGTAAACAAGAAGATAATACATTGTACAGCATGATTCTGAGGCATTATAGACACTCGTTTATTCGCTACACCTACCATACAAACGCACGTACAATCACCGCTGTGTCGGCACAATAACATCGTTTGCAATGAGTGTTGCACCATGCGCTGTGTGAATAGGGTGCTTAAGTAAAATAGAGGCTTTAATGACCCTTTTTGTTTGCTTACCTATGTAAGCAAAAAACCTTGCTTAAGCAATGGTATGAAATGAACAATTTGCTAGGTGCGCCCGTTAAGCACAAAATCGACCGTTACGGGATGCAGCTCTTTGAAACTGGGCCCGGCGCTTAAACAGGGTGCTTAAGCAATGGGGCTTTAAGGACCCTTTTTGCTTGCTTAAGCAAGGCTATGAAATGAAAAACTTGCTAGGTGCACCCGTTAAGCACAAAATCGACCGTTAAGCAGCTCTATGAAATTGGGCCCTGGTCATTGGGCGTACATGGGACAAAAAAACAGCCCTAAGACTAGTCCTAGGCATTGCTAAGAGATAGGACTGGTCCTAAATTATGACCAGTAACTCATCCTAACTTAGGACTGGTCCCATCTCTTAGCATTGCCTAGGACTAGTCCTAAGTTAGGACTACCTTTGTGAAATCCACCCCTGGGCTTTCGTGGCATTCGACATTTTCAAACACAATATCAACCTCTACCCTCGCAGATACCCCTGGGTGGAGAGACATGAAGTGTCAAAACTAGGATTCAAACCGACACCAGAGCTCGAGTTCGATGCTATAAACCGCTTGGCCATAGTATTCTTGTAGTCATTTATTTTAGGATTGTTTAAATGATGATTCCATTTGCTTTTAGTATAGCCGAATTGTGTCTACGTGTCCACACGTCTTGCTCTGACATTCAATGGAAACACATACCAAATTTAAGAGATAATCAAAGATAATCAATCAATTTGCAAGATGAAAATTTCAAGCCCGGTCAGCAGCCACTGAGACCCGAAGCCAGAAATTAGTATGGTCTCTCTGTATATTTTCACTAGCGGTGTATTGCTAACCACTAGGGACCTAACACATTAGCCAGCCGTGTGTAATGAATGTCTAACGACAGTTCACTGGCCTCTCATACACGCTCCTTGCCCCCGAGTGCTCTTCAAAAAATGCAAGCTAACTTTCTTGGGTTGAACAAATCGTACCGTCAGTTTTGTACTAAGATTTATAAATGGTGAATGGCTCACAGTCGCCAGGTTTTAAAATTGAAAGTGTTGATTTTGCAGAAGCACCTCCGTGGAGAAGTACAATTAAATGGTAGGAAAGGGTAATCTAACAGTTTTCACGGGATCACACATTTTCAAGTTTTTACTTATCTTTTTTTTTCGAGCCTTCGAGAAAGACTCGTTTGAGGTCAAAACGTCAGGCCATTAACTATTTACACTATAGGTCATTTTGGTTGTTAAGAAGTTTGCAACAGCTAATTCTTATTTTCTCATTAAATCCATCTGAATAAAACATTATTTCCTTACCGTGTTCAGTTTTCATGACGACTTCGGTACTCTTGTATGCCCATGGTCCAAACTTCAAACGGCACGTCTGCCTATCGAAGGGAAAGTACGTGATGTCCAAGGAGCATGAACTTTTAAAGATGGCGGGAGCTGCCCAGAATACTTCACCGTTATATGAGACGACTGCATTGGTCATCATGACGCCTGTGCCTGGCTCTTTATCCACATCAGCACTAAGGGAGTTAAGAAAAACAAAACCTTAATTTGCGAGAGGTTAACAATGCATTTTGGCACAAGAACGCAAGATCATTTGTGGCGACTTATTGTTTGATTCATATCTTTATTCGTCAACAAAGGAAGTCATGCACAAATTTAGGAATATCTACAACAAAAAGATGAACTCAGACTTGGGGAATATAGGGAATAATATGCTTTATAAAACGAAACAAAGCTTTAGCCATTATAGGGGGTGGGGGAATAAAAGTTGATCAATAACCTAAGTACAATTTAATAAATTACAGTAAAGCAAAACAATTGTTACTGAGGAGTATCGGTTTTGACAGTAGGTTAAACAAAAGCAAACATTACCAAAGCGAACTTATTTGGAATCAATTTTGTCCATTAAACCGAGGATTTGGTCCAAATATCCATGTCATCCACTTGATGTGTATGAAGGCATGTTCGAACTTATTGTCAGTTCACATGTGGGTTAACTTATTTGTTAAGGGAAGGGCACAAACACCGTTTCCAAATGAGCGTTTCAGCATAAAAAGATCAAAACACTTAATTCTCTTGTAAAATCAACTGACCTGTTATACAGCACCGTGTCTGGTATCCACATCTTGCGAGTTGGGATGTTAATGGTGGTGATGTTATCGTAGTCCAATGGATCCCACGTTAGAAAATCGTCCGTCCATTTCTAAGTATATCGATGACAAATCATTAATATATCACACTGGCAATTATTCATACTTAAACCATTAAAAAACAAGGAAGATGTCAACCGAATCTTATAGTTTTGTTCGGCACATGTGTGATTTGGTGTCAAGCGTAATAAAAACATTGTCGTACAACTTATCACAGTTTAAACCCCAGCAAACTCTTACTAGATACAAACTATTCAAAGACCTTTTCAATTTTAATATCAATTTTATTACATAAGTAATGTTTTCTTTTATATTTAGACAATGTAAAATACATGAACTTCATTCATCTTCCCGAGGAAGTGTTTTTAGCCATTTTGAGACTATTGGGCATTATATTTCAAATCAGTAAAATAATCTGAGATGATCTGAACGCATTTGTCAACTGTTTTTTGAAATATCTCGAGTGCAATCATTTGCGTTTTATTTATCAACCCATCCCCTTTATAACGGTGTTATTTAACCTTCTCTGTTCACCTTATTAAAACATTATCCCTGACAATAATTGCAGTATACACTGTAAAGACATGTTTTTCCCCATAACATAAAGGTACTCACAACAGAAAGCATCTCCTAAACTTTGTGCAATTTGTTAACATCACACCACATTAGTTCTGCTTTTACACTGTTGCTGTTAGTAACATGGTTAGTCAATGTGCTAAATAACCAGAGGTGTTGGAACTCACGCAGATGAAACAGTTAACTGAAACGTTTCAGTAGAATAATGCTCTGTGTATCGATAGAATAATCAATACCGTCATACAATGTCTATGAGATCATAATTGTGTTAAACTCACATCATGAAATTTCTGACCAGGACATGTAGGACAGGCCCCACTATGACTAGGAATCCAGGCCAATTCTGACCCGGGATTGTTTTGAGTGCATTGCGGAAAAGCTCCATTATCGTAGAAAGAGGCTAGAGCAAAACAACATTTTCATGTGACAATTAACACCTGTTATCGCAATGTAATTCCATTGCAAAAAAAAATGTAAACTCAATTGAATCATGCACAAACCAGAACACTTCGGTGCTGATTGCCCCGGACGGCCAGATTAACTGCTAACCCAATAAGTTCAATGGCAACACACTTATCGGTGAAAAGGAGGTATTGTTTCTGAGCTTTTTGTTGCGAATCTCTTGAACTTTACCGTAAATAAGTAAGTTTAGAGGAAGTTATCATCTATGTGCTCCCAACACCTCTGCTAATAACATAAAATCAGGTGATCCTGTTCTATCATACCTGCTCCAGCCATATTGCTGTCGTCAGGATTTGGTTTCTCTCGTCCTACACGTCCACGATGTGCACAAGAAGTGATGACGTATGCAACACATTATTCAAAGGGTGGGGGTTAAAATGAGACAAAGAGAACATACATGCTGATTGGTCATGCTTTATACAACATACTTAATATTCAATCGACGGATTAGAAATACGTTTGCGTGATGACAGTGCGATGGTAGCCGGATAACATATATTTTATATTTCGGTAATACCCCTACATGGATCAAATAAAAGGTATTTTTAAGCACCTTTTGCTTTGGGAACCGTGATTGTTTAAAAATTAAATAAAACTATAAACCCTTGAAAATTTCAAAACAAAAGGTGGTGTCATATTGGGTGATATCGCCCAAAATCCAGAGCGGTTATGTCCACGAAAGAATAAAATCTGTAATTTGAATACACATCCGGCAGTAACGCTTCTCAGAAGCAAATATAGGGGCATGACAACTGATCATTTTACATAAACAATTACTTTGTAGTGAGGTGTTTCACAATGTGCTTCATACTATCGAGCGCTACTGTAGGTTTCTAACCAAAAGGTTGTTTCTGCATTTATTTATAAGTGATTACCAAACAGTGTGGCAGTATAACATTAAACAGCTCCAGTAGATGGAACTTTTAAATTCTTGAAAAGATCGTCGGCAAACAATTCTAAAATTATCAATCCATGGACATTTCACACTCACACAATCTTAAAATACATGTTTACAAATTATGCATATAATTAACCTTGATGTAGTATTATTCACTTGTAAATCAGCCTAGCCCTGGTTGGACTCGCATGCGAGACTCACACAATCACGGCCAATGTCAAAATGGCGTCATACCATGCCCTTGCCATTATAGGTCCAACCAGTGCTAATCATTATACCATGCAGCGTGTGCATCAATGCTGTGCGAGTGATGACAGTTGCAAAGAGTGAGCGTGCAAAGAAACATGCAAAATACGAAGAAAAGAAACACAGTCCACGATGCACGTTTTTTGTTTGTTTCCTCTTTAGGCTTGGAAATGAAGAAGCTACCTGCTCAAGTCTAACCACAGTTGTCATGACTTGATTGACTTCATCCTTCGGGGATAGAAGACGTCGAGAGAGGGCGGAGAAATAGATAGTAAATCAAACAGAAAAGATTGAGGAGAGAATAGGGTGCATTAATAAACAATGGCAATTGCTGATTGATCAAAATCAAATATAGAACACCAAGAATAGAAGAAAGATAAATCAAATTAAGGCGGCACACCTAGATAGCAGTCAAAAATTAGTCAAAATTTAAATAAGATAAAAACTACAAACTTGATAGTCACAAATTAAAATTAGATTTAATTAAAATTAGATAAAAACTACAAATTTGATAGTCACACATTACATCCGATCTGATTAAAATAAAATGAAAACTACAAAATTGATCGTCACAAATTAAGATGAGTGGAAACATGATAGTCATAAATTAAGATGATTGTAGATAAATGGTAATACGTGAAAGAAAGTTGTGGGGTCAACTGGCTCGATTTCACAAAGCATATACATGTACTAAGATAAATCTAAAGACGCCATCTCGTGTTTTTTTTTTTTTTTTTTTTTAACCAAACTTTGTGTAGCAATTAAAATTGATACGCGATTAGTCTCAAATCTTTGTGAATTTGACCCTGCAAAAACGAATACGTAAGTCAAAATTAACTAAATAACGCACATTTTGCAGTAAGGCCTATTTAAATACATTATTATCCAAAGGCTTCACTTAAAATCTCAGGTGTTTGGAATGTAAGGAGTGACGTGTGAAGCACCCCTCCCCCACTCCAGAAAACCCACCAGAATAAATAAATAAATAAACACATGCACAAATGAGAAAAATAATAAATAAAGAACATTAGAAAACATTATAAAATTAATTTAAGTACAACAAAAATGAGTCCAATATAATGTATTTTTCCTTCAATTAACTACAAGTTATAGACGATGTGACCTGTGACATCACATGTTTACAAAAGAGCCACAAAGCCTGGACTTCCTGCAGGCAGGATTTGTACACAGCCTAATGGAACATTAATCTTATATTTTATGGAAATTGCACTGTCTAATTCTTATCAACTTTTGGTAGGCTGAAAGGGAGCACATCTCAAAACTTGTCCAGCTTTACTTTCATAATTCTTTGATTTGTGTGGAATATATGACACAAAATGTCAACTTTCCCATAGGACCTGTGTAGTATTGTGCCTGCCAGAATACTGAAAGAATCAACAAGGTCACACTTATTTTAAACAAAGTTCACATGATCTATAAGCTGTTTGCTCATCATCGTTTGCAAGAATTGCAACTAATTAATATTAATCTTGGACTCATATCAGCCACAGCTGTCGGAATGATTTTTTTTTACCGGTTCTGTTAATTGTTCGTGGTAACATTGAAAAAAGTTTGTTTATGTTTTCGTTTTGATTATAGTATGTCACAATTCAAGACAAACGGTTCTACGATTTTCTTACGGCAAAATATTGGTCACGCAACTTAAACACAAATTTAACCCATAAAATCAACGGTAAATTTTCCCAATAAACCCATTTCTGGCATTGCACTAACACAACGATAGTATTTGTTTCCACATTTTGTACACATGTGCTATCATGATCGTTTCATCTGTAAGTCGTATATTACACATAACATTATCTGCAAGAAAACACTACATACCATTATTATTAAGACAGAACATAGATCAATTATCATAACAATATTACTCAATATTGTTCAGTCTTCATAAAGCCAAATATCATTTGCGTGATCATGAAATCAAATCAATCAAAATGAAATCAAGACTAAAACTTACAATTTTGAGGATTCTCGAGAGTCGAATGTGGTAGAATATCTCAATCTGTTTGCTTTCATTGAGAACTGGTCTGACATATCGGCTGTACTCCGTCAGTAGGTCCTTCACTAGCTTCTCCTGATACCCCGAGGGATGTTGCAGTAAATCGGTCGCTGGGAAGAAATAATCGGATATAAATTTAGTTTGAATTTATAATGCTTTCAATGGTAGATACCAACAAAACAAAAACATCGAACATGTTGTAGCAAAATATTTCGTTGGTTCGAATCCACTCTTAGTAAATTCTTTGTTCAACCCCCCAAATCAGCAAAATGTTACATTGAAGTATACATAAGCAAATACACACAGAATCAGCTCCATGTTTAAAACACAAACTGTGTCAACAAAACATATTTTATATGCCCCATTACAGCAACATACTAAACCTCACAACCATAAAAACTAAAGTAGTCGACGATTGTTTGTTTGTTTCTCTTTTGTATTATTATTGTATTCATTGGGACGAAATGTAGACGCCAGAAAATCTCTGGCCAACCATCTTGGCTCATTTTGAATTAAGCTTAACATTCAAATGAACGATGTAGACCAATGTCAAACTGAATAATGTCAAATGTATGCTAAACAAGATGTCGCATAAACTGCGTGCTTGATTTTTATGTTAAGAATACAGTGGCAACCGAAGAGGCAGATTTGCTTAACTACACAGGAATGTGAATTTGCTGCTTATTTGCCGTAACTGGCTGAGAATAATAATACACTTAATATACAGCAACGTCAGCACCAGAACTGTGTTCATAACTAAACTATGCTTATCTCCAATGGAAAAATATTCAAGAAAATTAGCTTACCATCGCCAGGTAAGGCGTTGTACGTTAGCAGCAAAGCAACCAACACAAGGAATCCCCGTTGAGCACCACTGTCCGCCATCTTGTTCCCCTTCCAAATCGCAGAACCCGCAGCCAGGGCACGCAGATCAAGCAATTTCACCACGAACTGCTAAAGCAAATTTAAAATTCAGCGATTTCTGAAATTGTATTCGTAGTGCGGTGTGCGACTACGTTTGGTGTGAGATGTGCGAATAATGTTAATGCAATGCAGAAAGACACACACTGCACCGACAGACGGTCACTTACGCTCGATCGATGCTTGGGAAGAAGACTAGCACAGCCCTGACTGCTGTGTTTTAACTTCATGATGTAACTTCAACATGTTTATAGATTTCTTAACATCTTACTTTGGAAGATAATTAAATCGGATCAATCTGGATTAATGGCTTATGCTAAGATTTTTTTCACCAAGCACTTAATAACTCCGGAACGATCGAAGAAATCAGTTACTTAAGGTCGTTCCTTTAAATCGATGTTGGCGTGCATGTATGTTAGGTAATGAATGCTGAGTGAATTTAAGCCAAACAAAATAAGAACACAAATAAATAAAAACATTCCAATTTTAGGGCCCCGGAAAATCAAAAATATATTAACATAAACACTACTAAAGAGAAGCGGAGAGCTGTTGATATTACGTTAAAAAAAAAGTATAAACAGCAAAAATTTGAAGTTTCAATTTTGTCATTTTTTGATTGTTCCAAAAGTTGTCTAGTTGTGTCTGATTCAGGTGAGCGAGAGAGATGGGCCTACCATAAATACATATTTGTTTTCCATCGTTTCTCATATCGCCAAACTGAATGAACTTTAAAAATGAAAACAATAACACCCAATTGTGCAATACCATACCAACCAATTTCAAACCACGTCATTCAAGTACCCCCTGCAATCTCCAAACCTTCGAATTAGTTCCGACAAACTCTGCCTCAAATCATCGCTATCGGCATCTAGCAATTAATTGATGTTCCATTAATTGATTTAACACCACCTGTCTTTCCATAAGATCGTTGACGTAAATGGCAAGTCATGGGGCACATAACGATTTAAGCGATAAAACCATCGATAGTCAAACCTTGCATTCTAGGCCAACATACATGAATGATTGTCATTTCCCTCGTCCTCCCAACACCCACTGCGATACCACATGGACCGCGTTTTGAAACGTCGAGGGAGTTCCTCTTCACTTTCTCAAGTGATCCATCTCGCGATAGTACGGAAGTGATGTGATTGTGTCTTTGTTTATGCAAGTCTGGAACTCAGCCAGCACACCCATATATAACGAAACAGATTACCCATAATGGCCATCAAAGATTTGTCATTATTGTAAATAAACTGTAATTTAGGGTTGAACGCAGACAAATTTACCAGAGCGGAATTTGAACCAATAACCACCGGTGAACATGCCGGTGCTTAACTATTAACTGAGCTTTCTCAATGCAGTGACTGATATTTTGAAAATAATATAACAAAAAATAACTAAAACTAGTTTTTCTCAAACATCTGCGATGGCTTTATTGTAGCCAAATATATTTTTATTGATGAAACCTAAGCGCCAAACTTAAAGCCGTTGGTCACATGTGTTGTGTAATGCATGTAAAAGATCACAGTGCGCATATCGAACAAATAATGGGATCGCCCGTGTTCCTGGCTGTGGCTGCTTAATGCGCCATAGCACCTTGTAAACCCTTATAAGGTGCTACTTAATTGGGTATTATAATTCATTATTTAAATAACACATCTTTCTGAAAAATTGTATATACTCAGCGCCTTGAGTACCTTGTTTGGTAGATACGTGAGTTATATTAGAAGACTTCGATATTATTATTATTATTCATTTCCACAAAACAACATTTTCCCTAAAGCTACCCCACAAATGGCAGTTGTCCAAGTCATAACAATTTCCGAATGAAAATATCATTATCAAGAAAGCAATACAACTTCATTAAATGATTTGCTTAACATTTTATATTATTTATTAAAATCAAACACAAAACTAAATTAACAGCCATTTCGATTGTCTTAATTACTTATTTCTTACATTTCGTTTCTACAAAAGGTGACACGACTCCAAGGCAGCCGTGAATTAGATTTCTCACGGAGACGAAATTAGTACACTTTGTTTCTCAAACTTTACGAGTACCTCAACTTCAGTTCTGGTTAGTACCAGCAATATGCACGCTAAGCAGTATAAATAAGCATAATTATTTCAGATTGTAGCTACTATTATATATTAACTTACATGTCACGGGTGCGATGCGAACCCCCCACGTTTATTGTTGTGTTACGTAATCATTGCTTTAACTTGCATGGCTAGCGCCCTCCTGCGGGCTGCTTCCCGTCCAAGATTATTCTATTTTGGGCCGAAGACTGATACTGACGTCTTAAGTGTGTCTTCACCCAACAGATTCACCGTTTTGACTGTAAAAACTAAAGAGCTACTTCTATTACACTTGCCGTCTCTGTCCGTACTCACTCCAATGGTAACATACATAACTATAACATAGATAACCAAATTATTTATTGTTGTTAAAGTGCTGTATTATTTAGTTCGGATATAAAACGAAATGCATGAGAAAAATTTCACGTTGGTTTGAAAGAAACAATCTAGGTATACTACAGTAGTCATGGTTGACGTGATTTATGGTAGTTGAAAACGCCCAGAGAGGAATATTATTCACGTGACGTAGCCAGATGGGTGTGTAGGTGTCTTTTTGACAGCCTGCTTTGAATTTGGACACCCTGTGTTACCTGTCATTAAGGTGAACAAACTTGTTTTCCATAATGTTATCATGTTTCGGTGCGCATTGTATAGTATAATGACATAGGGGGTTATCAAAGATTGATACATGAATATTAATAAACCACAAGCAAAAGTAACGAATAAGACAACAGCTTTTCCAACCCAGCGCTTTCTATTAATCGCAAATGAACGTGGGTTCACAACGATACCTTTTCGTCCTTAAAATAAGAATCCCCAAACAGCTTTGAGCAGTTTAATTTCCCCAAAATATTGTATTATACATATTTTTTAAAGTCAACCATTGCCAACAAAGATCAAACACAATCAACAGAACCAGGTGACTATGCCCACAAAATAGTAGAAGGCAAGAATGAGGCACTAAACCAATAGAGGGCGGCATTGCAATTTACAGTTTTCTTCCTATTAACAATGTCATCATGTTGGCCTTATACCGAGTACCCCTTCCCCTTCACGGAGAGCATATTATATCGCAAAGTCACAGCCCGAGTGAATTTTTGTAAGGAAAGCCTAGAATGCAGAATGCAAAACACAAACAAATGGCCGCGATTTGTAACAATGTCACACAACTATTCGAAAATAGTGTTGAATTTGGTGAAAACAAAGCAATTATAAACAATCATGGACAAGATTTAAGTTAATTGACAGTTCATAAAAAAAAAAAAAAATTCAGAACATGTGTGTGTTTAAAAACCCGATTGTTTGCGATGCTTACATTCTGCCGTTCCTGCAAACCAGCACGGTTTGATTATCAACAATGGAGAGGTCTCATGGAGGAAAGGTTATAGCGCCCCTAAACGAGACGTTCACTTCCCGTACTCGACTGGACATTTCTTATTGGGGCAACACGCCAAATGGGACAGTACGGTCAACAAACTTATTAACGTCACCATATTGTTCATTTTGTTTAAACCCCCTGTGCAGTTACACTTAAAGCCATTGGACCCTTTCGGTTCAGAAAAAACAAATCACAGATTTACAAATAACTTACAGGGTTTACAGAAGGCAATGGTGAAAGACTTCTCTTGAAATATTATTCCATGAAATGCTTTACTTTTTGAGAAAACAGCAAAAAAATATAAATTCTCGTTAACGAGAATTACGGATTTATTTGAAACACATGTCATGACACGGCGAAACACGCGGAAACAAGGGTGGGTTTTTCCGTTGTTTTCTCCCGACTCCGATGACCGATTGAGCCTAAATTTTCACAGGTTTGTTATTTGATATAGAAGTTGTGGTACACAAAGTGTGGGCCTTGGACAACACTGTTTACCGAAAGGGTCCAATGGCTTTAACAAACACATTTATAGTAATACTACGAAAATCAGGTTTAGTAACTAACTTTGAAGACCAGAAACGTTGTTCTGCAAGGTATCAAAACAACTTCAATGCAGACGTCTGATAATGGAGGCAAAGTGCTGAAACACTATGAATCCAAGCAATGTTGGCAAATAACTCGATGGACACTTGGCAATCCTCCTGAAGAGAGCATATTTGCTTTCTTAAAAGCTCTATAAAAGCGTTGAAGGAACACACAGTCATGTCAAGATGTTAGCATGACTTACAAACCAGTCTTTTGAGGTAACATGCAAGTAGTTATTTCCCCTAACGTCCACGATGAAGAATCAACAAACAACATGTTTTTCTGTCCTTTAAAAAAATGATTAAGTTTCAGATGTCAGAGAAGACTGAGGGTGCCTGTGACTTGATCTACTTTGCTAGCAGGTCCAAAAACAGATAGAACAGTGACGGATTCGGGCGCAACCTGAAATGAAATCATTGTAACTCCGGATAAATAAATCCCTTAAAGGCAGTGGACACTATTGGTAATTGTCAAAGACTAGCCTTCACAGTTGGTGTATCTCAACATAAATAACAACCCTGTGAAAATTTGAGCTCAATCGGTCATCGAACTTGTGAGATAATAATGAAAGAAAAAAAAACACCCTTGTCACACGAAGTTGTGTGCGTTTAGATGGTTGATTTTGAGACCTCAAGTTCTGAACTTGAGGTCTTGAAATCAAATTCGTGGAAAATTACTACTTCAGAGGGAGCAGTTTCTCACAATGTTTTATACCATCAACCTCTCCCTATTACTCGCCACCAAGAAAGGTTTTATGCTAATAATTATTGTGAGTAATAACCAATAGTGTCCACTGCCTTTAAAATGTAGATGCATTTGGAAAACCTACGCCATGCATGAGCAATGGGTGGGTTTCCAAACTTTAGTCTGATGAGAACAGCTGAGGTAAGTAATGCTGTTGGCATTCTTATAACAAGCTCAACAAAATCAAACTGCATTCACATGCCAAAAATCCCCCCAAAAGAGTTTCTTGGATTCACTAAATACCTTCAGTGTAACTAGCCTACATTCTAGTTATGTTCAAAAGTATTCTAAAGCAGTAGGCTTCCAATCACTTCTTCCACTCCACTGTTTTTTTTAAATTTATTTATTTTTATTTTGTATACCCAGAAGTCTGCTGAACATCCGATAAATATAATCCGCGGTAGTAGAATTATATAAAGACAGTTCTCTAAGAACAAACTCTACCTGGCAAGTAGATACACACATGGTGTTACCGCAAACCAAATGTATTGATAGCTCACCATGCAATGCCTCATATCCTATATTTTGTATATGTTTTCTTGTATTCCCCTATCGATCGAATGGCCATCAATGATGACACTCAACGAAAGAAATACATGAGACAAAACATACAAACAAAAACTTCCTTGTGTTTGAATCTTTTTGCATGGTGCGCATCAACATACAAACTATTGTTAGTAGTAGCATTGTTAGTACAACCATGCATGTAATTCTTGAGAGGAGTAATGGTGGTTCTGAGATGAACTGATGGTCTCGACATTTCAAACAAAAACTCTCTCTCCTAAAGGTGATAACAGTATGTTGTTCAAAACGTCCAGGGCCCAATTTCATAGAGCTGCTAAGCACAAATATTTGCTTAGCATGAAATTGTTGCCTTGATAAAAACAGGATTACCAACCAAATAAATGTCCACGTGATTTTCAGGATAAGCAAACAACAGCTGAATACCAGGAACAAGCAATTTATGCAAAAAATGTAAATTTGGTTGGTAATCCTGTTTTTTTCAAGGAAGAAATTCTATGCTAGGCAAATTGTTGTGCTTAGCAGCTTTATGAAATTGGGCCCTACACTTCTCAGAACCAACACGCCTCCCAAAAGAGTGGTATGGTACAGGGTTGTACCCACAAGTTAGCTGCTGTGGTTTGGCCACCGTCTCCTTGTGATGTTGTTAGTGAACCAATCACCGCCATTTTGTGTTAGTATTCATTGCTTTTAGTCTTGATTTCAATACTCTCTAGTTATGTAGTTAAAAAATACAGTCACCAAAAACTTTATCATCACAAGAGGGCGCTATCATTCCTGCAACTTCCATCACTACACAACTGGAATAATAACACCCTCTTGTGACCTGCAGTTCTCGGGGCAATAGCAGTTTAAATAGCAGTTAGTGTTTCATGTCTATATGTAACAGTGTGTCGTGACTACACACTTTGGTTCAGCTTAAAGGGACATGAGTTGCCTAGGAAATTAGTTGGTCTATGAAAAGCGTTTGAGACCATTTGTTAAAAAATGCAGTTGGAAAGATGCTCTAAAATTTGTTAGTAGAATATAATGATCCACACATATGCCTCAAAATTGCACGGTTTTCCCTCAACTAACGTCGTTTTCCTCAACTGACGTCGTTGACTCCACAAAATAGCAGACTGTGTTAGTTCGCAAAGTAAAAGAAAAACAAAAGCAACTCAGAGGCATATTTGTGTATTTGGTTCATTGTATTCTACTTTTAAATCACCTTTTTTACAGGATTACAGGATTACAAACGCTTTGAATAGACTCCCCTGATCCAAGGCAACATGTCCTTTTAATAGCCACGATAGAAAACAAAGATTTCCTCTCACCTGTGTCCTTCCTGCATCTCTAATTAGATAACACGGTAGACCCACGAGTGTCGACCTCTTCTGCAGATCCATGAGATGGTTCGCATCAGAACCGGACAGTACTACACTTTTTTCACTGCAAGTTGACACATAAAATCAAAAAGAAAACACACTTTACGGGAAACTGACTTTGTAAATAATTGTGAATATCTGTTGTGAAAAAAAGACTAGAGTCTGCTTTGAGCCAATGACCTCCTGTTTAGTGTTTGACCGCACTCTTTCAACTGAGCTATCTAGCCCTACGTTGGCAGTCTCCCTATTTTGTTAATTTCTTTGTTTTGGGTGCCCTCAAGGGCTCACACCCAAGTTTATGATACAATCTGGGAAGCAGCAGCAAGGGATCACCAATTATATAGGACCCGTCAATTTCAAATATAAATTTTTACTTTTGAATTTAAAATACAACATAATAAACCCCTGACCTTTAACCCTCGGACAGCTATAGTACAGTAGCTGTGAATTGACTTGAAGGGAAACCACAAGCTCGAGGGGCAAAGCCACAAGGCCTCTCTAACTTCTCCAGAAATTATAATTATTGCCTTATTCTCTTGTCTCTGCTATCCTCCATTGAAACGGTAAATCAACTTAAAAAAAAGCCTTGTGGCTCTGCCACCCACAAAGGCAAGTGTGGTTTTTCCGTTCCAGAACTACAGCTTCACATCTTTTCTTAAAGGCAGTGGACACTATTGGTAATTAATCAAAATATTTATTAGCATAAAACTTTACTTGGTGACTAGTAATGAGGAGAGGTTGATAGTAAAAAAAAGAAGGAACACTGCTCCCTCTGAAGTGACATAGTTTTCAAGAAAGAAGTAATTTTCAACGAATTTGATTTCAAGAGCTCAGATTTAGAATTAGAGGTCTCAAAATCAACCATCTAAAAGCACACAACTTTGTGAGTCAAGGGTGTTTTTTTTTTTCATTATTATCTCGCAACTTCGACGAACCAATTAAGCTCAAATTTTCACAGGTTTGTTATTTTATGCATATGTTGAGATACACCAAGTGTGAAGACTGGTCTTTGACAATTACCAATAGTGTCCAGTGTCTTTAATGCACAAAGGCCTTGATGATGAAAGGAGATGGCGTTTTGTCTCAGCAACAAATGCCTTGATGACGAAAGGCCAGCAGGCCTTGAACTTGCCTCTTGAAGGGCCACCTCCATTTTTCTCTGAAGGGGCACTTGGATGAGGACAGTGTAAATCTCTGTTGTAACTTTGCAAAGGGCACCACAGCAAAAGCACACGACAGCCACTGCAATTGCAGTGGATGTCGTGTGTTATTTCGAGACCTGGGCTACCATTGACACAATTAATGGGAACACAATTTAGCTGATATCATTCTTGACTAAAGTTCAACAGTTTGGTCAAAAGTACGTAGAGTCGCCAAAGCATGTAGACTGTGTTGAGTCAATGTGTAATGTACTCATTACCAAACCATTAAAGCATGTAGACTGTGTTGAGTCAATGTGTAATGTACTCATTACCAAACCATTAAAGCATGTAGACTGTGTTGAGTCAATGTGTAATGTACTCATTACCAAACCATTAAAGCAGGTACATTTCACTTTCTATGATTAAAGAACACACATGACAAAAGTAATGTGTGGGAGGCAATCGTTTCAATTTGCTGACCTTTCTGAGAAAAAGAAGAGCGAGACAATCGTTTAAATTTGATGACCTTTCCGTACAAGTTTCTGAGAAACGAACAGCGAGAAAGCGAACCCCCCCCAAAAAAAAAATAAAAAAATACAAAAAAAAAAACACCCCAGAACAACGTCTTTTTAACTCCCTTAGAACAAATTGTGACACAGTATCTTTGATCCAAAGGGTAATAACCTTTGATAAGGGGCAACGGCACAAGGAGAAACTACTCATTTTGTGTTCTTAGTTAAAAAACAAAAACAACCCTCTCCAAGTGTTTTTGCTCCCCCAGGTCAGAAGCACTTTCCGAGGGAGCAATGTATTTCCGAAATATTAGTTCCACGGCAGCAGGGTTACCAAAAAAGTCTTTCAACATAATATTTCGTCATCAGCAATCGATCAGTTTGAAATCTCAGCTTATCCAAATATTTTTCCTAGCATCGGCAGCCAATTCATGATGACTCCCCGTCTGATCAAATCCCAGTGGGAGCCCACAGGAGTGAATCAATATCATGTGAGGTAAAGTGGAGAAAAAGAAAATGGAAACAGATAAAAAAAAGCCCCCCCCCCCCCCCTTTGCAGACCACACACACAGTCAAATAATCAAATGAAATAAAACTATTATCATAACAAAACTGCAACCCGAAACGAAAGTAACAAAAGAAGCAATGCCTTTCAAATGCAGATACCCTGGTCAAAGTCATTGGGAGCAGCAGAATAGGAAATCAATAATTAGTTTCCTTGGACTGTTTTCACACTGACTGAGGATGGAACCAGCCTCTTACAATAACACCTTACAATTTCCTTGAAGGTTTTCTTTGTCTTTGTTTCTACGCAAGTCCCGCGTTGTACAATTGTCCTCGGCACACACAAACACACTTACAAGGAGGCACTTTGTGTGTACAAAGACGGTAGGTGCACTTTTCATGTGATTGTAACAGGTTTGTTCACCCTAAAGTCCAGTGTAACCCACTTTTAAAAGGTTTGGGTACTTGGCCGATTCCTTTTAAATCCACCCCCCTGTTTTTACTCTGACCAACATCGGGTGTTTTCTAGGCACTCGGCTTAATACCTCAAAGTGCATTACAGTTGTTATGAAAACCCTGTTATTATGCAGGAAAATGAGACAGAGTTGAAATGAAAACCCTGCTAAATGCAGCAACATGCAACGGAGGATTCTGCTGCAAAGTGAAGTGAACTTGGCAAAATTTCAAAGAGCTGCTTTACCTACATATTTTGTGCTTAGCAGAAATTAGCAGGACACCAGTCAAAAATTGTGCATGTGACATATGGTATTTTGGCTGGTAACTTTATTCACTGAAGTGCCTCTCGCTCAAAATCATAAACGAGAAAGAATTTTCAGCAGAGTTTCACAATGTGAACTGTGTTCATTTGAACAAGAACCGCATAAAGAAGCTGAAGAGTTATCTCATTTGCAGTAAACGTTTTACTTGTATTATTTCAACATTTAACACAATTGAAAAACAATCACAAGACTTCATTTACACAGTGGGATATTATCATTCAATTGAAAACAATTTGTAAAACAAAGAGATGGACGATTCAGGGGTGAGAAAGGACTTAAGTGTCTTGCCATGTTATCATCTAAGATGTTTCAGTTACTGGTAAGTGACACTAGCAAGTGTGACAATGTCAAGTTATGAGGTTGCTGACCCTACTAGAATGGTCATGTCAGACATGTCAGATAGAGGTAAACTGACCCCCCCCCCCAGTGTAACGATCACGTTGATGTAATCCACACCTACATCATAGGCTTTGTACCATGCATGGATATGTTTTATCATGGACAGGATGGAAGAAGGTTTTATCATCTAAGATGCTTCAGGTAGGGGTGAGTGACACTTGCACATTATGACAATATCAAGTTGAGGTTAATCACATTGAGGTAACCCACACCTCTATATCAAATGATTTGTACTATGCATGGATATGTTTTCCTTGGTTGAGCACCCCCCCCCCACCTCCCCAATGGTCTTTGTATATGAATTCATTTCAACAAAAGTTCACAGCCTACAAATGCAGTACTATTGTGAACTGATACTTTCAACGGTTTCATATTTCAGACAAGAGCATGAATGAAAGATGATGTGAATCATAAAGTCAAATAATGGAGACTACACAATATCCATAATTCATATAAAAAATCGACTTAATGCATCATGTCTGTATGCCATTAAGTTGAGGGCTAACTATGGCACCATTATGGTGAAACAAATGCGAAGACTCTCAATAAGTGTTTAGAAAATAAAAAACAGTGCTTGAGACATAAATCTTCTCATGCAGAAAAGTTGTATCAAAGTTGTCATTTTGAGAACATTTCGATTGCTCCTCCAAGTACATGTACAGAACAACTTTTGCAACGACGGCTGATGATTGTAAAAAATTGTTAGAAGGTAAATATTCCACAATTATACTCAGACCTTCAGGGTAACCTCAGAATATATTACAAAAATGTGACATTGACAATTCTAGGGCTTTTTGAAGGGCTGCACTTGCCCATCTGGGCATACATCCTCTCAGAATGGTGTTAAAGGCACTGTACACGTTTGGTAACTACTCAGTATTTATATCTAAGCATAAAACCTTACTTGGTAGCGAGCAATGGAAAGATGTTGGTAATATAAAACATCGTGAGAAACGACTACCTCTTTATAAGTAACGTAGTTTTTAAGAAGTAGGTAGTTCTCACTAAAATAAGAAAATACTTCTGGCTAGAAGCCTTTCATTCTTACTGAAAGCACACTATTTTGTACAGCAAGGGTGTTTTTTCTATCATAATTTTCTTGCAACTTCAATGACCAATTGTGTCCAAAATTTCACAGGCTTGTTATTTATGCATTATGTGGGGATACAACAAGTGAGAATACTGGTCTTTGACAATTACCAAACGTGTTCAGTGCCTTTAAAACACAATTTAATTTTGGGGTCATACCAATGTATGACCCCACCCTTCATGATTTATATATTGTTTCAATACATACCCTAGAGATCCCCATTGAAACAGCAGTGGAGCATACGTGACTCCATCTTGAATCAACATTCGGTATAGACCTAAACACGCATGGGCAACCTGTAACAAAATCAAGCAGAAGATACAATCAAAGACAACATATATGTACTTGTATTTGGTTAAACTTATCTTTGTGCAACATGATTTAAAGAAGTTGGAATCCGGAAACTTGCTGATGAAAAAGTTTGTTTTGGTATCAAAGGTCTACTAAACAACAAATAAAGGGAAAATCTTTGGGTGGGGGGGGGGGGGGTGGGGGCGTGGTTCAAGGAAATGCACTTTTTGTGTCCAAGGGGGCACTTCTGGCCAATGAAAACTGTAGTTTCTGTTTCAATAAGTCGGTGCTCTTAAAGGCAGTGGACACTATTGGTAATTACTTCAAATAATTATCATCATAAAACCTTACTTGATTACGAGTAATGGTGAGAGGTTGATGGTATAAAACATTGTGAGAAACAGCTCCCTCTGAAGTGACGTAGTTTTCGAGAAAGGAGTAATTTTCCGCGAATTTGATTTCGAGACCTCAAGTTTAGAATTTGAGGTCTCGAAATCAAGCATAAGAAAGCACACAACTTCGTGACACAAGGTTTTTTTTTCTTTCATTATTATCTCGCAAATTCGACGACCGTTTGAGCTCAAATTTTCACAGGTTTGTTATTTTATGCATATGTTGTGATACACCAACTGTGAAGACTAGTCTTTGACAATTACCAATGGTGTCCACTGTCTTTAATAAACAAATTACTATTTTCTATGAGATAGGCCTAATCTGACATGGAGATACAAAACAATACATTTTCTGTGTGACAGAAACATAGTTTCATAATAGCATTTTTTTAGTTACACTGTAATTAAGAATTTCATCAGAGACAAATTTTATGAGATACAAGTCATGTCAGGACAAATATTAAGAAGCATTCATTTTTTTCTTGATAATGTAATTTCACCAGGAAAAAAAGCCTGTGCTTCATCTTGTCATTATATGTGCAGTATAACAGACTCACTGCAAAAGTGTTGTCGAGGTTATTTTTTGAGAACCAAAAGGACCGAGGGAAACAAATATATAAAAAAATAGCTTGACCTTTCAACCCAAGCCCTCTAGTAGGGTCAAAACGTCAGGCCAGTAACGCTTTTGTTTGCAAGGTTATTTTTACACAAAATTGTACCGTTACCAAAAATAAACTAAATAAACTTAATTCAAATTACCTGCGCTGCAGTCTTTCCAATTCCCATCTTCAATTCCATATTGACTACAAAAACCATCTTGACTTCTTCTCCCTCGAACGAAGACGTAGGAGCAACTGAGGCTGTAGTTCCTCCCTGAGGGAAATGGGATCAACATAAATGTACAGACTAGGTGAGTACAATGTCATCATCCGTATTAAGGCATTGTGCCTTTTAGGCGGACATAACACTAGAACTCCTTTTAAAACACTATTGGTAATTATTAAAATAACTGCTGGCATAAAGTTTACTTGGTAATATGCAATAGAGCAGAGCTGTTGATAATATAAAAACTGTATAAAAATGAACCTCCATATTAACTAGCCCGACTCAACTACATTTGTATCTAGCTTATGTTGCCGATCTCCCTACTTTGGCATTATATTTGTTCGGGGTGTCATTCAGAAGCCATATAATAGTTGACTCGCCAGGGATCACACTCAAGTCAACGATGAAACCCGGGAAGCTGCAGCAGAGGGATCACCTTATGGGGGTTACGACTTTGAATTTAAAAACTCAAGTAGTAAATCATAAAGGAAACCAAGTTTTCCCTTGTGGTTTATTACTTGATATAAAGAAAGAAAAAAAATAACAACAACACTAATAACAATAACAACAAACTAATACTAATAACAACAAACCAAATAAATATATAACAACAATACTAGTTACAATTTGTATGATAAACTCTCAAGAACTTGGAGATGTGTTGTACCTGACCCACTCTTGCAAGAGCTCCACTTTCCAGGTTGAGATCGGTCTCTTCAGTCTCCTGCATCTCAAAATACCAGGCTGCGGCTGCTTCAACCGAATTAGAACCAGTAATTAACAGAGCCTAGAAAAAGGAGATTAATTAATTATTACTATACAATTTGCGCTTAAAGGCAGTGGACACTATTGGTAATTACTCAAAATAATTATCAGCATAAAACCTCACTTGGTAACGAGAAATGGGGAGAGGTTGATGGTATGAAACATTGTGAGAAACGGCTCCCTCTAAAGTGACATTTTTTTGGAGAGAGAAGCAATTTTTCACGAATTTGATTTCGAGACCTCAAGTTTAGAACTTGAGGTCTCGAAATCAACCATCTAAACGCACACAACTTCGTGTGACAAGGGTGTTTTTTCTTTCATTATTATCTCGCAACTTCGTCGACCAATTAAGCTCAAATTTCCACAGGTTTGTTATTTCATGCATATGTTGAGATACATCAAGTGAGAAGACTGGTCTTTGACAATTACCAATAGTGTCCACTGTTTTTAAAGTTTAAGTTTGTTTGGTTGTTGTGAATAAGTGTCTTTGCTTCATCAACTCTGCTCAAACACATTTGTGCAGAAAGCAACGGAAGGTAAGCATGCCTTCCGAATCGTAAAGTAAGCAAAGAATCGGCCGTTAAGCAGCTCTATGAAATTGGGTCCTCATCACTAATTGGTATTATTTTTGCATCGTCTGCACATTGGAGAAGACGTCTGGGCTGGGTGAAGATGGTTCATTACCCAACAACACTACAAAACTATCACCTAAGGTTACTTCCTCATGCTTAAGGTGTTCAAAACATGGTTGATTAGCAGAGGAGACATTGTCTCTCATTGAAGCACTTTACGCTTGACTTGTATTTGAGGTGTCATGAATACACATGGAACGGACGAAAATATGTCCAAATTACCTACATACACTGACATAATGCTTTTCTAGGCACTGTACACTATTATCAACAATGTTCATCAATATTTAAAACAATTCTTGAACTTTCAAAACTATGTGAGCATCTCCATCTGTTCAACCTCAACAATACATTAATGTTAGAACAAAAAGGGTTAGTCCAACACAATACTGTCTAAGCCACTGCAGGCTCCACTTAGAGACACTGGGTTAAGAGAACCAATTTATGGTTAAAAGGTCTTTCTCATAGAAAAGTGTCCTGACTGGACACAAACCCACTATCCGATGACTAAATCGTCCGATTAGGTTGTCATTGATGGTGTTATCTGGATGGTGTTATTCGTCGACCAATTAAGCTCAAATTTTCACAGGTTTGTTATTTCATGCATATGTTGAGATACATCAAGTGAGAAGACTGGTCTTTGACAATTACCAATAGTGTCCACTGTTTTTAAAGTTTAAGTTTGTTTGGTTGTTGTGAATAAGTGTCTTTGCTTCATCAACTCTGCTCAAACACATTCGTGCAGAGAGCAACGGAAGGTAAGCATGCCTTCCGAATCGTAAAGTAAGCAAAGAATCGGCCGTTAAGCAGCTCTATGAAATTGGGTCCTCATCACTAATTGGTATTATTTTTGCATCGTCTGCACATTGGAGAAGACGTCTGGGCTGGGTGAAGATGGTTCATTACCCAACAACACTACAAAACTATCACCTAAGGTTACTTCCTCATGCTTAAGGTGTTCAAAACATGGTTGATTAGCAGAGGAGACATTGTCTCTCATTGAAGCACTTTACGTTTGATTTGTATTTGAGGTGTCATGAATACACGTGGAATGGACGAAAAGATGTCCAAATTACCTACATACACTGACATAATGCAGTTCTAGGCACTGTACACTATTATCAACAGTGTTCATCAATATTTGAAACAATTCTTGAACTTTCAAAACTATGTGAGCATCTCCATCTGTTCAACCTCAACAATACATTAATGTTAGAACAAAAAGGGTTAGTCCAACACAATACTGTCTAAGCCACTGCAGGCTCCACTTAGAGACACTGGGTTAAGAGAAGCAATTTATGGTTAAAGTGTCTTTCTCATAGAAAAGTGTCCTGACTGGACACAAACCCACTATCCGATGACTAAATCGTCCGATTAGGTTGTCATTGATGGTGTTATCTGGAATCTTTTTGAATTACAACTAATTTAAACCTGTGAAATCTGATCTAAACATTTTGTCCACAGGTTTTCATGAGAAAACAAAAAACTCTGTCCGACAAAATGAACCAAAACCACAAAGACCAAAGTGGTGGTCAGGAGGCATACCACTAGGGATGAGAGATTGTGAAAAGGGCTTACTAATTACCTGTTCTGCCAATGGTTTCGGGATGCCCATTCCACAGAGTGTTTCTACATCTTCTTTTTTGATTGTCTGACAACCCTCCGGCTCTTGTCTAACCCCAGAGGGCCTCGTTGACTCACTCATCCTGGGCACAGGGAAACAAAGATAAATGTAATTTATAAGTATAAAAATGTATTGTCAGTTTGACTGATCTATTACTAAACTCATGGGAGTGCATGCTTTTAAAAGATAACAATGATTTGGGGTTGAACATAGGAAAACTAAGTAAAGCAGGATGTGACATAGGTTTATAAGCCACCATGGGCTATAAAACGGCTATAATAGGTCTAGATGGCTCAGATGGCACATGTAATGCGCCAACAAGTTAATCCAGAGGTACTTGACTTAAATCTTGCACTGGTCAATGTGTCTTTGTTGAACCTCTAATCATATACAATTTACCAAGTCAGTTTCCTTGTTTAATAGTGTAAACATAAAGGCCTAGTATTATGTTTTAATGATAATGCTCAATCCACTCAAAATTTCAAAAGGCTCAAGATTTCTGCAAAAAACTAGGGTACTTTTTATCTATAAAATCATCACCATGTTTCTTGTCAGACCTTTGTGACCTTTACTAATGCCTGAAACAAGGCAATATGTACAAAAGCTGAAAGTATTACTAATATACAAACTATTGGCTTCATCAATAAAACATACCCTGTACTAATACTATTAGTACAGGGTATGTTTTATTGATGAAGCCACGAGTTTGTAAGGCTTCAGAGCAGACAGTATTAACTTGAATTTATCATTTTGTAAACCATTGAAATAATCATGTATGATACTTTGTCTGTAGTAAATGATATCTTTAGGCTATTTATAGGACCTTTCATATTATGCGAAAAACACATTTTGAGTTGAAGGCGCCGGTCAGTAGATCTGTAACAGAGCACTAGGTCTATTTAATAATAATAATAATAATAAGACTTGTAATGCGCACATATCCACCCTGCTGGGTGTTCAAGGCGCAGTAAAACCAAAAACAAAACAAAAACAAAACATAACACAAAGAAAAACAGACACAACAAAATTAGTCATTGAAAACCTGTGACATAAGATAAGTTTTGAGAAGAGACTTGAATTTTGCAGTACAAAGACAAGATCGAAGATTAAGTGGTAGAGAGTTCCAGATGCGTGGCGCGGCTGAAGAAAAAGACCTGTCACCCCATGAGTGTCGAGACTTGGGTTCAATGAGGAGAAGCATAGAACTTGATCGAAGATTCCTTGATGGAGTGTAAACTTGAAGCAGTTCAGAAATATAGTGGGGAGCCTTGCCATTAAGAGCTTTGTGGACAATGAGCATCAGCTTGAAGATGATTCGTTGAGAGATAGGGAGCCAGTGTAGTTGTTTCAGAATGGGGGTGATAGAACAGGATTTTCTAGACAGTGTCACAATGCGGGCAGCAGTATTTTGGAGCCGTTGAAGTCTGGAAATCTGGTTGTTAGGAAGACTGTAGAGAAGAGCATTGCCGTTGTCAAGACGAGAAGTAACAAATGCGTGAATGACCTTTTCAGTGGCACTTTTGTCCAAGTACTGGCGAATCTTACCTATATTCCTGATGTGATATGATGATAAACGAACAATGTTGTTGATGTGTGGCTGAAGTGTCATTGATGAATCAAAAATAACCCCTAAGTTCCGAGCTTTCAGCGAGGGAGCTATCCGAGCATCACCGATGGAGATGTATGGCACTGAAACCTTAGTTAACTGTTGACGTGACCCAAATAGAAGGAACTCTGTCTTATCATCATTTAACTTCAGGAAGTTTTGTTGTGTCCAACGTCGAATCTCTTGGATGCATTTCTCAAGTCTTGCAATAGATGCATTGGCGTTTTCTTGAGAAGATTTAAACGTGGATTTAGGTGGATGAAGTGGCACCAATCCATTTACTTCACTAAGATGACATAAAAGTGTCGGATTTGTGGACTGTTTCAATCAATCATAACATTTTTAGACTTAAAGCCATTATACACTTTCGGTACAATAACAAACAAACAAAGTTCACAGATTTACAAATAACTTACAGGGAACAGAAGGTAATGGTGAAAGACTTCTCTTGAAATATTATTCCATACAAACAAATTAATGCTTTACTTTTTGAGAAAACATTAAAACGATATCAATTCTCACAGAGAATAACAAATTTATTTTGAACACATTGTCATGACACGAGGAAACATGCGGAAACAAGGGTGGGTTTTCCCGTTATTTTCTCCCGACTCTGATGACCGATTGAGCCTAAATTTTCACAGGTTTGTTATTTTATATAGAAGTTGTGATGCACGAAGTGTGGGCCATTGGACAATACTGTTTACCGAAAGTGTATAATGGCTTTAATAGAGACTGTCTGACAATCACTAATTATTGTCAAGTGACAATTGACATGGTCAACCCGACATGCCTGACCACCTTCCTCAATGACGTTATCACCGTCACTGAGTGACACTGTGACAGGTCAACCAAACTGACGACTGAACTGGTCAATAACAAACATAGTTATCCTACCGTACCGGCATGTTGATTGATAAAAATGTTTGTTTGGAACACTGACAGTGACACTGTATCTGTGTGTGGTGTACTGACTGACACTGTCCCTGTGTGTGTACTGACACTGACACTCTGACCTCTGACTAGTGACAGTGACACTGAACGGAAAAGTAAACATCATAAATAAGCACTTATATAATAGGAATCACTTCCAATTTTTTGTTATGTTACCTAAATACTTGACACCATTGATTGCTAGAATATGAATTTACAGTCTAATAACTTACGTGAGTGACGACAGTTGTTTGGGGAGATCAAACCATAATAAACAACGTTAGACAGGTACCCTAAAAATTAAGTCTATTATTATTGCGAAAGTACGTCTGGGAGCTGAATACCGGTAAAAATGAAGAGCGCCCTCACTCGTTTGCTTAGTCAATTATTATTATTGTTTCGACTCAGGGCGTGGGGGATGGGCCGTCGCCTACTAACACAGTTATTAGGGCTACAAAAAAAGAAACGTTATAATGTTCGGGTAGGCCAAGTGTGTGAGGGATAATAAATCAATCATTATAGTCACATGTTGTAATGGTCTCTTATCGAAGACATTTCATGTTAAAACATTTTTTTTTGTATCGATCACCGAGTCCTTCTACACTAAAAGTAGCGTAATTTGTTAACCTTCGACTCGGCGAGACACATGGATAGTTTGTGGGTGAATCAAAGTTCCACCTTTTTGGGCAGATGGTACTGATGGTGCTTTTGACGTATGAATGTTGGCCCCAAAGGTAACGTTTTGGGCCACCCTCTCATCCAACGAAACAGATTTTATTTCCCGGATGGTTCGCGCATTTGTCCATACACACCGAAATTTCGCCAACGAAAAAAAAAAAAAAACCCAAAACATTCAAAACAATTCTAAGGTGTGTGGTGTACGTATTTTGCATGGTTTAAAAACTACATCATAAAATCTCGCCACGATGTTAGGATGCATACTCCTTATTACACAAGTCATATTGTGTAAGTCATTCCTTTTGTGTAAAAGATATACTCATATCGACCAATCAAGTAACATGTGTCCAGTTTGAAAATGCAGGATAGTGATCGGTGCAGCTCCTCATCAAGAAGGGATGACCCTCCCATGCCCCCAATCTATTCTCCTGTGATCACAGTCCATTGTTGAATAATAACCAACGGCTATAGATTATTGAAATCCGTCAATTCTCACTCACCTGAAGAGTTTAATACATGATACCCCCCCCCGACTATTACCGTGAAGTTCGGTAGTGGTTCCTCCCCTGGGGGTATTACCCTAGCTGAAACAACAAGAACAATGATTAGAACTATGATTGGCAGCATTGAATGAAATTCTTGTCACGTATAGGACTAGTGAGAATGTTTCGTCTTTTTTTTCGTCTTTTTTTCTCTTCTAGTCAGGCCCAATTTCATAAAAATGCTCAAACACAAACATTATGCTAAGCACAACAAAATTACGCTTACCACAAAAAGGTCAGCCAAACTACCATGTCGCATGTACAATTTGTCCCCTAGGCTTTTTGTGAGAATTGTTTATGTTTTTCTTCTAGTACAGGGTCCATTTTTTTTCAAAGAGCTAGCTGCTAAAGCACGAACATAAAATTATGCTAAGCACAGCACAATAAGTGCTTATCATAGTAAGGTTACCAGCTTAACCATTCACATGTACAATGAAGATTGTGTCATGTTCATCTTCGTCGCAGAAAATTGTTTAGAAATCTGCTTAAAGGCAGTGGACACTATTGGTAATTACTAAAAAGAATTATTAGCGTAAAACCTGTCTTTAGGCAGCTGTGTGATATTATTCTCTTGTCTCCCATCCCAGAAGATGATGTCACAGTATCATGTTTCTGGTAATGTTAAGCTGGAAGCCACATTGGCTCTATGTTAATCAGATCGGAGCCTCAAACCTCATGTAGCCATCATTTTTAGTGTTAATAATTGTCTTTCCTGTTCACAGACGAAAAGAGCCTCTGAGGATGGAACAGATGCTGTGCTATTATTTTTTGGATGTAGACATTACAGTACAGTTTTACACTACAAGAAAGCATGTCTCAATGGCTGATTTTATTCAGAGGTTTTAGTTTATAAAGTTGGCCCGCGGAAGAGGTTTCCCCATAAGGCACTGAACACGTTTGGTAATATTATTGTCAAAGACAAGTCTTATCCCAACATAAGCATAACATAACAACCCTGTGCAAATTTGAGCTTAATTGGTCATCGAAGTTGCGAGAAAATGATGAAAGAAAAAAAGGAAAACATGTTGGACGAATGTGTGCACTTTCAGATAGGAACAAAAGACTTCTGGCTAGAATTATGTTATCATTATTTAATGAGAATTTACCTCTTTCTCAAAAACTACATTACTTCAGAGTTAGTCGTTTCCCACACTGTTTCATATTATCAACAGCTCTCCAATGCTCGTTACCATTATTATTTGTTTTGAGTAATTAACCTATCTCAGTGTACGACTACAAAATGTACACGTTTGGTTTTTAGATCGTTTATAGACAAAAGTATTCAGTAAACACTCGTTTGAAAAAATGCGGTTAGTGTTTTTTAGATATCGCAAAAATCAGGTAGACAGATTTATTGTAGCTGGAATTTCTGAGAACATATCAAACCGAATTAGTTGGGATAAAAATGGGACTTTTACTCATAGCCACGTTGACTTGATTTCCAAACATCTGTTATGCTTTATTATTTGGACCAAAACCCAACCGAAGCACGGTATAAACGAAAGCGCCCCCTGTTGGTGATAAAGTCTGGGCATACCGTGGTTTTACATCTTCTTAGTTTTATCAGCCGCACAACCAACATCATAACCAGCAGTCTATCTACTTCATACATCCCCCAATGCAACTGCATACTTCCTTGGTGGCTAGTTGACCCACTTTATGATAGTGCCCGAGAAGCCATTAGGTAAGGAGGAACTTACCAAAAGTTTGTCACTGGGGAAATAAAGGAAATCAAACCAAATAATAGCAAAAATGGTTCAAAAACAAACAATACCGTCCTTTCTCCTTAAACATGCTCTCTTAAGGCCGGTTTATAGTCAGTCGCGCGATGATCACGCAATGGAAATCTTGACGCGCGATTGCGAGCAAGATTTCCATCGCGCGACCGACTATAAACCGGCCTTAAGACAACACGACGATGCAGCAAAAAAAGAAGACAGCGACGGAAAAAAAATGTTTGTGTGTGCCAAACATGCTTCGCAGTATTTGCGTGTAATTATTAAACAAAACAAAACAAAACGAAACGAAACGAAATGGAACATTTTCTTACTCAAAAGAGAATAAGACACACAAAGTTAAGTGGAACAAAAAAAAGAAGATCGAAGGAGGAAAGAACGGCACAATCATAATATAACTTTGTGTGCATTCCTCGGGGATAGATCGAGACAAACCAATGTAAAATTCTTCCTGTACATTAGAGACAATGATGCCTTTAGGTAGCCTTACTGGCACCCGTGTCAATATTAATTTGATTGTTCCCAGGGGGTACTTTGTGCACAGATAACCTGGGCAAGTCACCCCTGGTATTTAGTTTTAGTTTAAAGGGTGGAAGATTGGCAATGGTGATTCTGACAAACTGAATTTGGTACCCGCTGCCAAAACATAGGATTCGAACTGCCTCTAGCTACCGGGCAACCTCGGTAGTCTAGTTGGTAAGACACTGCTCTAGAATTCGAGGGTCGTGGGTTCGAATCCCACCCGAGTAACATGCCTGTGATATTTTTTCACCAGACTCGGGAAAGTACTGAGTATACAGTGCTAAAACACATCGGTGTATGGGTAAAAAACTAAAATTTATATTCTTTATCCCGATGCAAATTTAACATCTATTGAATTTTGAAGATTTATTCTTAAGGGAAAAAGAAGGGTAAGAAGTTCCGAATACAGAGTACACAACTTACCATGTTAACTAAGTATCAATTAAACATAAACACATAACACATTAAAACAAAAGACTTCAACTATGAGAATGATTTGGTCACTAATAGAGCTTATAAAAAAGAAACATTGAGGAAGCGCGTCATATCCAACAATATAGTTGCACAAAATAAAAAGCTCTTCAGAGTGCATTAATTTGAGAGAAAGTTGTTGTCAACAGACATCAATTTTTAACGCCGTTTTAAGAAATCGCAGAAGATATTTTCATTGTCAACATAATATGAGGCCATTCAACTTCCCTAGGGGACAGGCCTGAAAGGAAGCCAGCTGTTTTAGCTTTAATATCGACCAAACCGGAACAGTGCCGGAATGAGCAATTTCATTTTTTTGGGGAGTGCGGTCCTCAACGAAGCCTGCAAAAACAAGTTGACCGTTTGATTTCTACTGATAGAATGGTCGGGCGTGAAATTACATGTGTCTCGTGGACACAGCCATGTACGTGGACTGTGGGTGATTGTATTTTTCCCGTCTCCCGTCTTGTTCTTGTGGTTGTTGGAGACAGTAAAGGCTTCCTCGTTAATCGAGGAAACTGAATTTTGACAACTTGCCCATAGGCTTACATCAGGCGGCTCCGTAAACACGATGGACGGACAGAATGTTACACAATAATGAAAGCCAAAGGAGATAGCCGAATTGCAATCAGACATTAATACTTGTTGTCTATTCTTGAATGATTTGACGCGATCTTACGGACGTATGAACCAAAATACCACGACAAATTCCTGTGAAGGATCAATTTAACTTTTACTAAAGACCCGAAGTTTTATTGCAAACGTCAAATGAAACCTTTCTGTGTGTACGTATGTGTTGTTTGTTTTGTAGCTTTGTCCATCTTGTTATTAAAACAATAGTTGCTTCATTCTGCATAACAATGTTTCAGTAACACAAGGCATAGTCATGGCTACTTTCTCAAGTTGCGCGACTGTGGGGAGTTATAGAGCGTGATTTGCAGAGTTGTCCAAAATATAAAGTGGTCTTTAGAACACGCAGTGTAAACACGGTAATTTAATTATTGTTAACTTCTGTCGTGTATTTTTGCGATAATTTAATAGACCTTATTGAATGAATGAATAAAAAATTTCCACCAAATTCACCCACACGACATCGTGAATGCCATAAATTAGAATGAAATGCTTCATTCTGTAAAGGTTGCAGTGCCACAGGGTGCAGTACAGTCATGGGTACTTTTTCAAGTTGCTATAGACTGTGTGTAGAAACATGGTTGTGGGCATGCTTTGCCGAGTATTACCCCTTGACCTTTAGAACTTGCTGTATCATTGCACCAAGTTCACTCACAGGACACTATGGACGCAATTATTATAATTCAACATCACATCGTCACTCAAACTAAAGACAATTCCCGTTAATTCATGTTGTAAAGGTTGCAGTGCCACAGGGTATAGTCATCGGTAGGGTATAGTCATCGGTACTTTTTCAACCTGCTTGACTGTGTGCAGTGTAAGACAAGCGAGTGGGCCACGTCGATTTGTCCATTCCCTTGACCTCCACAGCCTGCTGCATGCAACGTCATCAAGTTCACTTACAGGACGCGATGAACGTCAGAATTAGAAATAGATTTATCCAAACTATAGACAATAAAATGCGTCTTTATTTAAAGGTTGCAGTGCCACATGGCATGGTCATGGGCACTTCACAACCTCGACTGTATGCAATATTAAAGTGCCAAGCGAATCGGCTTCGTCGAGTTGTGCAAATGCCCCTTGACCTTTATAACTTGCAGTGCAATGTCATCAAGTTCACTCACAGGACACCATGGATGCCGGAATTAGAAATCACCATCACATTTTCAGCCAAACCATGGACTGCTAAGTGTAAGACAAGTCGTTCTCGAAAGTCTAATATTGGACAGACTCGATGAGCCCTCTTTACAGTGCTATTATGGGGGTACACAGTTGCCGGCTAAATGGTTTGATCTGTAAAACGAGACATCTTCTAGGGTGTCAGCAGGGCCAATACATGAGATGCCTGCCTCATTTTGGACCAATACAGTCTTGGAATATTGCATTCCTGACTCGTGACTGAAGTCAGGAAATATTTGTTTGCGAAACTCGAGCGAACCCACACAGTGTGATTTGCCGCGTACTGTACATGTATGTCTGTCTAGTGAACCGGCACAACCATGGCAAGAACACATGCATGGTTAAAATGGATGGTTAATGTGATAAACAAGTCTCACTGCATGTGTTTAGCCACTGAGCGAATACTTGTGTAATTAATTAATCTTTTTTCAATTATATTTTACCCACTATATTGTTGTCAATATGTTTTTATGTAAACAATCCTTTAATTATCTGGTAAAGTTGAAGTGTAAACGGATCATACACAAATTATTTGTTGATCTTAGTTCTTCAAATAATTTGTTCCAACCAATTCCCTTAATTGTTGGAGTAAAAGCTCGAAAAGTTCGATTACAGCTAATATGAACTCGAGTGGTGTTCATACATTATATAATGGAACTACAAAATCACCCCGACGTTGCACAAATTAAACCATCCAGATATTTGTGACCACGCTGTTGTTCAATCGTAGTGTAAACTATCATGTGACATAGGCTTATCATTGCCTTTTTTTTATTTTTTTATTTTTATTTTTTTAATAATGGCAACAAATTGCACTTATAACATCAACCGAAATCAAACGACTACTCTACAATATTGCCATTAAATTTAACTGTCAAGGATTGTACGCGATGTATGCCCATTCTTATAAAATCCCCTAGGATCAAAATCTGGCCGTAAAAAGAACATCCCTTCTGTATAGAAGACTTCAAAATTGCTGAGTCTTTAATTTCATCGCAATTTCTAGCTTCGGAGTAGGATTTGGTTAGTTTGCTCTGAAAATGCTCAATTCAAAACCAGTGAGTATTCTGAAGTGTCTTTGGTTTGTCTGGAGGACCGTGTTTAATAAAGGACTTATTGGCGGTTACCCGGGAGTCAACCAATAACGTTGCTCGCTGTGTGTACAGCTGTACAACAAGAAGTGTTTTGACAATAGTGTAAATCTGCTGCAGACTGTAGTCAAAATAATTGCCCTGAATGTAACCCTATCGTGTAGTGTCATCACCACAGGCCGCGGCGAGGAGGTACATTTTTAGGCACAAGCAATTTCTTCCAAAAGAGGTGATTTTGTACGATACTAGCGAAAGGTGCGGCTTTTGCTATATTGAGTGTTCCTTACTCACTCTATGCGATTGTCTTTTTCCGAAATTCACCGCCCTTCACGCTGGCCCGGCAGCTTGGCAAACGTTTCTGCCGCCGGTGGGACCATCTCACATAGATGCTCGTAAATCGCCGTGTTGCATAACATTAATTGTTGAGACCCAAAACAGAAAATGTTCGCAATAAAAAAACAAAAACATAACTGCTAAGGCTAGTATTTGAATTTTATTAGAAGTAGGTTAACTAGTTTTCACACACGGAAACTTGATGCCTTAAAACTTCATAACTTGTCACTTTTTTTCTGGATTTGTTTAAATGCTTCACGTACTAAAATAATTATGCTGTATTAAACACACTTCTAGGCAACCTTAACATGCAACGGAAATGCGGGTTAAAATCTGACCAATGGATGGTCAAGTGAATACTCCCTTGCAAGGAGGAACCTGATTGGTGCGTTCGATACTCATGTAAGATAAAGTGATCCTCCCTTTTGCAAACAAACCATTCATAAAGCCAAGTAGTTCAGTAATGGCATGAAATGCAGCGTATTTTATTCACAAATCTGTATCCATAAATTGAAAGACTGATTTCAGACTTCCCGTTATCGAGTTATACATTGATTGTCAAGACCCCGACAGAAGGAATTGATTGTGAATTGTTTGGGAAATTCACTTTTCTCCCTCTTCTCAGTGAAGCCGACTGCCATTGCAATTAGGTCATGAAATATGTCATTGATTTTCTATTTAATTTTGCGCGGGAAAAAGTTGAAGATAATTGAATTACTTCGGTAAGGCGCACGATTCCCCCTGTCTCGGAGTCTTATAAGTGTGTTAAAATTGCACCGCCATTTCTAAACCACACCCCCCTTTTTGTATAAATCGGGATACCCGTTTAGAATTTATTTTGCTTGGCGGCTCCCCTTACAACAATCGATGTGGTTTATATGGGGCGGACATAAGAACAACATCACATAACGACACAGCATGTGCAAAGCTATTGCATTTAAATAAACCTATTAACACTGGCGCGCTTTTTATAAGCGCAACCTTCTTCCCCCGACACAGCGGTAGGGACTTATGTCACTTCGACAACGCGAACGCTGCATGGTATGCATAAAGGTTGGCGCCGTGTTGATTGTGTAATCTAAACGGTTGAAATTTACATAATCTGTCGTAAGTTGGGATTTAATTTGTTTAAGGAATAACTTCACAAGGATATCATCTACAAAATAAATAAACATTGAGGATTATAATGAAAACTTTTTGTACATTCAAGAGGTCATGCATAATTGTCAACTTATTGCAATGATATTAATTACAATTCGTGAGGACGACCACGCACAAAATTAAAGTTATTTCCGACGTTGGTTTAGCCTATAATATTAGTATTTCCTTTATTTATCCAGGGTGAGCCAAATCAGTAAAAAAAATGGTTTCCATTTGGGCCCTGCGAACAAACTAACATGTTAAAAACGTCCCTATATAGATGTACAGGATCTTTAATAGAATTTGATTTATATGAATGTACAATAAATAAAAGGCGAGAAAAACTGCCAAGAAGTACAAAAAAGCGACTCACAATATAGTGTTCTTCTTTTCATATTTTTCGCAAGTCCAATGTAACCAATTCCCTTAAGATTACAAGACCCCGAAACTGTTCGGCAGAAAATATTGCTAAGCAAATATCTTTGCTGAGCAAACAATGAAATGGGCACAGTCACACCAAAGCAACATCTGGCTAAAGAAGTTTTACTGCTTTCAGGCTTAATGCAATATTGGGCACTGCTGTGATACTTGGAAAGTCTCTTAGCTTGCCCCTTTAAGACTTCTGTTTTGCGTCTTGATTCTTAAGAATTATACACATGTGTTATTAGCTACAGGTAAGCATATAATGGTTATCCATAAGACATAAGATTAAGGATTGATGCATACGTGTTTTAAAACATTTCGACAAAACCTGTGTGGTATTTCTTTAACGGTGATCAATGTGTGAGGGCTACACTTTACTGATTTTGGCTATCGACCCAAATCAACTGCCACCAGGGGCACGTTGCCATTTACTCATGGGGCAGAACAAATAAACTTAAAAAAGGCAAAATTAGGCCTACTGTCCAAAATACAGAGTCTCGTGTAAGCACAAACTTATTTAACAATAAGTTAAACTTAAATCAGATAGATTGAGGAGTTCTTTATCCAAATATGTTTGTGCTAAATGTTGAACATTCTGTCATCGCCGTTACAATTTCCCCAATTAAGTTGGACCTCTCCCCTTGCGAGGCAATATGTACACCCCCAAAAAGTTAGCACATAAAAGGTATACTATTACAATGGTTCAACATCAATACCTCAGCCGTTGTGTCCTAGTGGTGCGATTTTTAAGATCAACTCTGCCAATTTAGCGGGGCAGGTTTCGTTCTGGCGAACTGGACAGCGAGCGATTCGCCAGATGTGATCACGGTAACCCGAGTCTCAGGTCCAGTAGGAGAACCCGTTTGCAAAGATTGCATTTCTCTTTTCCAATCGTAATTCTTAGTTTGATAGATGACTTCGCGAGCAGCCATTCTGTCTGGGGTTTGTGATTTGAGAAAGCATTTTGAAACTTGCCGACTGTAAAAGTTCAACTGATTAAGTTCCGGTAATTCCTGAATACCTATGCCGTTTCTTCAATATTTTCATTTGTCTTTCTTAAAAGACAAATGCCAATACCACGTGGTAAAAGGTAAACGAAGGGATGTACTTTTAAGCATGCCGATCCCGGCTCTCATTGTGAAAGAAAAGCTTTCTCTCCCAACATCTAATTGCATTCTTAAACCATGGGAGAAAATAAAGCAAACACCCGGAGGACATCTTAATGTAAATGTTGACATAAGTAAACATTCAATCCCGTGTATTCAGCAAGAACGTATACACACTCGCAATCTATCTCCGCCTTTTGAGTTACACTGTTGATTTAAACATTCTCAACTTTGTCCAACTTTAGAGATATTGATTAAAAGAAACACATGATGAATTCAGGACTATTTAACTTTAACATTTAAGGCTCTGTTTAAAGTTAATGGAAGTTTTTCTATAAACACGAAAAAGAAGTGATCTGAACGGTTGACTCCCTTGCCTCGGTCGCTCTGACGTACGTACGACAACAGCTCATATCGAGGGACCGGTAGCTTGCTTCCTCGGGCCGTTAAAACCTGTTGTTAGAAGGCCAAGAAATGTTGGACTAAACGACACTGCCCGAGATGCCGACAGACTACCCCCAAAACCTGGCCGTGACATACGCAGAAAGAGACAAATTATCCACGTACACCTTCGGAACTAAATATCCATCAGGAAGAAAAATCCCCGTCCTAATTTCTTTTTTTTTAAACGACGGGGATGTTTTGAAAAAGCACGGGGCGGACACGTTACCTGGAGAGAGGAGGCGATGGTGATTATTCGATTAAAGGCACTTTTACCTCCGGTGTACTTGGACGAAAACTGCATTTTATGACTGCCCCTTGGGTTCCATTTACACATTTAACCAGTTTTGACTATTACTGTCACTAGGTGTAATATGCCTACTTGCAATTTGCCAGATAATTCTCCCATCTTCTGTTTTGGCCAAGTTTTTAAACATGCTATTTTCTCTTCATTATCGCTGCTGTAGTAATTCGATTGGGAATGTGGCCTCCTAGGGATCTTCTTATCGATTCTTTGTTGAGTGGTCAACGTAATTATTCATAATAAACTGAAGGTATTTCCCTTAATGGACATCAGACAAAATGACACCCATAAGTCAGTAAAATATTAACGGAGTGTTTACTACGATGATGCATACCAAACAAGTGTTTCTTAATCAATATTTTCTTTTTTAATTTTGAATCATAAAAGCAAGACATGTTGTCAATTAAGACGATTACTGTTAAATACATCATATAAAATATGCCAACGAACATGGTGTGTATAAACTCTAATGAAAATTCTGTGTGTTTAAAACAACAGGGTACACATGTTGTGTAACAATTGGTCAGTATTGGGTAAAAACAAGTACATTGTTTTGTTTGTCTTACCCCTCATGCGTGTGTCAAATTCAATCCACAATGGAAAAGGCAATGCAGTACCCCAACAAAGGGTGGGCAATCAAAAAGCATAACCAATGTCCAAATCACCAATGTCCAAATCACCCAAGACGTAAATAAAACACCCTTTTTAACCTCAGGCAGTTTAACTTTTCATACGAAAACTTCTCCATAATATGAAAACAATTTGATTCACAATGTAAATGGGTATAATATTGTTTACAACCTCGTTCTCATGGTCTCATCCGTAATTCCCATTAAGATTTGTTGCTCAATTAGCTCCGATTTGTTTGAGACGAAATACCAAAAGTTCGCGAGTGCTTGAAAGTTCACTGGGTTATTATAACACCATTGTACTGTAAGCTCTTCCAGATGACTGAGCCATGATGCGCGATACTAGGCCAACTGTACTTTGTAACTAGGCTACATTTCGCATCCCTAAATCCCTCATAAAGGGGGGGGGGCTACTAAATCTGTTGATTTGAAATAAGTCTGGCAAAGCAAGCAGGCTAACATAATCTATTCGTCAACCCATCAGCAATGAATTAGCTGTTAATCTAGCGGAAAATATCTACTTGGAGCCAAGATTTGGTTTTAATAATGCGCATGGTATCATCTGATATGTCATAGGACCCGCAAACGACATATTTTCTCCAAAGGGTGAACTTAGACGGCTATGCCATCTGGAAAATTATTAGAACACCAAAAAAAAGCTGTAATGCCCAGTGGTTTGACAACTTAAAAGAACACCCGAGTAGATACAATCACAACCGTTCACTTGATGATACCATAATGTGTACGAATGTACTGGGGTCCCAACAGGAGAAGAAACCATGCAAACCACTTTCAAAGAGCTGGGCTCAATTTCATAGAGCTGCTTAAGCACAAAATTTTGCTTAAGCAAAAAAATCCGTGTTTAGTAAAATCAGATTACCGGCCAAGACTCCACTCAATTGTTATGCTAAGTAAACAACAGCTAAACACCAGTCACAAGCAATGTATATGGCATGACATTTTTTTCCAGTAACATGTGAGAAATAAGCGAGCTATTTGTGTGCTTAAGCATTTTTTTTGCTAAAGCAGCTCTATGAAATTGGCCCCTGCTTGATGAGCGTGCACAATACATAGCTCAACAAACCCCTGTTTATAACAACATTAGCTGAATACCAGTTACAAAATGGGACGCTGAGACATAGTGTTTTGGCAATATTAGCTGAATACCAGTTACAAAATGGGACGGTAAGACATAGTGTTTTGGCAACATTAGCTGAATACCAGTTACAAAATGGGACGCTGAGCCATTGGGACGCTGTGTTTTGGCAACATTAGCTGAATACCAGTTACAAAATGGTACGGTGACACATAGTGTTTTGGCAACATTAGCTGAGTACCAGTTACAAAATGGTACGGTGACACATAGTGTTTTGGCAACATTAGCTGAATACCAGTTACAAATTGGGACGCTGAGCCATAGTGTTTTGGCAACATTAGCTGAATACCAGTTACAAAATGGGACGGCTAGGCATAGTGTTTTGGCAACATTAGCTGAATACCAGTTACAAAATGGCACGGTGACACATAGTGTTTTGGCAACATTAGCTGAGTACCAGTTACAAAATGGTACGGTGACACATAGTGTTTTGGCAACATTAGCTGAGTACCAGTTACAAAATGGTACGGTGACACATAGTGTTTTGGCAACATTAGCTGAGTACCAGTTACAAAATGGTACGGTGACACATAGTGTTTTGGCAACATTAGCTGAATACCAGTTACAAATTGGGACGCTGAGCCATAGTGTTTTGGCAACATTAGCTGAATACCAGTTACAAAATGGGACGGCTAGGCATAGTGTTTTGGCAACATTAGCTGAATACCAGTTACAAAATGGTACGGTGACACATAGTGTTTTGGCAACATTAGCTGAATACCAGTTACAAATTGGGACGCTGAGCCATAGTGTTTTGGCAACATTAGCTGAATACCAGTTACAAAATGGGACGGCTAGGCATAGTGTTTTGGCAACATTAGCTGAATACCAGTTACAAAATGGCACGGTGACACATAGTGTTTTGGCAACATTAGCTGAGTACCAGTTACAAAATGGTACGGTGACACATAGTGTTTTGGCAACATTAGCTGAGTACCAGTTACAAAATGGTACGGTGACACATAGTGTTTTGGCAACATTAGCTGAATACCAGTTACAAATTGGGACGCTGAGCCATAGTGTTTTGGCAACATTAGCTGAATACCAGTTACAAAATGGGACGGCTAGGCATAGTGTTTTGGCAACATTAGCTGAATACCAGTTACAAAATGGGACGGCTAGGCATAGTGTTTTGGCAACATTAGCTGAATACCAGTTACAAAATGGCACGGTGACACATAGTGTTTTGGCAACATTAGCTGAGTACCAGTTACAAAATGGGACGCTGAGACATAGTGTTTTGGCAATATTAGCTGAATACCAGTTACAAAATGGGACGGTAAGACATAGTGTTTTGGCAACATTAGCTGAATACCAGTTACAAAATGGGACGCTGAGCCATTGGGACGCTGTGTTTTGGCAACATTAGCTGAATACCAGTTACAAAATGGTACGGTGACACATAGTGTTTTGGCAACATTAGCTGAGTACCAGTTACAAAATGGTACGGTGACACATAGTGTTTTGGCAACATTAGCTGAATACCAGTTACAAATTGGGACGCTGAGCCATAGTGTTTTGGCAACATTAGCTGAATACCAGTTACAAAATGGGACGGCTAGGCATAGTGTTTTGGCAACATTAGCTGAATACCAGTTACAAAATGGCACGGTGACACATAGTGTTTTGGCAACATTAGCTGAGTACCAGTTACAAAATGGTACGGTGACACATAGTGTTTTGGCAACATTAGCTGAGTACCAGTTACAAAATGGTACGGTGACACATAGTGTTTTGGCAACATTAGCTGAATACCAGTTACAAAATGGGACGGTGACACATAGTGTTTTGGCAACATTAGCTGAATACCAGTTACAAATTGGGACGCTGAGCCATAGTGTTTTGGCAACATTAGCTGAATACCAGTTACAAAATGGGACGGCTATAGGCATAGTGTTTTGGCAACATTAGCTGAATACCAGTTACACAATGGTACGGTGACACATAGTGTTTTGGCAACATTAGCTGAATACCAGTTACAAATTGGGACGCTGAGCCATAGTGTTTTGGCAACATTAGCTGAATACCAGTTACAAAATGGGACGGCTAGGCATAGTGTTTTGGCAACATTAGCTGAATACCAGTTACAAAATGGCACGGTGACACATAGTGTTTTGGCAACATTAGCTGAGTACCAGTTACAAAATGGTACGGTGACACATAGTGTTTTGGCAACATTAGCTGAGTACCAGTTACAAAATGGTACGGTGACACATAGTGTTTTGGCAACATTAGCTGAATACCAGTTACAAATTGGGACGCTGAGCCATAGTGTTTTGGCAACATTAGCTGAATACCAGTTACAAAATGGGACGGCTAGGCATAGTGTTTTGGCAACATTAGCTGAATACCAGTTACAAAATGGTACGGTGACACATAGTGTTTTGGCAACATTAGCTGAGTACCAGTTACAAAATGGTACGGTGACACATAGTGTTTTGGCAACATTAGCTGAGTACCAGTTACAAAATGGTACGGTGACACATAGTGTTTTGGCAACATTAGCTGAATACCAGTTACAAATTGGGACGCTGAGCCATAGTGTTTTGGCAACATTAGCTGAATACCAGTTACAAAATGGGACGGCTAGGCATAGTGTTTTGGCAACATTAGCTGAATACCAGTTACAAAATGGTACGGTGACACATAGTGTTTTGGCAACATTAGCTGAATACCAGTTACAAATTGGGACGCTGAGCCATAGTGTTTTGGCAACATTAGCTGAATACCAGTTACAAAATGGGACGGTAAGACATAGTGTTTTGGCAACATTAGCTGAACACCAGTTACAAATTGGGACGCTGAGCCATAGTGTTTTGGCAACATTAGCTGAATACCAGTTACAAAATGGGACGGCTATAGGCATAGTGTTTTGGCAACATTAGCTGAATACCAGTTACAAAATGGTACGGTGACACATAGTGTTTTGGCAACATTAGCTGAATACCAGTTACAAAATGGTACGGTGACACATAGTGTTTTGGCAACATTAGCTGAATACCAGTTACACATTGGGACGGTGAGACATAGTGTTTTGGCAACATTAGCTGAATACCAGTTACAAAATGGGATGGTGAAACATTATATTGTTTTGGCTTGCAACCTTAATTTGATAAGCATTAGTTGTTTTGTGCTTAGCTAATTTTGCTAAATACACTGAACACTATTGGCAATTGTCAAAGACCAGTCTTCCCACTTGGTGTATCTCAACATATGCTTACAATAACAATCCTGTGAAAATTTGAGCTTAGTCGGTCGTCAAAGTTGCGAGATAATAATGATCAAAAATCACCCCTGTCACACGAAGTTGTGTGCTTTCATATGCTTGAGTTCGATACCTCAATTTCTAAATCTGCGGTGTCGAATTCAAATTCGTGGAAAAATACTTCTTTCTCGAACAAATTATTACTTCATAGGAAGCCGTTTCTCACAATGTGTTATACTATCAACATCTCTCTATTACTCGATACCAAGAAAGGTTTTGTGCTAATAATTATTTTGAGTAATTACAAATAGTGTCCACTGCCTTTAATCAGCTCCATGCAATTTGACATTGGCTGCAGTTGTTTCTTTGTTTTGTTTGTTCTTTAGTGAACAAGTGATAATGGTGTATTATTGCGCAAGGAATGTCTGTTGTATTATAAGTTATACTTTACTACACAATCAACCTCTGACAAGCAAGCATGCTGTAAAATTCCATTTTAAAGGGAAGGTACACGTTTGGTAATTAATTAAAACAAATATTAACTTAAAAACTGACTTGGTAACGAGCATTGGAGAGCTGTTGATAGTATACAACATTGTGGGAAACGACTCCCTCTGATGAGGTATCGTAGTTTTTGAGAAAGAGGGAATTTTTCACTAAAATGATAGGAGACTTCTAGCTAGAAGTATTTTATTCATCTGAAAGCACACGAATTCGTCAAACTAGGGTGTTTTTTTTTCATCATTTTCTCGCAACTTCGGTGACCAGATGAGCCCAAACTTTTTGATTGGATACAGCAAGTGAGAACACTGGTCTCTGACACTTACCAAACGTGTACAGTGCCTTTAAGGCAACTCCTTGTCTGCCATGCCAAGAACCAGATAACCACATCTTTCCAAAATCAAAAATGCGTTTTTCGATTGGTTAGAGGGAAGGACGGGTGTTGATTAGCAATATCCAACAAGATCGAACAGATTACATTGCACGGCCTGATAACGGAAGCTTGTTAATATCATTGATGATATATTTACCTGCAATTCCCCTTGGGAAAACAAATTCCAATGAAAATTAATTTTATCGAGACATCTTGAGCCCGAAGGTTCGTAAGACGATTAACAGTGCAACTGGAGAGGGGAAGATCAGATTCGTGCATAAGGGATGCGAGGACTTATACTTCTGAACCTCTATCGCAATAGACAAGTTTTACTGTAAATCGATGCTACAAGATCAGTCGATGGATTTAAGTCATTGCAAGTTGAGTATAATTATTAGTAATCTTGCATCAAATCCCTTATTAGTTAATCCTACCAGATTACTTCCGATAATTAATCTGCTTCAAAGAGGTGTTGGCTCTGAGCCATCAACTTTTTTTTTTTTTTTTTTTTAAACCACACCTCTTCAAAAATTTTGTTTGACGTAGATTCCGATCAGCTAAAATCTCATTTCTAGCTAGTTTTTTGGGTCATGCCACGCCGAGACCCGGAATCTTGTTAAAATCTTACTCGGGAGATGTTTTATACATCTTTAAAAAGTGCAGAAGTAACCAACAACACAAAACAAGCGTACTATGGAACAACTGATACATCTCAACAACATAATGGCGTCTTGATTTTGTATACGATGTAAGACACATGGCAGAACTGATCCCAATACCATTTTCCTGTTCTTTTGAGACGTAGTGTAAGAGAAGATTGCTTAAAGACGCTGGGGTTTAATGAACACATTAAGACAAATCCTACCCCAGCAGACTAATTACCACAGATAGAACTGTGGGATGTTTACGATCAGAAACAAAAGTGCACTACTTTGGCAATGAATGATCATCAGTATTTATAAAAAAATTACGACACATTGGATACAGATCATACTAAGCTATAAAGTTGAGTACAATTACAAACGGAGAAGACACAAAATGAATTGAATATTATGGTTAGGATGCGGTTAAGGTAAGAACCCGAGCGGTATGATTGACTGGGGTGGGGGGGGGGTTGTAGAAACAAATGCCAACAAAATCACGTTTTGAAATTAAGAAGGAATTAGAACATTGTAGCCACCTTTCGCCCTATTAAGCATTACTCCCCTTATTGGTTATTCAAAAGTTCTTGTTTAATTTGTATCAAATTGATAATTGGTCAACCAAGCGCCTTCGATACCGACCTGGTTGAAATTGATAATGTACTTATGCATTCAAGTCAAGCAATTCACAAGCATGAATCACACGGATCGAATCCCATCAGTTCACGGCTCTCTCATCAGCAGCGAACCCCCGCAAATAAAACAAACCCCCACTATTATTACCAGGACCCTTTTCTACCGGTTTACGATCAATGGAAATCCGTTTCTTCTAATTACTGGAAAGCAGATAGGGTTACAATTCCCATGGTGCTATTGCCAGGCTATCCCGTGGGTTTATCCCCTCTGCCCCCTCATATTGCTGACATCGTGTATCTCGACGCATTGTGAGTGCATCTGATTTTACTTTAAACGACATCGAACTATTTTTCTTGCCAAGTTTCGATGACCAGTTTCCTGTGTCCATTTCCCAGACTGAAATTTATTCAAACATGGCCTCGTGTCCGGTTCTGGTGCCGATTCTTAAAAAAAAATTCGAGTTTTTCTGAGACGTAAGTATTGATTGGTTTAAGTGACAAAATATGTTGCTTGCGTGCATAGGAATACGTAGTTTGGAAAGTTCAAATACTCCTAAAAAAAAAGGAGGGCACGAAGCTATCATTTTCCAAGTGCTTTGCAGGTGTATACGCCAACTCGTTTTCTGCGCGCGTGTACTGTTTTCCATTTACACATTACATAAGTCATTCTATAAACAACCGTCGCCATGCTTGTTGAAAACAAGTGCAGTACTTTATGAATTAGGGGTCAATTTTTCTAAACCCTAAAACTGAGGGACACTTTATTTTATAAAAAGAAGTATGGTCTATACTTTTTACAACATGACGGCTTCGCTTAGTGGTTTTAGGTTTGAGGGATCGCTGAAGAAAACCTATTTGTCAAAGCTGTCGCCAGAAGTCGACTTTGGACCGTCAAAATAGATGCACTTTATGCCCGTCTATTGAAATTTTGCAAACATCTTTGTATCGAAGTCAATGATAACTACATGCAAACCAAGGAAACCGTGGATTAAAAATGGTCTGGTTCCGCATTGCTGCAATAGTATGTGCGTATTCGTGATTCACCTTTCGTACAGGGAACATGACACGGATGTCTGTATCCCGACCCCAGACTTCAAGAGAAACCGGCCCAACTGATCATATATCTCAAGATGTTTGATTTTTGAAAGGTGAAGCAGATTTTCTTCCCTGGTGACAGCCAACTCCTTTCAATGGAGCAATCAATATTTAATAATGGTATATGCATCAATGGGACCGTTTATTTGATTTGTTGATGTGGTCCAACATCCCCCTCCCTCATGCAAGGCACACATAATTAACGGCAACCACATGTTAATGAAAGTACATTACGAAGTATGCTCTTCAAACAGTTTGAAGAGAATTAGATTTTGAAATCGGCGTATTGAATGAAACATAAAGTGCAAAGAGCTGTTTATTTTGGAGCAAAATATGGAGGGGGTGTTTACTCTTATTTCGTAAGACCGCTATTATAACTGTTCCGGAATGTGGTATAAAACAGTTTTTCTAAAATTTTTGTTTTTAAGAAACAGGCGTTAAGTTATTCATTTTGAGACACCGATTTGTATCACCACTGAAAACTTTCCTGAGATCTGTGAAACAAATCAAAGGCGTAATATAATTTGGGTAGAATTCGAACCAACGATCTTCGCAATTCTTGAGCATAGTCAACCAACTTGACCACTGAAATTAAGAACGCAACAAACATAATATATCGCTACATTTAAAAAGCCAAAATATTTGAGCATTTTTCTATAGAGGCCTAACACAATGAAATTATTAACTATTCAATGAAAAGAATCATTTTGCGGTAAATGGTAATTTATTTTACGATCTCTGCTTTCTTTATAAAAACAAAACAACCCCAAAATGTTGTTTGACATTAATGATATTCCCCGCAATGACCTCAAAAAACGGGTGATTTGATTCTTTCAAATAGTGAAAAAACAAAACAAAAAAAAACACGATAAAAGTACACATTTTTATTTTTGTTTTTCCATAATGTGTCGACCGTAAAAACAATTAACATTCATTACAGTTAGGACACCGACGCTTTCTACGCCCGATCAACACCAATGATTCATTGCATTTTCAGCATGAAAATGTGCTTTTGTTTGTTTCTGGACAAGATTGCATAAACATAACATACATAATCGATGTTCTACGCGATCTAGCAAGCCGGATCGTGCATAAATACAAGTGATTCAAATTTCTATACATGTTAAAATTTTGTAAGACCATTGACGTTTTCTCTTAGTCCCTTTTTATTCAGAACCGTGAGAACTTGACAAGTTGTGCTAATCTGACTCAAACAAAGTGTTATCGACAAAGAGATTGACCATTTGGACCGGTTTCAACTCGTCAAAATTGTTATTGCGATTGAATTCATCCACAGTTTAAAGGAAGGTATCAACTGTGCTCAGAAATTTTTTGAAAAATTAATATTATATCCGTTTTTGACACAAACTGTCACCAGTATTGTTACACATCTGTCAGCAATACACCAATCAACATGTTTTAAACTACATGGGTAACTGTTTGGATAAGACAAAATGACATGACCGGAACTTGAAACAACGACCTATTGTTTAATTGTACACGGGTTATTTAGCCATAGATGGTCTCCTCAGGTGACAGGTTATTAACTCTTGTTGGTTGCTTTTTCACATTTTGTCAATGTCTGAGTACAATTTCACCTTTAGCCATTTTTCGGCTTTTTTTTTGGTTTTTAAGGTCGCCTAAAAGCGACTCCGATGCAGGTATATATTTTGTTGTTCAATTGTCTGTCACAAAACAAAAACACCGGTAAAACCATTGTTAAGGTATACATTTTACCAAGTCTGGAAGGCGTTGCTTGGCAACGGGGTATTTTTAGGGGGGAAATTGCACAATTTGCATGATCGAGACTTTGCTGGACGTGCCTAAAGAGGAGAAACTGGAAAGGACTTTGGCGAATGGATTGGTTAACGGTCGAATGGACTCTTGTTCCAATGCAGAAAGAACCAGTCAATGCTACACGGCTCAAAAGCAACACTTTCTGTGGAATCGAACGCACGATAAACACAGAGTGGAAAGTGGACTAGAGGTACACACGTGCCTTAAAGGTAATCCAGTTATGAAATTCATATTTATGAAAACCGCACTCACAATATCAAGCCAAACTCTTTCATAGTAATCATCTTCCAAGTGAGTGAGATAACATGAAATGATCAACACATTTTCATCGGAAATAAAACAGATGGGACAATTCAGTAAACTACTCATGACCAAGAAATCGAAAACAAGATATTACTTTTAAAGGTATGATGCATGATTGTTAGCTCTGCAAAGAATAGTCGCAGGAGAAAACCTTAAACTATTTTGCCACAACCCGACTTCCAAGTGAAACAAAACTTTACTTCCTAACCTAATTCTACCTCCATGTCTTAACCAAGTAAGTTTTTACTGCCATAAGTTTTAAGAATGATCACCAAACGTACACATTCCCTTAAAGTAAGTGGACACTATTGATAATTACTCAAAATAATTATTATCATAAAACCTTCTTGATAACGAGAAATGGGGAGAGGTTGATAGTATAAAACATTGTGAGAAACAGCTCCCTCTGAAGTGATGTACTTTTTGAGAAAGACGTAATTTTCCACGAATTTGATTTCGTGACCTCAGATTTAAAATTTGAGGTCTCGAAATCAAGCATCTGAAAGCACACAGCTTCGTGTGACCATTGTGCGACGGGGTGTTTTGCGCTCAAATTTTCACAGGTTTGTTTTTTAATGCATATGTTGAGATACACCAACTGTGAAGACTAGTCTTTGACAATTACCAATAGTGTCCACTGTCTTTAAACTCTCGAACAGTACTATACTCATAGTATTCATAGGGAAGTATATCACATATAAATTAAATTACAGTCTATAAACCGTTTAATCACCAAGCTAAGCTTTTTGTTGTTGCTGTTTATCCTCACTAGTTCAATTCAGACTAAAAGCCTACTTTATAACAAAACGGCTACAATAATTTCAAACACTGAAACCAGACAGGTATAAAACAATTCACTAATTCACTAATTCACCGCAAGGGTCGTGGGTTCGAATCCCACCCGAGTAACATGCCTGTGATATTGTTTTCACAGTACTCGGGAAAGTACTGAGTATACAGTGCTAACACACATCGGTGTATGGGTAAAAAAACAAAATTCACTAACAAGTGATTCTTTTGTATCCAGGGAGAATGAAAGTGCTCTTTCATAATTACTGTCATTATTTTAATCGGCGTCCATACCTTTGTTGACCGCCTAGCCAGTCTAGCAACGCCAAGCACCATTCGTACACTTAAACTAGACATGTCAATGGAACAATTGACACGCCCCAGGAAAAAAAAGAGCCGGCATGGATTGTCTTTAAAGGCACTGGACACTTTTACTAATTACTCAAAATAAATGTTTGCACACAAAATTACTAACGAGCAACGGAGAACTGTTGATGGTGTGCACCATTGTGGGAAACGGCTCCCTCGAAGTAACCTAGTTTTGAGAAAGTGGTAATTTCTCACGTACAAAAAAAACAACCCAAAAAAACAAAACAAACTTACTTCAGCCGAAGCTTTTAAATATACATGTGAAAGCCCACAAAGTTGTGTGCAAACATTATTTTTAATATTTTTGTTTTTCATTAGTTATTTTCTTGCAGCTTCAATGGCCAATTTTATTAAGTTCAAATCTTCACAGAGCTGTTCTGCACATGTTGGGATCCCCCCAAGTATGAATACTTGTCTTTGACAATTACTTTCAAGGTGTCCAGTTCTTTAAGCCCCTTTTTGACAACCCTGGATGATTATGGGATCGTGTGTTTAAAGTGGGACTTGAGGTTGCAGACAAATTGGAACAAACACCACTGTACCTAGACAGCGTAAACTAATGACGATGTCAATGCCACTCTGTTTTACTTGAGATGTTAATGTGTAATGATTTGACTGTTTATTTAACTTGGTTTAGATTTCACCTCAGCGTCCTTGGTTACAGAACTATATTCAAGGACTTACTCTAGATGGTTGTGGAAATGACCATATTTCTGTATAGTAGCTAAACACAGAGTAAAACACTCTTGGACCCCCCCCCCCTTTAAAAGAAATAGTACAAAAATAACGTAACAATGAGTTCGATGATTATGCTCTTTATGCATTAACTGTAGGTCATATGTGACTTCGCAACATGAAAATAATATTGCTGAGGGCAGAACACATGATCAACAAATATAAAACATGGGTCAATATTACGAAAATCTCCAGACAAACAGTTCACATAGTCTGTGACATTAATGCGTAATTTAATAACACGGTAAACGTGGCAGCAGTAAAGATTACTTGAATTATTGTTTCAAACAGATATCCATATGATATGATAGTCTTTACTCAAATTACTGACTGTGCTGTCAAATGCGTCTTATAGACGTGACTGGAATTCAAGGTGATGTCACATTGAGTGCATTAAAGAAAACTGTTTACCCTTGGGTTTGGACCCGTTTGATTGTTTTAATCATTAAGTTATACATGTCGATGTATACAAAACATGATATTTAACTTTCATTTCGAAGGGCGGTGGCCTTGTTGAGATATAGCCGAACATCCGGAGCGAGTTTGTTTAGGCAGGATATACAGGAACATATAATCTACAAAGCGTTACTGCAGAATCGCTTCTCATATTCAAACTTTGGGGGCATTCAAAAGCAACTATTTTGTATAACCTTATTGCTTCGAAGTGCAATGGTTATCAACATGCTTTATGCCATCGAAAGATTTTGTATGCCTCTATCCAATTTATTATACCACCATTCATTTTAAAAGTGATTAGCAAACGTATACCTCCCTTAAAAGACCCACACAAAATGAACTTACCAATGACATTTCTAAAGCTCCTCTTGACAAAAGGCAAGCATCCGCTGATCAAATAATCTGCACTCTTATTCAAAATGGCTATTTGTGCACTCCTATTTCGCGACGAGAACAAGTAGACAGACGAGCGAACACGGACATCCGATAATATCTACTTGAACGTCGATAGCAACAAGTAATATTTGATGATTTTTTTCTTAGGATAAAGAAACTGAGTTTACATCGTTTAATCAAATTACCAACTGAGCTATTCTAATAATATGTTGGTTGTCTTCCCAAATTGTCAAAATCTTTGTTTGGTTGCAATGCTTAACTTTAAGGGTAATTTTAGCACCATCTACTGTAAGCAAAAACTTAAAATGTATGGAAGTTTTTTTTTACGATGAACCAATACATTTTAGCGAGATTGAAAATGTACTTAGACATCGGGCCTACAGATAAACTAGTACAGTAGAGCACCTGACACATGCGCTTCTTGTAAAAGTCTTTCCAGTTAAAAAAAGCAATCCCCAATCGAACAGGATACACTCAGAAATCTGGTGAACACTGTTGTCCAAGTGACCCATTTATCATGTTGGAACTGGGGTAAGTTTACCACTCGATAGCATTCTACATAATTCATCGAAATGTTGCCAAATCTGCAACATGAACCGTCCCCATTAAAATAAACTTTTATTCGAACCCCCCGAATACGATACACGGCACACCATTGATTCCCTGTCACACTGCATGGAAACTAATCGTTGTGCATTCACGCCAGGGGCGACTTGCGAAGGCAATTCGTACACGTGAATCTAAGATTGGTGTATTGGTAATTGGCTAAAATTCATCCCCAAGCCCCGCGGTCGTTAGAATTCCAAGCACTACCTCGACAAGATGCGTTGGTATATTCAGTAGTCGCATGTCTATGTACCTGACACCGTACAGGCTTGTCGTCCTCCTATATACTCCCTAATAACTTAACAAAGTTACACAATCCGTATTCAAGCTTTCTCCATTTCTCCACCCGAAATAAAGATGGAGTTGCGAAAGCAAAATAACTCGAGAGGTAGAGATTAAGCAATTGGCAGCCAGGAGCTTGATTTACAAGTCCAGTAGTGGAGGTTGATGTTATTAAGGATTAACTACTTTAGATCAGTTTGCATGTTTTACATCAAGCTAGGAATTGGACAAAATGATTCTGATCCATGAAGTGAGGATATCCATTGATCCCCGGTATGGTTTTGACCTAGAAATAACATCATCCATGTTTTCATTCCGTATTTGATTTCGTGGTAAAGTTCTAAGCAAATGAAGAGCATTTTTTCCCAGGTCTTCGAGGGACGCCCGGAGGTTCCTTGTGTGAACTTCGGTTCAGTAAAAACAAACTTGAAGTCAGTGCCCCTTGACGACACGGGTTGAATATAAAGTAGTGTAAAATGTAATCGAGTGAGTTAACACCAAATCGGTGGGAATCAGAGTGCATGCTATGTGTACATTCCGTCTTCAACGAACATAGTCATATGGTTATCCAAAACTGACCCATATTCCATCAAATAAACAAAGACACGCATAACGAATTTCGCTAATTACGACAATGATATCGACGAAAACGAAAAAAAAGAACAACGACAGCGACAACGACAAAGACAACAGCATAAGCATAGGTGGCAGCGATGGCTGCAGCGACCAACGACGGTACCAACGACGGCAAGGCCTACGCCTAATGCAAGCGGAAAACAATTTTTGTTATCGATGTGAAAAAATATTATAACGTGAATGACCTGACCCACTTTCATCTCAATTTAAATTCAGAACCCACAGACACTCCAACTCAATAAAGATCAATCCAATTTTTACGCCCACCCATATTCATTAGCGCAGTTTCTCAGTTGTGCTAGAAATCATGGCTAAAACTATACCTAATTGGTGGATAAATTGAGTTAAACTTGAATATCACGCTTAGAAAGACAAAAAATATATATATAAACGAGCGGAGATTCTTATGGGTGCTGCAGATTTGGAGAGGGAAATTAAACGAATTAATTTGGCGTCAGAAAAAAATGTCTCTCATAGACGGGTCAAAATAAGAATTCCTGCTAAATTATTTCGTGAACTGAAAACAAAAGTGTATAGCAACGTCGCATCAACTTGTGAATTATTAGGTATTTTTCACTTGCTCGGACCCTGGGATGACACATATTAAATGCACTTTAACACCGTTCAAAGTGCGTTTTACAAGAAGGGTTCAAAAGTAACTGGCACTTGCAGGATCATTGTTTTGGAACATCCTAGCGCAGGACGACTGTTAATTCGGGACTTTTCTACTGCACACTTTCATCAAGAAGGGAAACATGTGTTGTCCAAGTGATTCGCCTTGGAAAGCAATCACTCATCGCTTGTTTACTCTGCCGTTTGGTTTTTAACAATTTCTAGATTTCTAGAGCGTGTTTTGGGTACAGATTCATGTGCAAATGCAGTCGTTTACCTAACAAAATGCGCTCTATGCTACTGCAAAATAAAACTCAAAAGACTTAACACAGAGCTAGGTTTTCACCAAACACTTTTTAATAGAGACTGAAATTATGGAGTGCAATTCTTTAATATTACAACTCTAATCTACATTCTTAATTAACATACTGGTGGGTTGTGATGACTTTAATTATTTGTAAACAACATATCACAATAATAACAATAATAACAATAATATAATTTGTTATTTACATTATATGAATACAATTTACGATTTGTTTTTACACTTTTATGTGATTCATTAAATAAATCCTGCACTCTATAAATACAACAGAAAACAAGGAAACCACGGGTTAGGGTTGAACCGGTCTCTGGATCACATCGGATCTGAACCAATTATGGGTCAAGCTGAGACAGATCCGGGTTTAATACTGATCCGGAAATTTCTCACACCTGGATTTCGGGTCAATTCGGACCAAGGATCTCGTTCTTTAATTAAAGTCTAGGCATATTGGTACAGTTTTCAAAAAAATTTGCGAAAAACGGATATGATACAAAATAGCAACAAATCGAGTAATAAAGTGGGGAAAAAAAATAGTATATAAAAGTATAACACGCTTTCGAGTGAGGTGGATTAAATCATACACGTGACCACTTTGCTTGTCTGAGTCTGGTTAATGCCAAACCCATTATCCAGTCGTTTGACAATAAAATGCGTGACTTTGTCTTGAAACGTTTGGACAGGACGGACTCAGCAGTAGTTTGCATTGACCAGTTCCATGATGGATCAGATCAAACCTGAAACCAAAATAAGGAGAGTTCTTTCCTGAACTCGAAAGTACACGGTATGTGTTCAATACTACACAATTATAATAAATTATTACAAACACAATGCTATACTGTTCTAAATAATTTCAAATAATATTATTTTGTCATATTCTGGACAGCAGAGCAGTTCGTCTACCGTGCAAACATGCTGATACATTGAAACGACAATGCAAATACTGTTTACTATTTTAAGTTTTCTAAAAACACGACAGCATAAGTGGATATTATTTTTCATTTAATATACATAAATCTGTGAAAATATTTACATTCGTTAAACTCTGGGCAATGTTCCCAACTATAAACTATGTAGAAATATACATTTTACAATATTGCAAGCACAACATCAATATTGGACAAGGTGTTCACACTTAAACGAGTATTTTAAATACAGTCATGTTACAAATTGATATGTCAATAAATATTTCAATCCCCAAACCGAACGCGATACGCATTAAAGGTACTGTGCACGTTTGATAATTGTCAGTATAACAAATCTGGCATAAACAATGCAGCTAATATGATATGTTTTGAGTAATAACCAAACCTGTCCAGTACTTTAACTAAAATCACTTCTAAATTTGTTGAATCAGAGCTGGTCAGAGCTCCGTACGGTAAGCCACACGCTCCACACCTCCTTAGAAATCCACAATCAAACGTCAATAACAGCAATTAACATCCTCTTAAGTGCTATCGACAACACATAAATTTAACTGGGGTCTCTTGCTCAACTTTAGCATGGTTGTAAAATGTAGCAATGTCTTACACATAATGTTACAAAGTTATTAGAAAGTGCTCTCGTGTGAAAGAAGCGTCACACGTCTAGTCGCAAACAAAGAAACACATTATTATACAAACCCGAAAAAAAAAAAATGGAAAACGAAAAAGGAAAACAAACGGTTAAGCCAAAAAAACAAAACAGTTTTGAAATAATTATTTGACTGAACAATATCAACGTGAACTTCATTATCACCATAAACACTTAATACAAATAAATATTAATAATATGAATAAACACAAATAAATGAATACATAATAAATTTAAAGCAATTTATAGTAAACCCAACAAAGGAAATCAGAATTAAACCAATCCACTACTGCGACTATTGGTGCTAGCCATTGACAATAGTTTTTCTACAACTCTAAAAGTTGTGAAATCATTGATCATCAATCAAAGAACGCTAACTATTTTCAATGGTTTTTATTTTACATCATTATTCTCATGATTCAAACCAAGCCCTCACTGTCTCTGCACGTCAATCACCAACATCAACATAGACACACTGTTACTGAGCTGTAAATGTTACATTCACATGCTTCTACATACAATAATCTACAATGTGCAACTTCATATACAGCTGGCATCCGTCAAAATCCGCCATTAAACAAGAACATCTTTAACACACTTTTAAAATCATCCACCAAAGACCTGTTGGGTTGCATTGCAAGTCATGCCAGATTTAACTTCTCAACTAGCTAATCTTGTGAGAAAACCAACATGCAAATTCTCCGTTCAATCGCAAATTCTCCACTCTATTCAAACCTCTCTCCGCATTCTAATTATTCTATTTACTAGTTATTTGTTTTATATACAATCATGTAGATGTTTTAACTCTTAATTTGTGTATTTATTAGTTTGTGTATTTATAATGTAACAAAGTTTTTGTGCAATAATATTTTTATGTTTTCATTTTCCTATAATGTATAAAGTTTTTATGCTTTAAATTATAATTTCTCATTTTCAAATAAGCATAAGAATAATATACAAGGTGTTCGGGATGCTTTCGATGTGATTTATACTTTTTACTTTATTTTAAGTTTCACTACAATTGAACAGTTTATAGTGTTCAGTGTTTATTGTTTCATTATCGTATTGGAACATTGTGGGGCAATCACATCACTTTGTTGTTTCAAAATAAACATTTACGAGATTTCCCGAGGAGGCCTACCGGAACTTCGTAAAAACCATAGTCAACGAACCCAACTTAGTTGACAATAATAACAATAAAAAGTCCCTCGACAACATGTGTAATTTATCAAGCTTCCACATGAGAAACATGTATCAAATTCATCGGTATTAATAAAGAATACGCCCAAACGACGTCATGCAATTGTCTTTGCCAATATAAATGACCGGTGCGCTGGTTGTCGATAATATTTAATTTCGCTAAAACCAACATACGAGGTAATAAAACACCGCTACTTGTTGAACATCATTCCAACATTCCGTACACAACATAAATATGTAAGGCTATCTACATATCAGTTGATAGTAACAAAGTGCTGCTTAGTGTATAGTTTTCAGTAAAACAATACATACATCCATACAACAAGTAGCTTCAAAAGCTGAAGACCACGTGTAATGTTTTCGAAGGTGAAATAACTATTTTTATAAGGACCGTAGTGGACGAGGCTTTAAAACGTATCCAGTTACAGGTGCAATTGTGGGGAAGAAAATAATTGCCTTTTACAGTTGCAGAAATTCGATGATAGATTGTTTGTCTTTCTATTTACAGATCTTACCTGAGAAAAGTAGTTAGGAAATAGGACCTGCCAGCTGTCAGCTGGTAAACGCAATTAAAGTAACAGCTCACACAGCAAGCAAACAATACTCCGTAAATAATAGTCTAATTACATGTTGGATTAATATTTATGAACCAGTTCAAACCATGTTATTATGTAGTTCATTGCACTGTTCTGTTCTGTATAAACAGTTTACCTTGAAACGGCTAGGTGGGGATTTTATTTTTTTTATTTTTTTTATCAATGGGTGGGATTCAAAATTGAAGCCAATCATGTTAATCCGTAGTGTCTTGATTGCAAAAAGACCGCGGGTGAGTACAAATACAATTGTATGTGACGAGATGAGGTTAGGGTTAGAAAGTCAAGAAGGGGGGACGACTAGTGAAGTCTCACGTTATGAACATGATGAAACGACCAACAGGTACATGGTTCGGGAATGATGAAAAGGTTACATTAATACACATAAGGACAGTCTTCAATTTAACAGACGCTCAATACATTCATGACATCAATGCACTGTTAAGCGTTTTTTTCCCAGATGTAAAAATTAGTGAGTTTTAAGTTGTCACGCTTGTCGATAAGTGGGAGCAAGAGCTCACTCAAGTACACGGCAAGCCGCAATTTTAAACTCACGTAAGTTGATCTTCTTTTCGGGGTAGTAGACCTCATCCGATAACAGGGAATTTGCCTTTTCTTCCTCATATTACAATTCCATGTCAAGGGTAATGCCTTTAGTTTATTTTTATGTGGAAGGTTTTTGGAGGATGGTTTTTCAAATTATGTCTGAGAACGCAGAGTGGAAGTAAACAAGGTATGAGGAAATCAAACTAATGTCACACAGGAAACCAAGAGTTTGTCTAAATTAATACATATTTCAGTTCACGTTTTCCTTCAATATATACCTTGACAAGCCTCGGACAGCAAGTCAACATGCCTTCATTTTCTACGAATTTGTTTTCATTTACATAATTATTTGCTACAAATGATATGTGACACAAACAGTTGATAAGTGATTGGTTTAACATGGTACCTTCTCGAATAACATTTTACTTAAAATAATGTTGAAGGGGGAAAATACAACACGTCAAAACCTACATTTAACATTCAAATAACAGTATCGACTTTCTATCGTATTTCATTCTCTTGCTAGATTTCCATTGTCTTGCTAGAGTTCCATTGTCTTGCTAGATTTACATTGTGATACTTGATTTCTTTTGTATTTTTGGTTTATACTGTCTTGCTGGATTTATATTGTTGGGCTTGATCTTATTTGTCTTGCCAGACGGTAAGTTAAGTTTGCACATGTCCAAAATGACAATTAGTTCCAGATTGGAAAATACGACAACCCAATTCGAAAGCATATCCACGTTATAATTAACATCAAACATTTGCTCTGGTATTATTCAAACATTTGGTATCCACTTGTGTGGAATAAAGCGCCTCTGACGTGGTCGAAGGGGATCTTGATGATAATTGAATAATTAGATGGTTTATTGAAAACTTTAAGAACAATGCGATCTGATTTAAACTCGCAACTAGCGTTAAGTTATTTTCTAGCCAACCAGGGCCATAATTCATAAAGCTGTTTAGCAGAATTTACTGCTCGAAATTGTTTTTCTCAGTTGAGGTTACCAGTCGTAACAATGAACACTTCATGGAACGTTGGTTGGTAGCCTGTGTTGTTGCTAGGCATTATGTTCATGTACTAAGCAGGTTTTTGTGCTAAGAGAGCTTTCTGCAGTTTGGCTCGGCAGGGAGGCAATGCCAAGACCACACTCAGTAGTACCACATATTAAGCACGGCGATAATTATTAACCAAAGCTTTGTTTTGACGTTTGATATTTGGTGATCGCGAAATATGGATGCTGTATTTGTCCCTTGTATTTAGCTAGCATCATGTTGTGATTTTTTTTGCTACGTTGTGATTTTATTTTTATCTAAGCTCTTACCCGTAATGTTAAATTTATTTATTTATTTATCTTTTATTTTCAAAATTGTGGTACATGTTTAGGTTAATAGTGTTTTTTTGAAAAGTCTTAAAACCATTTTATTGTTTGTTATTGATAGCTCCTTTAATATGCAATTTTCGTTGTTTTCCAATGTTTGTTTACCGAGGAATAACATTAAACGAAACGAAATGTGTTACGTTTGCACGAATGGTTGTTATATTATGTTATTGCAGACCGAATAAAACTGCCAGCGACATGTATTGATTTGTTTTCTTATTTATTGTGTATAATGAAACACATGTTTTTTTTTTTACCTCTCAAGCACTGACATACAAATTATTTTAATAATGAATAACAATGTACGTTGTTTACATTTTCGAAGTTTTACTACTTCAATAATCACAGGGCATTTATCACAACAATGCGTGGGAAAGATGAGTTACTGGTATAACAACCAACACACCAATGGTGACAGTTGTCACGGCCTTCTCAAATACAATCATCTCATTCATTTTCTTGTCTGTATTACACAAACAGACAACCGTATCCTTCGCACCCACTCACTAAACTCCACTATAATTACAAAACAATTAACTTACGGCGTGTATTTACAATTGGTATAGTTGTGCTGTTAGTGTGTGATTATCTATCCTCTCTCTGTGCATATACTGTCAACTTCTAGCCGGCAGTAACTCAAACCATCTGATTAATGTCGTTGTGTTTGGCTTTCTGCTGCGACCGATTTAAGTGTCTCCTCAAAAAGAGAGAAACAAAAGAGATGCCATTGCACGTACTAGCCGTGCAGGAATTTCTGTGCAAACAGTAACAGAGACTTCGCCAATGGTTAGCCTTTCAACATTTTTATATTACATTTCTGTTGTGAAGATGTATAATATAATCCATTTTAGCGGATCATGACAGAGTTGAATAATTTAAATGTTTCATATATTTTTTTTACAAAATGTAATTGTACACCCGTCTAGACAAAGTGAAGACTTATGTACACAATATCCAAGGATATAGTTTATGAATATATACATTAGTAAAAACAAAAACCATTATTAATGACAATAGTGAATATTTATGTGCACACACCCACCTTCATATGAAACTGTTACTGAATGTTGTCTATTCTGGTGGCCCTGTAAAATGCTTGATTTTGTGTAAAATTCATGGATTTCCAGTGATATACAAATAGGCCGTGCTTTAGAAATACAAAAAAATGCATTAACGTGTTTTATCTTTAACTTATTTTTTCATAGGTGAATACTTGCTTTGATTCGCTTTCTATTTTTTTTACCACTTTGGTATCTGACTAAAAAATATGTCAATCCTTTCAGGAATTTTTCAATTTTGGTTGTTATTTTCCCCAAATGGGGTCACGCTAAGCGAGGCAATTGATTCCTGTTTCTTTGTAGTTATTCGTACAAGAAGATTTAATGGCGATTTATTGTCAAATCGTTCCATTAATACGGCATCAACCACGCATAATCCCGCCATTTGCGCCATTTGATTCTCAACCATTCAGTACCAACATACGCAAAGACCCTGGACACTATTGGTAATTGTCAAAGACCAGTATTCTCACTTGGTGTATCTCAACATATGCATAAAATAACAAACCTGTGAAAATTTTTCCTCAACTGGTCATCGAAGTTGAAAGAAAATATTGCAAAAAAAACAAAAAACATTGTTGTTGCACAAGTTTGTGTCCTTTAATATGCTTAAAGGCAGTGGACACTATTGGTGATTGCCTTCACAGTTGGTGTATCTCAACATATGCATAAAATAACAAACCTGTGAAAATTTGAGCTCAATCGGTCATCGAACTTGCGAGATAATAATGTTGTGTGCGTTTAGATGGTTGATTTCGAGACCTCAAGTTCTAAATCTGAGGTCTCGAAATCAAATTCGTGGAAAATTACTTCTTTCTAAAAAACTATGGCACTTCAGAGGGAGCCGTTTCTCACAATGTTTTATACCATCAACCTCTCCCCATTACTCGTCACCAAGAAAGGTTTTACGCTAATAATTATTTTGAGTAATTACCAATAGTGTCCACAGCCTTTAATGAAATGCTTCAGTCCCTGAAGTCGTTTAATTTTAGTGAGTGGGAATTAAGCTTTTCTAAAATTGTACGTTACTTCAAGTGGAGTCGTTTCTCACAATGTTTTATTTATACCATCAACAGCTCTCCACTCCACTACACGTTATACCAATTGAGTAGTTAACAATAATGTCCAGTGCCTTTAATACTATGAAATTATAAAGCAGTCATTATTCACCCTCACACACACACTCCAACTAAAAACGTAACGTTCAAATAAATCACACATTGGCGATGACGTATTTATACCAAACATTACGAAGGGCTAAAACATTCCGTAAATTTTCAAGACGCTATGAGTATTTACGATGTTGATAATTCTCCCCAAGTCCTATCTTTCTTTTGGAGAATAAAGGGGACAGTTAAACATCGAATAACATAATTCAAATAATTACGACAACCCTATCCTTTGTGAATTCGAATTGTGTAACTTCAGTTTTTAGTCGACTGACAACAAAACTTCAGTTGAACTCCAGACGGTACAACAACAGCAACACCACAATAAAGGGGCTTTAATTTCCCAACATTAACTTTAATTAATATTTATCGTCCCCCAGTTTCGATCACTCTTCTACATACCATACAGCAACATATTTCCTTTCAGAAATTGCTTTATTGTTATTGGTGTTTCGAGCCAAATATCAAAATGCTTGAGGTGTGACAATAATGGCAGCGCAGTGAATAAATACCGGCGCGGTTTTCAAGCAATCGGAGGGTGCTCCAAACTAACCCTGTCCGCGTCCACTCGGTGCTGTTTTATTGGACTGTAGCTCGAAGACGAGCCAGGGGTAGATGTTTTCGCTGAGTGCAACGCCCCCTATGCATCTTTAAAGGGTTGTAAACGTTTATTAATGACTCTGAAAACTAATGGTAACACAACCTTACTTGATGAGAAGCAGAAGTAAATCCACTTCGGATAGTACAATGCAATTTTGGAAATTGCTCACTTCGAAGTACTGCGGTTATAACAAACCAAATCAGTTTTTTATCCCCCAAAGTTTGAATATGAGAAATGGTTAATGACAAAAATGTGTCTCATATTGTGTTCTCCAGTGGCAGATAATTCTTCATGCGTGGATTTGTCGGCAATATATTAAGAAAACGCTACCACCATTTGAACTGGTATTTATAGAGGTTAGTTTATGGTACCTAGTAATAATATGAATGCTCTATGGGAATGCAACGAGCAATGGGTTCCACTGCCACTTACCAAACGTATACAACCCATTAAGGAGGAGGTACCATGCTATACACACCATTACATTAAGATAAACCATGACATAAGTATTGTTTGAAGCTTTGCATGGTGTGGACAAAAAAGAAGAGACTAATAGTAAACTTGCGGGTACGACCATGTTTAAATGTCTCTGGTGTGAGTGTTGCCTCTGAAAAGAGCCAGTGTGGTCTCGACGTTTCGAACATTATACTTTGATCGTCTTCATTAGAAGACTGGGTTATATGAATGAAATCAGCATACGATTCATAGGTTCTTTTGATTTTGCTTTGAACATTAAACAAGTAGCAAAAATGTCTCTTGAAGAATGAAAAGCCTGGTGTTTTCATTTGAGAAAGACAACAGTGTAACCACGGTATCCGCCCTATATACAAGCGCCCATGGCAAACACGGTTGTCAACTATGCTGACTGGGTTAGGAGACTGGTTTGGTTATGTAATTTAATAAAGTTATTAATACGCGTAATGAAATATTGACGGACAAGTTGAGTGACACACAGATTTAACTACGACAAATGTAGTGCTGGTCTCAATGAGGGTTTACAACGAATTTGGTCAGACTGGCATTGACCAATAGACCAGGGCAACATTTAGTTGAGCTCAAAATTGTTACGGTCAAAACATAGCTAAACACAATATAAATATGCTTACCAGATTAAGATGGGCATCCAAAATACCATACCACATGTACAATTTGTGATGGTATCCTGCTCATTTCGGCTTAGCCAACCAAATGTTAGGAATATGTTCTGCTAAAGCAGCTCTATAGAAATTGTGCCCTGGGCAAGTGTTAAGGCTCTGCTTACTGTAGGCAAATAATCAGCGCTTACGGAAGCAGGGTAATTCACGGGGTTTGCTTGGAATTGTGTGCTTCAGCGCCTGCCGACTCCGCGTTAACCAAGCATTATTTGCTTACACAGTTAGTGCAAAAACTAGGTGCTGACTGGGTAAGTGGAGAATTGTGATCGTAAGAGCCATGTCGCATGGGGCAATTTACAAGCAACCAGATCTAGGCAATTTCAAAGAAGAAAATACATTCACATCGGATTGATCACACATTTTTCTTGGGGATCGTAATACATTGTTTGACACAATGACTAATAATGCCCCACCAGGGTGGTGTCTCGTGTGACAAGGCCATAAGTGCATAAGTCGGAGGTAAGCATGCAGATCCATGAAATTGGGCCCATGAATATGTTCACGATATTGTCCACTTTTTACAGATTTGGGTTACAAATTGAAGGGTGTATACACTCCGAGTGAGTTAAGGTATTCGCAATTCGCAATAAAATTTGATTTTTTTTTACCAACAATGTCAGTAAAACCAATGACAACGACCTGAACAAAATTGTTCAACCCGTACACTGCCTCCGAGTCATTGTTTTCAGTAATACCTGCAGTTCAATACCTCCTTAAGCTCTCTGATTTCATACAGTACACATAGCCAAGATTTATTAAAACACTATTTGAACTATTTCCAGCTCACACCCGACCCCGACCCCCCCCCACCCCTCCCAACAGTGCTGCCCCCCACAAAAACAAAATAAAATAAAATAAAATAACAAAACAGTGCTTGATCCTTGGTTCAACAGCTGTCACAGGGTATTTTAAACCATGCCAACGAAACGTATTTTGATAACACATCGAGGTTGTTGATGTTTTAAAAACAAATCCTGCCCGCTAAAAGGTTATTGGTCCTTCCCCCTAAGATCGATTGGGAATACATCGACCCCTTGGATTTTTCACACTTCAAGTTTGGATGAAGCACGTTCACTAAACATGACACTAGTGCAGTATTTTTCTTCTAAAGTGCAAAGTATGTACAATAACTTTGTAGGAAAACTACGCTTTCGATCAAATCCAAGATCACTAATATTATACAGATACTTTATGAGTTTAGTATAATACATTATTACATGATTATTCAAATTTTGAATTGTCATTATGAAAACTAAATACGCACAACAGGTGTAAACAAATAGCCAATGGATGTAAAGATGAACAACTATCAAATAACTATGATTTGAGACACCATTTGACGCTAATTATTACTCTAGATATCAACTAACGAAGCTCATCGAAACTAAGAGCATTCAATACGGGTAGCAGACAGTGAAGTAGTTCACAGGGAACACGATGGCCGCTAACCGCATGATATATTGGTAGTACAAACAATTCGCTCGCTTTGTGTACGATTGTGTCCAACAAGTTTTGATCTTTTAAGGTGATTGGTCAACCCACACTTTGCCAAAAAGTACCCAGCAACTGGCATGGTAAAGTGTTATCACTGACAACTTATCAATTCCCCTTTTCACTCTTTCCCGCACGAATTGTGCGTGTTATTATTTGAAAACGTGTAGGTCTGGGTATTTGCCGGTGCCTCTGTGAACGATGTGGCGTCGGTGATAGCCGTTGCATTGGTGGCCATTGCGGGTGGGCTGGCCGGTGCCTCGTGCTGAACGGAATGAAGACGAAGTGTCCCACCTCGGATGTAAGTGCTGCTCTCCCGGTTGGAGCGATACCTGTCCAGTTTGGTATCGTCGGGCGATGTACAGAACGGACAAAGATGCATGACATTCTTCTTAAAGTTCTCCCCTATAAAGGTGTAGACGATCGGATTGAAACAACTGTTAGTGTAACACCATAGAGAGCTCACAGCGTAAGCAATCGAGAACGCGTGAGATACCTCAGCCGTGGTGAACTGATGAAAGAGTTGTACGACGTTATACGGCAGCCAGCACACTACGAACACAACGATGACTGATACGGTGAGGATGAAGACACGCTTGGAGGCCCGCTGAGCTGTGCCGGTCCCATCGGAGCGAATTCGGAGTTTACTCCCGAGGATCTTAAAGAGTAGAGTAGAATAGCACACTATGATGATGGCGAGGGGAATCAAAAATCCGAAACAGGCGTAATACAATGTGTATAAGGTTCCTTCCTTATCCCAGCTCGGTCCTTTAGCAATGCAGTATGTCAATCCGTAACCCCCATCTTTAAGTTCCATGAAATACCAAGACGGAGTACACAGGATGAACGAAATGAGGAAAACCACTCCGCAAACAATGCGGGCTGTCTTCTTGGTGCGATACCGCATCGATGAGAGGGGGTAGACTACCGCAACGTAACGGTCAGCGCTCATCATTGTCATTATATTTACGGACCCGAATTGGTTAAATCCATCAATACCAGGCACTAGTTTACACATGAAGTAACCGAACGGCCAGTTATTGGTACAGAACTGGTACCCCACCATCGGGAGACTAAGTACGAACATAAAATCCATCAGGGCTAGGCTCAGGATATACACGTTTGGTATGGTGCGCATGTTGGCGTACTTTAGCAGAACAATGATCACCAAACCGTTGGCAACGATTCCGACAATGGATATACAACCGAAAATCAAGGGGGCCAGGAATCTCTGAAACAACACACTTTGTATGTTTTCGGTTGCGTTTGAGATAGCGTCCGATGAGGAGTTATCCCAGTAGTCAGTGTTATTCTCCCCTTGGTAGACTGGATGTTGCGTTGTCAAGGAATACATCTTGGCTGAAGATACCTGGGTACTCAGATCAGAATGCAAGTTACCCTCCATCTCTTTGTCTGGTGTCCTTTTTTCACAAATGTGCCTCGTGAAACTTGCTCATAAAACACAGGAGATAACTACAACAAGACCCACCGGTGAGATACAGCTCAAAAGAGGACCGCACAGTCGTTTCTAGAGAGACTGAAAAACAACACGACTAGAGACGAGGTGATATCTTCGGCTAGATAGTCTATTTGTTCACGTACAGTTTGTGGTGGCTCCTTTGTTTGCCGATGAAACAGAGCAACTGACTAACTGTTTAATCATACCAGTGGCAAGACGGATCATTTCCCGGATCGCACTGCGCTAAATGCACATTGAGACACCGGGGTATGTCATCAGCTGATCACCGCCAATCACTGTCGACCACGGCGGGCTCTAAACCCCGACGAAGGGCGCCACCGTAGCCCGGCCTTCCCAAAGGTTGGATAGTGTAAGCAAGGGGGAGAAACTGCACTGATTTGCTGTATATCACGGTGGAGTTTTTTTTTTATATCTTTCTATCAGAACACGTAGCAGTTTTTCACTTGACAAAGTCCTTCAGCTGTATTGGTTAAACTCAAGCGGCAAGACCTAGAGAGGGAATCGAATTATTGAAAGCGAATCACCCGATCCGATACTGTTGGTGTTATACTAATTGGAATTATGCAAAAAGACAATGATGAAATATCGATCGCGTATTCAATGCCACGAGGCTTATTTTCACTTAATAAAGTAAAGACTGCTTCTTCGGTCGGTTTTTGGGTGAAAATAAAGAGGGTGTTTGGCGACATTTTCTTTTAGATGAGGGTTATTGAGTTTACTTGCTTTAAATTTAAATTTGCTTTCTTGGCAACAACTTAATGAAAAAGTAAACGAGTCCGGGTTCTTGTTAAAGGAGCTGGACACATTTAGTAAAATGTTAACGAACAGTATTTAATTTAATTTAATTGTATTAAGTCCAGTGTTTTTCCCTATTTCGTAAAAACGTCACGCTGAATTGTTTTTATTTGTTTATGTGTATATACTTGTATATTTATTTAATGTTTGTTTTTGCTATGTATAGCAGTAGTTATTGTGATTCTTTATTAATGTGGATTAAGACAGTGATGTATGTTGTCGTTTGTTGAATAAACGGAGTAGAATAACTCCACTCGAAAGAAAATAAAACAAAACGTATGCATAAAACAACAAACCTATGGACATTTGGACTTCTGCTAATCACCACGGTTGCAAGAGACAGAACAAATAAAACACACTTGTTGCACATTTGTGTGCATTTAGATACCTAATATTTTAACAGGCCTGATGTCCTTTAATTTTTGACAACGAAATTTACCTCTTTCTCAAAGCCATTTATCAAAATGTTGTATATTAACATCTCTCCATTGCTCGTTACCAATTACGCTTTTTATGCTTAATGTTTTTTTTTTTTTTTTTTAATTGTTACACAAATTGTCCAGTGTCTGCAACGATGCCGAACGCATAATAGTTGATGTCGGAGCAGTTTTTGGAAAAGACAGAACTAACTCACATAACTAAAAAGAGCCTATCCTTATAATAATGCCCTTCAAAGTGCTTTGGACACATTTCGAAAATCAAAGCATAAATGCTCACAACTGGCGGACACTTAACGTTCCTCCGTAACTATAGACCCATCGACAGTAATTAAAGTGATATTATATACGAACAGAGTCGGCAACATTGTAAGCATAGCTGGGTCTGACAGATTTAAAGGGGGGGGGGTGACGGTATGGAAGTGGGGTTGTGGACAATGCGTAATGCGTCTCACAATATACTTATGAAATACACCTTTTTTTATCTGAGTCAAGGATGATTTACAGCAATTTCATACTCAGAATACTTCTTATCGAAGGTCGATGGAAAAGAACGTGAAATACCGTGGATATGTCTCATGCATACATTAGATTATATGTTAATTTCAACAGATATCAAATAATAAACCACAGATAAATACATTTAAAGTTTGGCACGGGATTCATGACCAAGTATTTGTTGTTATTTCTTTGTATTTTTTGTTTGTTTAAATGCAGACACTAATTAAAGCGAACGAAGATGGAACAATTTTTTGTATTGGTTTTCGATAAGGTTTTGTATAATAAGTCGTTTAAAATGTGTTTTATTTGGTTGTGTATACTCAGATAAGTATGTTCTTAAAACAACATAGTTATCTGGCATTCTGTCCAACACAGGTTTGTTAAAACTAAATCAACTAAAAGATGCCCTGAACAAAACATGATTTCCCATACAAAACACAACGTGCTGTTAGCATAAAACTATTGGGAAAAAATGTACTTATGAGAACTAGACGATTGCCGTTGTTTGTGCAACCACTTCTAGGGACAATGGATGGGACACAAGAAAAAAAAAGAAAAAATGCATATTCCATCGCTATGAAGTTTTGTATCAGATACTTTGTACCAGTATAGATGAACAAAACGGGATTATTTGTCTGTATGCATAATTTTCTAGTGAACAGTGATACGGGACAAGTGACGCAATGACGAGAATGAGTTGCAATTTTCAATGCTTTATTTAAATTAATGTTGTACCAATAAAACTACTGGTATGCAAACAATGCCGCCGATGCTGTCTATACAAGTCAGTTGTTTTTCTTCTTGAAATCGACACAGTCAAACAAAAATAAAATGAAAAGCGACGACATTCGATTTTGTTCGTATTGAACAGTGAACTACACACTAATTAAGAGACGTACATGTACAACACAACACACTTGAATAAGTGAGAATAGACAGAACTGCGTTTCAGAATCGCAGTGGCTTTACTTTTGGATCCAGTTTCATGGAATTGCTTGTTAACCAACGCAATTTGCTAAGCTAAACAACGTTATACTTACTACACTATAAGGTTACCAGCCCAAAATACCGCAATGAAACTGGTATTCTGCTTAGTTGTGCTTAGCAGAACTAAATGTTAAGTAATACTTTCTGTTATGGCAGCTCTATGAAATCGGGCCATGTTTAAACCTGGAGACCGGGTTCGGTCAGTCCGTCAATTTGACGAGAAATCAATCAAAAAAAGTATTGGTATATCACCGATAAAACGATACACAGCATTGTTTCATTTTTCATCTTACGCGGATTTGCCAGCGTCGATGTAGGGCCTCAGCAGACCGACTGCCCGAGGCGTCGACATAGGTCCAGGTAACTGGAGAGAAACCGCGGGAGCGATATAAAAACATCATCTCAAAAATCAATACAATAGCGGATACATGGACACCATAGAGTTCCAGTCAACAAGTTAATTGTAAGCATATGTGAGAGATATCGAACCCTCTTTCAATAGACGGATTGCCTCCCTTTTTCCTGGAATGTGATTTTGAGAGTTAACAATAATACTGAATATTTTGGGTCAGTCGAGATTTTGAAATGGAAACGTAGGGGGGGGGATCGATGTGTAGTTGTGACGAAGGGAGTGACACCTTAGAACATAGCCCCGGGGTAACATGACATTTTTGTCGGGTGCTTTCATTAAACATGTCTGCAGAAGTGGAGCTTTGGCTTTTTAAGAATCGTCCGTTGAAAGGTCAATCTTTTCGACCGATCATGGTGCCGATTTAAAGAAACAATCTTTTTTGATAAAACAAGTCATACATGTACTCGGGAAGTTCCGGGAAGTTCCGGGAAGGTAGAGGTGACTAAAACGGGCCTTGTGCTTGCGGGGGTGCCCTTGTGGGGCTATTACACATTATTACAATGGACCCCACAAGATGTTTGCTCTTGTTTGATAGACTTTGCTTTGATCGAAACGTCAGGCCATTAACCATGTTTGTGTGTATTTACACAATCGGTCCTTTTGGTCGGTATAGGCTGTCGCAATGGCTATTATATTTACTGAAGATAATTATTAGTTCAACCCGAACACCACACGAACAATGCTACCCAACAATGTTTTACGTCAAACCTATGAGCGTCTGATATCTCATGTACCACAAGAGTGTCCTTGTGTTTATCGATGCGCCGCTTTCATAATTATTGGAGTGAATGATTTGGAATTGAAGCAACGCGTTCCTCAAGTGCACTACAATGAAAGACAAAATTAAACCACAATAGATTACTAAACTCTGTGTGCAAGAACAACTCAGCATTAATTTATTATTAAGGAGGAGAAATTATAAAACAACCAACGATGCTGATGACGGTGCAAGGTTAAGGAGTAATAATAGTTTCGGCTTTAATATCCACTATATGATTGCAAAGGAAAGAACTATTGATTCAAGATCACAACAGAAGCATTATTAATGTTTTATCAACAATCTGAAAGTGGTGCTAGACATCGTCGACATTCGAACAAAAGTGTGTGAATAACAGTCTGGTGCTGATTAAAATAGCACCGTTTTTTCCTGTTCCCTTTTGAGTGTCTGTGGCAGTAATTACAACAATCAAACCGGTGAAACTCTATGATTGTTTACTTCAAATGTTGATGAATGGGAAACACGATCGGACATTTCAAGGGGAAGGTTCGGGTGCCGAAGCAGGGAGGGGTGGGGGGGGGGGGGGGGTAGCATAGACTTCGGCGGTACCGGTATTCGCATCTCGTCTATCAGTGTCTCGCACGACAGGCGCACACCTTGGTAAAACAATTATTTGCAGTAGTCTCGACTCGTGCGTGTAGAACAATGGCTGATCCAGGGTAGCGAGTAATCTGAGCTGATGCATGAGGTGATGGGAGGAGTAAGAGTGAGGGAAAGGGGCGAGGAGGGAGGAGGCGTTTACACATAACACGGGCAACTAGTGAAACCAAACGTATAATGATTTGGGGGAAAATATAGTAGAGCGGGATGTGAACCAACGACGTCCGGTTTAAAGTGGTATCTACTGAGCTGTATCTGCCACTACGTCGCACACTCCCTATTATGTCAACGTTATTGTTCGGGGTGCTAGTCAGAAGCCGTACCTCCGTGTAGTCAGGGAGCACACCCACCTTTATGCGGGCATTTCAGATGAAAATAATTGCACACGATGCTTATCTACCATTCCAGTATATAGTAAGACAGCTTTCAGATATAAAACAAAACAGCCACCTTTGTGGGGGTCATTACAAAACGACGTCCCTGCTATTAAACCGTGAAATGTAGTGTTTTATTATCCATTATTTCAAAAGAAGATATTTTTGTTGTTATGATGGCAAACAAATTAATCCTCAGCAAGATATAATGGATCAAGGATTAAGATAAACCATAATTTAGAATAACCACTCGGCGTTATTAACGAATAAGAAGAGTCACAAAACAGAATCGATACAGTTTTAATTTACATGGCTCATTTCAAGTGATGTGAGTGTTTTTTGATTGCAATCTACGAAGTATGTGTGTAAACTGAGTCCATTTTGCTGGTCTTTGCTGATGGAGATGATTATTCAGGTATTATGAAGTGAATCGAATAAAATCACTCATCTCGAAATGTATATGTTGAATGATGCGTAAGGATTTTAAAGCGAATTACAATGTGTCATTGATGAGGAAATGCAGGGGAATGAAGACTTCAGAGTAACCGATGTTATTGGAGAAACTTTTAGTAATTGAAGACGCAGACTTTGCGACCACTAAACAATGTTGTGCTTTTCCTTGTCTGTCTGTTCTACATGGTTTTCTTTGAAAGTAGGATTTGAAACTGCGTATAGTTGAAATATGATATAGTATAGGCTTGCGGTAAAACCATGTAATGGTAATCTCAAATTGTTTTGGGGTGGTTCTGACATGAACCGAGATGTTTCAACTCAGCGATTCGATCTGTATGCTCTGATCGTCTTCTGGAGAATCATATTATGAATACATATAACGTTATCTAATTTAATAACAATATCCGATCGCATGTATTTCAACGTATTGGTTTATTTTAAATTCCGGATAAACATACCGGCCTATATATTCAACATGTTCCGGATCAATACAACGTTTCAACAACTGTCATCATACCTGTGTCAGACCCAATTATGATTGATTTGATGTGACAATAAGCTCCGAAAGTAGCTTAAAAAAATTGCAACAGTAGTTACCTAAAACTGTACTGAATTTATATTACGGACCTTTTTAGGCGTTGCATGTGGCAATGAACTCGTTTGTTTTTGCTTTTATTTTTCTCTACCAGGGTTACTATTAACCTGACGGTGAGAACGGTTAGATTTACGAGTAATTGAATGATTGCCATAAGTTCAAATCAATTCAATTAATCAGAATGAACGGCTCAGCTTTGACAGTCACCCGCTGTTATTATTGTATTTGGCCATCTGTTGTGATTGCTATCCGTTTAGAATATTGTTGCAGCGATATAAGGAAAGATATTTATATATATAGAGAGTGAAAATAGTAATAAATGTATACAAAATCAGAGTGATTTGCCAGCTAGTTTGTTATTAGAGCTTGTTGTTGGATGGCAGTGGACACTTTGTGTTAGAATTTCGAACGATCGTTCACCTTTGTTACTGTTTAAATTTGTTATTCCATTTAAAATGGAATAAGATCCCATCGGAATTCAGTTATTATTCATTATTTTATTCTCCAAAAACAGATCAAATTTCCAAATGGTATAACTGCGTCATCATGATTGCCTATACGGACAAAACAACTCAACTGTAATAGTCCTACTTTTGGTTGTGCTATTCACAATTGGGAATACGAACTCGGAGGTTGCTTGTTACGATAAGACGACGTCGACGTCGTCGTCGTCGTCGTCGTCGTCGTCGTCGTCGTCGTCGTCGTCGTCGTCGTCGTCGTCGTCGTCGTCGTCGTCGCCGCCGTCGTCGCCGCCGTCGTCGTCGTCGTCGTCGTCGTCCGTCGTCGTTGTTAATGTTGGTGCTGTGGTTGTTGTTGCTGTTGCTGTTGTTGTTGGTGTTGTTGTTGTTGTTGTTGTTGTTGTTGTTTTGCTGTTGTTGTTTGGCTGTTGTTGTCACTGTTACTGTTGTTTTTGTTGCTGTATACAAGGCACATACGAAGTATTATCAGTAGTTTCGTAATGTTTGAAGCTGGGTAATACTTATTATTATTAGTCTTGTGAATAGATTCGATTCGCGTCCATATTCTTGTAGAAAAACACATTGGTTAAAGAAGCTGTTGACTGGTTATACTATAGTTATGGATGCTTTGACCTGGTTCCTATTAGCCTACATGGGGAAAGAGGGGTGGTCCAGGACGGCACTGTAGCCAGCTTAAGTATCACACACCAGGGACACCCTCGATTCAATCAAATTTCAACCGGTCGAAAATAGGGACAGTTGTGAAACACAAAATAGAAGAAGTTCACCTTTAGAGTTGGTGAAATTACGTTCAGATGATCCCCGGGGAATGGTGGTAAACAGGCCAGTAGGATTGTCTCTAATCACATCGACTACATCTTTAGTGGCACTCCCTCGTCCCATATGGAATGTCTTGCAGTTGTATTGTAACGCTGTCTTGAGACGTAATGAGATAGTGTTACGGATGCGTTTGAGATATGGTATCAAAGCGATTATAGGACAAACTATGGGGTTGGTACATATGTATAAGGGAATGAAAAGGGTATCCAATTCCCCACAAAATTACATTTTGTGCAGATCATGGCATTATAGATGCATGAAAACAAAATATTGGAGTATTTTACATATCGAAACAGTATCAAATAAAGGGCTACTCCAGGCCATCATGGCATGGTGGGGGTGGGTGTTGGTTGGAAAAAGCAAGGTACTGGAACAGTTGCGTCAGCAACAGCTAAATCAGAAGCAGGAGCAGCGACAGTAACAGCGAAAACTTTATTGACAGCGACGACTACAACGACATATACAGCGACATCTACAATGAAAGTAACGTCGACAACGTTATTGACAACGACAACGACATAATACCATGACAGTGACAATGACAATGTTAGCGACACCAAAATTTAAAACGACAATGACATCGACATTGACAATGAACATGACAATGGCAATTGCACTGGCAACATCAACATAGGCATATGCATATATCAGCAGCGGTAATAACAAACCAACACCAGAAACTTAAACAGAAGATGCCGAGCAAAATCGGGCAGATATGTATCACCGACAAGATGATTCTTGTGAATGCAAAAAACACTCCTTTTTTGCTGGACGTAGTGTGATCTTATCCAACCTTGATTCTGAGAAATAAATTGTTAAAATAATCTTCTCCACCGAAATTCTCATCTAGTAAATGTTGCACTCCAACCAGCCCTCATCAACAAGTCTCTAACCAAAGGGATGAAGTGCATTGACTCTTAATGCTCGATCGCCCGTGAAAACGCCATCTCTTCCGTAACAACACACGCTCTGGATTCTCCGTGTAGACGCCATGATGCGAAAATAATTAAGATGCCACAGTATTGTGTAGTTCGTGTTCGAGAGCTGCGGGGAAGGAGGGTGGTACCGATGTCTTGGAGAGCACGGGAACACTAATGGCTGCTTCCTGCTAAATTGAAATTGGAACTGTAAAAAGCCTCTGGGTTCTAGTGGAGTTGAACTAATGCAAATAACGTGATCTAGATGTGTTCCACTTGTTACCTTTTGCATCAGAAAAAGTAGATGTTAGCTAGAAGGAACAGTTAATGGCATTTATTGGTATCGCACTTCGAACCGGTGGCCGTTTTTCTCCCAGACGTGTTTTGCCCTCCACATTATTCAATGTCGTTTTCCACAAAATCGGTTGTCAACATAGTCGAATTGTGTGTGCTTTCTGAGCAAGGTGGTTTTTCTAATTACCAGTTATTGAAGTGCATACACTTCCCGACATGAACTTTAAGCTTTCTGTCTCATTACAAAAACATTCCAGGAAAGATGAAACTACCTCAGTTAAACCTGTGTTTGTGACGCTTTGCTTTTATCAAACTTCATTTAAATAACATAGTGTATTCAGTCTTCCAGTACTCTGCCTATTTTCGGTTGTGTAGTTTTTCTAAGATTGCCCGTTCTGTCGATGTTCTCTCGCTTGACAAGAGACAAACTCAACAGTAATAAGCTTCTTTCTTTCCAGTAGTGTTGATTAAATCTGAAAAGTTATGATGCATGTACCTTATACATGTACTTTGTGTTGACAAGTTAAAGATAGATCAACTCTAACACTAATATGAAAGCATGTGTACACCGTTTGAATGAATAACGACTCGGCATTATAACTTTAATACGCGTGAAGAGGCTAGGTCTCAGTTTGGCTCTTCAATATTTTTAAATGTTGATTGAGAGTAGTTTCGATGCTTTGATCAGCAATTCATCTAAAATCCATCATGGGGACATGACGGTAGATCAGCAATCCATCCCTTATTCATCTGCGAAACACAAAGGGACAATCATCATTATGTGAGAGTCGGCATAGAGATGGCCTAGCATTTAATCCGAATGATATACAATTATAAGCTGAACTTTCGAATGATTGTTTAATTTAGGTTATCCCAATTTATAGAGACTTATGAAGCGGGAGAGAGGGATGGATGAAGGGTAGTCGGGTAGAAGCAGTGATGTCAATACCAATACGTCGTACTCTGTCTCCTAATGAATTAAATCCAGTTAATATACGACCCGAACAGTCTCAGCGACCATGGCCAAAGTTACGGGGTCGTTTTTTTTTTCGCCGCGTGAAGAAGACAACAAAAAAGCTACCGTTCGTGATACGTGGGATGCGCCCCTATATCTATCCCCCAATCAGTCGATAGTGTAAACCACGACCTCTGGGAATGAGCCAGCTACGCCAACAGAATACGTGGACCCGTTGTTTGTCTGGGACTCTCTTCGCTTTTCTCGTTTGCCCAGATTTATCGATTCGTTGTCTCCCGAGAACCTCCTATAAACATATAGCTTCATGACACTAAATCTAATGAAGTTAAATATCTTACCGAATTAATTAATGAAATAACTGATTTGGGAGGGGGAGGGGGTTTACTTTTCCATGGGAAATGAACAGAAAACCTGAAATTGTAGGATGAGACGTGAAAGGAAATCTGGTAAGACTAACACTTGTGAGGCGACCCGGTGTATGGTCAATGAAAGGTGTGTTTATCCTTGCTTCTTGAACGAACAGGTGTGCTATTTTTTTAATGACTACTTTGTAGAAACAAGATTCAAGTGAATGTGTAAGCGGGAGCTTCGCTGAGGTGTTACAAGTCTTATTATTATTATTATTATTATTATACAATGTTCACTTTGTTCAGGTGTTGATTGTTTAGCTGTGAGTATTATTACTATTATTTTTTCGTCTCATACATCAAAATTGTTAGCATACAAACATTCTTAGTAACCAGCAATGGAGAGCTGTTGATATTATAACACATTGTGAGAAACGGCTTCCTCTGAAGTAACTTCGTTTTTTGGGGAACTTGGTAAATTATCACTCAATTAATATTAAAAGACTTTATGCCAGAATTATTTTACAAGCATCTGAAAGCACACACATTTGTGTAACAAGGTTTTTTTTATTTCACTATTCTCTCGCAACTTTTTCAAAGATGTGTTGTTTTTAACACATTTTGGGATACACTAGTTGAGAATTATGGTCTTTGGCAATTACCAAAGGTGTCTAGTACCTTACAGCAAAACAGTTAACAGCGACATCCACTTCAGCGAAGTGGCAAAGCCAGTTAACGACAACATCAACATCAACATCAACAACTTGACGATAACTAACGCAGGGACTTGCAAATCGGGAAAGTACAAAACGTGTCCTTGATTGTCGAAAATCACTGTACAATCGTCACAAAATTAACAATACAAACTGATGAGTTCATGCATACAAGCTAGCTATAGGGGCCAAGGGCAATCAATGCTAACCCTCGCATCGCTTAAAGTACACACTCGACTTTTTAACCATTATGCATTCTAGTCAAACATGAAAATATTCACAAACATCGAATTGGTAATAATAATATAATATTTTATCATGAGCTCGATGCCCCGTGACATAAGTAAAATAATAAACGGCTTTTATATAGCGCCCTTATACCCGAGGCGCTTCACGTGGGTTAAACATTTAAAGCAACTGAATGCAGTTGGTAGGTAAAGCTTAAACCTGTCGTCACCTTTATTTGTCTCGTTGACATTGCGTGTACACTGAACAAATGAAATTATAATATAAATGTAATTGCTTCTAACACAAGAAACAATAACATTTTAGGCAAGACAATGTCACAATCAACTTTTCCCTCCGAACCTTCTGTACACCATGAAAAACATTTCTATTTTCAATAGTGCCAACATTACGCACACCCTCAACATGAAGTTCGGTTTAATATCAAACCGTTTAATGAATGTTGACTTTGCTGTTGAAATCAAATTGTCCAAAGTAAACATAATTATGGTTAACATTTGTTTTGGCATCAACAACGGAGAGGGGTGGGGGGGGGGGGGCATGGCTCTGTTATAAAACTCTACTAGGATCAACATATACTTTCAATTAACCCATATTGTGTCTCCAGGGTTTCATATAGCATGTGTAAAACCCCTTAATTAAAGGAATCGGTACTAACCGAAAAGGTTGGGGGTATTAAATTCGCCCTGGGGATGCTTCGGGCCATCCTCCTTCGCCAGGAGAGAGACGACTGGTCACATATTAGATTGCACTTCATAGATGCAGTAAGCCGTGTAATGTAATGACCTGGGGCCTGTGACCTTTTACTTCATGCATTATTCATGAAAGTCCATTGGTTTTCAAACTCCGAAAACAATTTAATGAATAATAATAATATACATCATCGCCAAGCCGTGGCGGCATCCATCAATTTACAGAATCGACGACAGTATCGTCATCGTAAACAAACACAGTTGTTTTTGGTGTATTTTGAGACCCCAGTAACAACCCAAACCATTCAAACTAGTACCACAAGAGATCTTCTCATACTTTATTAAAGTGAAAGTCAAGAAAATAACATTTGCAGACTGTTCTCTAACCACAATTTGTACTTACTTAAAAGAAGATTTCCATATGGTTTTACCGCAATTCTCTCTTAGTTATATACAACCATGCAAAGTTTCAAACCCTACCTAAATTGAAGACCTTACAACAACTTCTTACCAACCCATAAATCGTTAAGCTCAAGTTAAAACCTGTGGACCACTTGCTGTAGTATATACGGATTGGTTGTATGCTGTGTTTGCTGTGATGTTAGGGTTAGATTTAACTTATTTACAATAAAGGTAGTACAGTGCAGGATTAGTAGAGCTGACAAAATAGTCAAAGCAGTGTTCATGTTTTGTTTAAAAAAATGTATTCAAAAACAAGTTTGGGTTAAAGGGTATAATTTACTTTTTCCTAACAAAAAACACACTTTCCTCAGATTAACATTAAACTTACACAGTTTGAAGATTATGATAGTAGAAAGCTTCCATTGAAATTTTACTTACTGAGGTGCTGTAGTTTTTGAGAAACGAGTAAAAGTAATAATTTTCATCTCAGTTTTAGCATGTAAACACGTATTAACGAGTTATGCTATGGCTTAGGTATAATATCATAACTGGTTAAGGGGATTTTACATGCTAAAATAATGTTGGTCTCATGAGACCAAAATATTGTTTTACTCATTTCTCAAAAACTACACAACCTTAGCAAGTAATTTTGAATGGAAGCTTTCCACTATCATTCTCTTCAAACCCTGTAAGTTTAATGTAAATCTGTGGACATTTTGAAAAAGTACCCAAATCCTTTAACTCCAATGTGTGAGTCAGGAGAAACAGTGATAAACTATGCCCAATATCGGCACCATGTAAACAAACTGTCCTGCAATGACTGAATGAATGAAATAAAAATTATATTGTCAGGGTTTTTAGCCACAGGTTTGTCGAATTTGACATTATTCCAGTTGAAAAAGAAAAAGAAGAAAACAAATCGTTTTGGTTTGACTTTAGACAATGATTTTTACCTTGACCAATTTAATACATCTTTGAACGAGAGCCCTTATCCGCGTTGCTGCCCAACACAATTTTCATTCGTGCCATGTTGAATTGCGTGCATTAAAGGAATACTTTTTTACACCTTTGGTTGTCATATTTTGCCATAGTCACAATTTTGCGCAATAACCACCGTCGTTTCAGTCACTTCCAGAGTGAGTCGTCAGTCGATAAACAAAGTCCTCAAAAATAAGAACTACCTGGAAAATAAAATAACAACCCTCCCATTTTCATTTCACTAGAAAATAATAAACCAGTTTCGATTTTTATGTTTGAAATTTCCGTTCAAGACAGAAACAAAATAGTTCTAATGATACCCGAGGCCGGTGGGACCTGCCAGCAAAAACACTGGCTTGAGTGCCTCATAACACCCCCTTCCATCAAGACTGTTTGTTCGCGGAATCTATTAGGACAAACACTTGAGTTTCGTTGACGAGATTTCCTTCCATTTAGGGCCGTGCGGGTTATTGTAACATAACTCAATTTGCCATATGTTAGGGGAAAATAACGAGGGGCTAGAATACAAAGTTCAATTTTGTTAGCACTTTCGGTTGGGGCGACCATCTACCGTGCACGGAAATAAGGCCATCTAATTCACACCACTGGGAGTAAGAGTAGAAGAGGGGAGGGGGAAGGGGATGGGTGACGAAGAGAAAGAAAACAAAAACAAGTGGGTTGGCTTGGAGATGTGTAGTTCACTTGTGGCAATAATAGTGACTCGAATTCACAAGAAGTAGGCCTACGTGTAATTAGTCCCCGGATACGTTTAAATATAGTTTGCTGATACAGTTAAAACCCATATCGAATACAGTCACATACCATTTTGTATTCTGAGCATTTTGAATACAGTAAAAACCGCTTTGGATACAGTTACAAAACCAGTTTGATTACAGGGTCATACGATTTCGGTTATTCTAAATGCTATAAATAGTCTTAAAAACTTATTATTGTATGTTCACTCAGTGTTAGTCTGTTAACTGTTTTTCCCAATAATTTACATCAACAAAATTCAAGTACTACATTGGTAATGAAGGTACAGATCACAGGGCTGATCGTGCTTCTGTTTGCTTCGGTTTGCGTCTCCTCGGGGGGGGGGGGGTAGTCAACTTTTAGGAATGTTTGCTGGAATGTAGTTGTTTTGGCAGTCATTTAATTATGTGGCTCTGTCTTTAGTTAGACGTGTGCCAATGTTTTCTTCTATTAAAGCGCCATTCATTTTTTACGATCATTAATTTGTTTATGTAATTGACTCATGTATGCATTAATAAATCTGTAAACACTGGGAGGAAAAATCGGGCGATTTTTTTTGTCAGTACCAGACGGACGAGATAACAACAAATCCCGGCACAATCCACCGAAGATTAAAGGAACACTTTGCCTTGGATCGGTGGAGTTGGTCTTTGAAAAGCGTTTGAAACTGTTTGTTCCCAACGCATATACGGTCAGAAAGATATTTTAAAGGTGGAATACAAAGATCCACACACATTTGCCTCGAAATTGCGTGTTTTCCTTTTACAATTTGACTCCCATAAACGGCCGACCGTGTTAGTCTGTTAGTCAACGAGGTAAAAGGAAAACCACGCAATTTCGACTGACACTTGTGTGGATCAATATATTATACTCTTAAAATATCTCAGTCTAATCATATATGCATTTTATAACAAACGGTTACAAACGCTTTTCAAAGACAAACTCGACCGATCCAAGGCAACGTGTTCCTTTAACCCGATATAAAGCAATCTAACACAACACGCTGTCATTACGCTGTCGTGTTTATGCATCCTCCTCACCACAGCCAAACTTCACACCGAAAGAAACCTGCTTAATCCTACAAGAACCCGGTATTTAATGTAAACTTTTGACACCCACATAAATAAGAACAACACCACCATCAATGTTTTGTGTATCTTTGATTGGTCCGGACGTGATGCCTCTACGGATAACCCCAATTTCCGTAGTCACACTATGTGTCTCCACATCCACACCACGGCTATATTCGTAACATGGCCACAAGCTAAGTAGTCACAGTCTTGGACAAATTTCACATATCGCGCACGTAACTCGCCCCGACATAATTTGATTTCCAACCGTGGAATTTGCCGAGCATTTACAAACCCATCAAACAAGCTGCCGTAAGTGAAGGTAGTAGTCACGGGGGCAGGGATCGATCTTGGGAAAGGAGGAGTTCGATTCCCCCTCTTCAAACACTGAATATTCCTGGTATTTTGTCGCAGTTGAAAGTAAGAGGAACGAGCAAAATGAAGCCACTTCTCTGGGACGGAATTTTAAAAGATGGATTGATCGGTAGGAAGAGAGGGGGATAATTGGGCTGCAATAGGGAGTTTTGTTTTCCGTATGTCGTGCATCAACCCTCGGCTTGGAGCCAGAGCACTTCGAACCGTTACATGTAAGTTTCATGAAAGCCGTCTTCCTGTTCTGATATCGGATTTCTTTCCCCTCCAGCCCAGCCCGAGTTTGCCCTCTCCTTGCGGCCAGTGCATTATCACCCACGAGATTGAGTTGATCAATAAAGTTAGCAAATAAAGAACTCCCGCCTAAACTTTCACGCGGGAAAAGGGTTTCAATTTTAAATTACCTTGCAAGGAGCTCGGAAAATCAATTTGGCCACTGAGCGCCAAAGTCAATAGGCGGAACAGGTGAGGGACTGCGCACAATGGTGAGCAACATCGCGTAAATCGTCCAGAAGACAACCTGTGAAATTAGCTGCCAACAAAATCCAGGATGACTTTACAATCTGACTTTACAAACGGAGTATCTACATAAATCGTGATCGACTCCTGTGACGATTGTCAGTTAAGTAAGACGCGAATCACGGTATTGATTTTTGGTGCTTGGTCTCCATTTGTTTCAAGATCCCCAACTCAAAGAAGAGGTTCCAACTTGACTGGAATGGGCATTGTACATAGGAGCCATAATGGTCACATAAGTCCTCTTTAACATGATAACTGACAAACTAACCTCTGAGCTCAATTTAAAATAGCTGCTTAGGAGGAACAAAATGTTGCTAAGCACAACAAATTAATACCAAGCTTTTCTTGTCACGTGTTCATTCTTTGACGGTCATCCTGCTAATTTTTGCTCAGCAGAAAATTGGAAAGCATTTGACACTATTGGTAGTTATGCAAAATAATTATTAACAATAAACCTGTCTTGGTGACGGGGGGAGGTTGATAGTATAAAACATTGTGAGAAACGGCTTCCTTTGAAGTAAGAAGTAATTTTCCACGAATTTGATTTCGAGACCCCAGATTAGAACTTGAGGTCTCAAAATCAACCATCTAAAACGCATACAACTTCGTGTGACAGGGGTGTTGTTTTCTTTCATTATTATCTCGCAAGTTCGATGACCGATTAAGCTCACATTTTCACAGGTTTGTTATTTTATGCATATGTTGAGATACACCAACTGTGAAGGCTAGTCTTTGATAATTACCAATAGTGTCCACTGCCTTTAAGCAGCTCTATGAAATTGGGTCCTGGTCACAATCTTGTATCCAGACATTGCACGGTTGACTGGAGATACCATCCATGCACTCCATGTTGGACAGTATTGCACACCGCAATGCTAGTGCTATCCCGGGCAATTCCCATGCAAGTTTACGGGATGTGGCGATCGTTGGAAACCTGCCCTCTATACGGAAGATTTCAATATCATGCCAATTGGTGGCGCAATAACATTAGCCTGAAATGAAAAACAAGTGACGATGTTAAATATTTGTGCAGGTAGGAGACGATAGGTCGTATGGTTTTATTAAATACCGACACAATACAACCAGATATCCGTAATATTATTACCGATATTAAAACAATTGGGCTACATTTTACGAAACTTTTTCACTTGTTATTTTTTTATCATTTTTTTACTCACTTGAAACAGAATATCGTACACAAAATCTGTCACTTTAAACTTACAATTGTTTTCGCTCATTCGATTTTTTTTCTCAGGTATCACGTTGGGACCGACTTCTTACATTTTAAAACGCAACTAAGCTCAGGCATAATACACCAAAATAATTTGATTGACTTTCCCTGCAAAACACAACTCATAAAATAAATGTGAAATAAATGTGAACAATTGTTTTATTTTTTGCAGCAGCATGCAAAATTCAATTCACAGGGCCAAAAAACATTGAACTTTCCATATTAAACAAAACAATACATACCTAGGCAATACGGTCCAAAACCATTGAACACGTAAATCAGGAACAATTACACAAATAAAGAAAACACAAATTTTTGTTTGCATTATTTGCTGTTTTCTACTAGCGCCCTCTTTTGAATCAACCTCCTCAAGAACATTAGTACGTACAAGCTTAATAGTTATGTACAGCCCCGAAATTAGCCCGCTTTTACACGAAGCATTATTTTGCAAATTCAACATGTTCCATGATTGTCCAAACTATAAATTATTTGAATTTGTATGAGTGTTTATATTAAATGTGAACACAATTGTTGACAACATGCGCTAACGAAATTACTAAACCTAATTGTTACATACACAATCAAAGGTCCATGATTTATATAAACCCACTGAATAAGGAACATTATCACCGGCATGTACTTTTGACAAACAAGATAATGCATTTTTTCGTGCAATTAATTCAAATGTAGGAACTCACTTCGCAACAAATTTGAACCAAATGCATTCAATATTACTTTTACCAGCGACTCTCCATAACTGTCTAAAGTCTCACCTGACACTGCGCCCTCTTGCGAGGTAAAAAGGAAAGTGCTCGATTCAGGATTGGAGGGGTCCAGACTGGTCCCCTGTCATTATTTGCAGGGACAGGCGCCGGTATTACATGATCAATGATTTCATTGGACAAACATACATTATCGTTAGCTTTTCACTTTCCTGGAATGACCGGTCTGCTTCGACCTGACGTAGTTTATGAGCTACTACGTCAGCAGTTTATTCAGCCTTACAATAATGTTATCATACTCCTCTATGATTCGTCCAAACATAATCTCACTGTAAACCATTCCATTTGGGTAGTATATACGACCGACTGGGAACTGAACGGTCCGTTTTGAGAGAGAGAGAGAGAGAGAGAGAGTTCATCGGATATTTTTTTTTTTTTTTTTTTTTTTTTTTTTTTTGGGGGGGGGGGGGGTAAAGGTGGGGGGGGGTCTCCTGAAACTATATACCCAGCTTTGCACTGCATCTGTGTATCATAATATATTTGGGTTTTCATGAATGTCACGATCGGGTCCCATCAGTCGATAATCGGTCTTTATTGGATGACATGCTGAGGGAAGACTTAAAGCAACACGTTGCCTTGGATCAGTCGACTTGGTCTTTGAAAAGCATATTGCGACCGTTTGTTATGAAATGTATATGGTAAAAAAGATGTTGTAAAAGTATAATACAGTGGTGCAAACAAACATGCCTCGAAATTGCACGGTTTTCCTTTTTACCTCGTCGACTAACACGGTCGGCCATTTACGGGAGTCAATTTGTTGACTCCCATTAATGGCCGACCGTGTTAGTTCGCACAGTAAAAGGAAAAACACGCAATTTCGAGGCAAATATGTGTGGGTCATTACTTTTAAAACATCTTTTCAACCATAATATGCATTTTATAAAAAACACGGATACAAACCCTTTTTATAGACAAACTCGTTCGGTCCAAGGCAACGTGTTCCTTTAAACCGATACTGTTTCACACACATGTTTCGAAATCAGGAAGATGATCTATTGGGTCATTTGAATGGGCCATATTTTTGACCGCGTGAGGGCGCTCTCAATCACTTCCGGGGGTATATTCATTCATACGCAAAACAGTTTTTAAAGATTGGAACACATTATAACCACAGACATCTAATCCATCACAGACAATAAAACTTTTAAAGGAGCCGTTATAATCCACCTCTAAAGCAAATTGAAACTACGGCGCAACAAAAGTGACAGAACGCCTATTAATTTGTGCAGGGCGAATCGCGTGTACCCCCGGAAGTGATCAAAATACTATTTATAGCGCCCTCGCGCGGTCAAAAATAAGGGGCATTACAATCAGACGCCCCCCTGAAAACTACACGCACAAGCGGCTGTGTAATAATCGCACGTGGCGCTACGGGCGAGTTCCCACCTCTGCATAGTGAGGGTTGGATTCCCGGTCATAACACTTTGTAAGGCATTTCAAAAAAATATTATTCCTTTCTCCAAATTTGGGAAGGTATTGCATTATGTTCTATCAGCCGGACTCCTAGTTTACGGTGCCCTTGTCTACACCCCCGTGGACTGTGGAGGGATTAACCCTGCTTCAGCCCGATACATAGATAGCAACGTGTCTCTATGTAAAAGGTGATTTGAATCCCCAATCAGTTCAGTGCGGCCTGTACTTTGAAGTGACAGTCCAAGCTTGTGATGTTAGCTAATAGGCGATCGCTCAAAAATAAATAAATGAGAGAACAACATGAAATGTCGGGGTAGTGGATTTTATACCAGACACTGTGCTTACAAATATAACGACACACCACACTTTAGACGCCATTCCGGTTGCAATACACTTTTGCAATGTAGACATGTTTCAATCGTTAATCTTAACAGTCACTTGAACATTATAGGTGCCATATGCTATCGAGATTTGTTCAAATATCACTCTTAATTGTTCACGCAAAGGGAGTTAACTTTTATTTGGGTAAATTTACTTAAATTGAAAAATGTCACGATTTTACTAAATACCGTCGTCCGCCGGATAATCTCATCCCACAATGTTTAAACAGGCTCAGTTGGGTAATATTGCCGAGTGAACAAGGAACGCATACAGCGCCCTCTGTCGACTCTCAATGTCACTTGTTTTGAATAAAACGGAAAGTTACAATCGAGAACTAGAAAAAAAAAAAAAAAAACAAACAAAAACTGATCTGCTTTGAAAACATTATAGTCATGCATTATTGACACTTGACAACACGTTTTATAATAGTTTATTAAGCAAATACTTAATGTGTTTGGAAAGAAAACAACAAATCAGTCAGAAACGTAAATCTGGATAAAATGAGAGCTTTGCCTGGTTCATACATGTTTGCATATCAATGTTTTTTTTTTTCGGTAAACGTATTGGTTGATTTGTCCCCGGTTGGAAATTTGACCATTTAGAAACAACAAAACAAGCATGCTTGAGCTCTCGAACGTTATCTTGCTGTAATTTGCAAACGATCATTTTTTATTCTCACTCAAACAAGATGAGTATAGTTATTGAGACGACTGTTTGATCAGAAGTTGGAACGATCATTTGTACATGGGGCAAATCACTGTCTCGACCGATTGGAAGACGGAACGAACAAGGGATAATTCAGGACATCAGCACCACCCCCCCCCCCCCCCCCCCCCCACACACACACACCACCACCACCACTAGCAAACGCACGCATTTCCCATTTTGTCATTACATTAAATTGACTCAGTGGTTTCTTTCCCTGCTTTTTATATGTGACACGCATTTAAATAATGGGTCGTTGTGAATAAGACTTCTGAGGAATCGGCTTCTCTGGTTTATTATAGATCTGAAATATGAAGACAAGCGAGATACAGTTATCACGGCAGTCTGTCTTCATATGAATTATGAAATAACTTAAACACTTAACAATAAATCTTATCAACGTTACTTAAAATAAATGATCGACAAGAGCAAATAAATAATCAAAACACTTCATATGAGAAAACGATTTAAACACAATAGCGGTTCCCACCACGGCTTTCTGGGCCGCGCCATCTTGAAATGCTATGCAATAATAATTATTTACAAAACGAAAACCAAACTAGAGCATAAATGGCAGCTTCTACTAGACATCAACTTCTCAAACTCATGTATTATGAAAAGCAAGCTTAGATAAACAACTTAAACAACTTTAGAAATAGAAATATATAATACAAAAAGGGGAAATTTACGTGAAATATGAAGACAAGCGAAATACAGTTATCACGGCTGTCTGTCTTCATAGGAATTATGGGAGCACCCGAAAACCTGACGTTGAGGGCGCTCGATTAACAAAAGAATTAGTTAAAGGAGGAAACTAAAGTTGATTAAACCCCCAAAAATAAGGGGGGCCTGTTGTATACCTGTCACATTGATTCCGGTGTGAATCCTACCTGAGACAAAGGCCCTTGAATGTTGATTGAGTTTCAATCCCCCTCCGATTTCCCCATTTGCGTCTTTTTTCCCCTTCTAAAATTTAAAATTTATTCCCATTTTATTTTTTTAGCAATAAATGAAAACAAATAATAATGTTTTTGTTTGTATAGTTGATGAAAATAATACAGTAAATCTTAGTTATCTACTTAGATAAACAAAGAGGTCCCCGCCAATTATTCATTCATTCATTATTCATTATTCTATTGTCGACCAGTCGGAAACAAACATTTTATGTTTAGTTCACCAATATACATTTCTTTTTAAACATCTTTGTAAGTTCCCCTTATTTAAAAGTTAAATACATATTACAAATATAGTATAATGAAATAAATACTTTAAGTAAAACAAACAAACAAAGCAACAAAGAAATCGAACAAATATAAACAAAAACTTAATATATAAATAAAAATAAATAATTAAAGAAACAAAGACTGATGTTTGTCAAACTACAGCCATTATGAACAAATTCGTTTATATTTAAACGTGACACATGTAGCTGACATGTTTTTTATTTAACCTATTTCCCCCCACCCCCTAACCGTGGTTAATTTGCCCGCGAATTGATTTTGCTTTTCACTTAAAAGACAGGTTTTAGATTTCCGTCTAAATCCTAAGATGTATACGAGCAAAGCGAGATGATAAATCATAAGGTCAACCTCACAAAAAAAACAATGTGGTAAAACGATCACGTGTCTGATTATTGATTGGACGGGATTGTGTTTGAACGTGCTAAGCTGCAGTCTCCATGATGGAAACTCTTTTCTCAGGCTGGTAATCGAGAACCTCGTAACACGATATGGATGTAGAAGCCGTGTAGGCAATTGGTTTGTATGGTCATGCGACAGATCATGAGCTATTGCGAATGATAGGAACATGGGAGCATGGGAACATGAGATGGAACACAAACAAAACATCAAACAAGCGGAACACACATACATAAACTTACGGGCAACCACTTGAAAGAGAGAAGAGGATGAATCAAGACATGCCACGAAATTAATTGTGTTAATTAGTGAAGTATAACCATAAGACTACCCGTAATAATAACAATATCGAAGTCTTATATAACGCACGTATCTACCAAACAATGTACTCAATGCGCTGAGTATAATACAAACTTTCAGTTGCAGTGATGAATTTTGAGACCCAATTATATAGCACCTTCTTAGAGTTTACAGGGTGCTACGGCGCCAACAGCAGCCACAGCCAGGAACACTGGGGTGAACCCCTTCTCTTTTCGATAAGTGCACTTGGTTCTTTTACATGCGTTACACAACCCATGGGACCAACGGCTTTACGTTCCATCCGAAGGACGAAGTAATGGTTAAGTGTCTTGGTTAATAAGAACACAAGTGTCACGGCTGGGGATTCGAACCCACACTCTGCTGATCAGAAACACCAGAGTTTGAATTCGGTGATCTTAACGGCTCGACAATGACACTTCCATAATAAGAGCCATTAGAGCAACCAGTAATCATTTTATCATACTACAGGGTGTATAACTTTTAAATGGCTTTGCGTTGAGCTATGACAGTTTGACCCAAAACTTTAGGTTTGTTTTGAAAAGAGAACGGGGTGTTCGCTCGACTCCCCTTTTTGATCACGACTTGTTTTTATTCCGTTGTCGCCACTTGCAAAATCAATTCCAATCTCACAATATTAACTTGGGAGTATGCCGTCAATTTGTAGGTTACAGTACTCTTTTTAGGGGATGTTGGAATGGGTACGTTAAGCCCTCACACGCCTTTTTAACAAATAAATTGAATTGGCTTTTTATGCAATTGTTTCCTAGTTAAGGAGTTTGTGTTGTTACTTTCTCGACGTTTCACTGAACCTATAAACTATACTTATCAGGGGCCCCGTACATTTTCCTATAATTCGACCCTTGGATGCTATTGGCATTTTTATTTAATGAATAAACCATTAATGAAATGAATGAATGAAAGAACAACTCTTTGTTAAGAAGAATCCTTTGAATCTTATCACAAGCCCTTGGGTAGGTAATCCAAGTTGGAAGTTTATTAAGAGCTAAGCCTGCCAGTCCAATAGTTGATATTGATAGTTGAACCGATGATAAATAAGAAGTTAATATTTCTCCGTATGTTTTTCTCCAGTTTGAAATGACGGACCATTTCTTACAAAGAAATCAAAATTAACTTTTAAATACCATAGGTCACGATGTCGGTCTGGTGCAATAGGCGACAAGCCGGGTACGATCGATCGTCTCCCGTCAGTATGGCTCATTCATCTGGTGTTTCCAGTCGCGGTAACTCGTTAGATTGTTCCCGTTCAAGATGTTCACCAACGCGGAAAGAGTTTCTGATTGACCGGCAAAAGAGGCCTGTGCTACCCACTAACTGTCAAGGTCGCACATGCCCCTTATTTTCAGGGTGATTTCTTCAGAGGAGGCGGGGAGGTGATGCAAGTTGCGCGCCTTTTTGAAAGATTATGCGCCGGTTTTGTCTAAAAATCGTACTAACCCGAAACTTTCAAAGGATTGTTCTTTATAGGTGCGAAACAAAATGATAATAATACTGATAATGTGGTGTCCCTAATAGCATTATCTTCTTGAGTGGCCTTTTTCAAACATTGCCATTTTGATTTGCTCATCCCGCATATTTTAAAACAAAAGTTGTTCCCTCACAGACATTAAAATAATTATCGAGATAGTGATGTTAACAAAAGAAAGCAGACAATACAAAGATGCTTGTTGAAATACAGCTAACATAACACATACTTTCACGGCCAATCAAATTATTATCAAACAATTATTATTTGTTTATTTCCAACTAATACATTGCCTATGATTTGATACTGATTGTGATTTTGAAACTGTGGAAATAAACTGATTGATTGATTGATTGATTGAGTCATTATACCTTTTTCATGAACATAGTGGAACGTGTTCTGTCTCGAAAATTGTGTTTCGTGAAGGACATAATTCATCATCATGATGGCCAGATCTTGAATTCACAGAAAGGCTTAACATGGGTGGTCATCAAAACAAATTAACTATTGTTTTTTTTTAGCCTTGAGGGTTCCTTATTAAAACTGAGGTTATAGATCAACAGGCCTTGGAGTTAATGAGTGCAACCATTAATGAGCTGAGTGCATGCTCAAGTACAGTACTGTGTGTACCTTACGTATTCATAATCCACCGAGTGTTAGTTGTTTTCCTCCAGTTGTATGACACATTATACACAAAGTTGTGAGGAATTGTGAATCGTCATGGTCTACTTTGAAGAGTCTGTCATTATGCATTTCCAACGCTTTGTGTAATTCATTGTGTGATATGATGGACACACAACTTTGACACTGACTAGGTTGCATAACACCAATACCAAACATGGTACCAACAAAGCTAGTGGCAACGATATCTCAAAAAGGTTAACTCTAGCTCAAACTCAAAATCCAAAGGCGTGCCACTGTATAGCACTACTGCATAATCATTGCCAGCAGAATCACTTCGGAGGTAAACGATCTACGTGCACATTGTTGAGGGATTCGAACCCAAGACCATTTCCATAATAGCGAAACAAAGGGAATCTTATTTTGATTGAAATGTATTTTTCATATTTCTGGAAATTGCTGATTTTTATTCGGAATCATCGATCAACAGATTTCTCCTCGACCTCATGGTTTTGAAGAAGAAAACAAACTAGCTACATTTCTGCCGTTGACGGCGTGCGTCCAAATGGCAATACGTTGACGTCATGTGTGTGTGAGGTTGCTTCGTTAAACCTACACGCTGCCACAAAGCGGCTGTACTAAGCAGAGCTCTCACATAGGACTTACTAGAGCAGGAGCCCAGGGGGTCAGCCTAGCTGGAAAGTTAACCAATTATCATGTATATGGCGATGGTGCGTGTACATGCCTTAGTAAGGAAATGGACGTCTGGCAAGCACACTCTGGTGGGTGTGGTCATGGGGGTCTTGGGAAAGGGCCCAAAAATTGAGCTAGCTTAGCTGGAAAGTTAACCCGATGAAACCTCTTGGAACATGTTTGGCATAGTCCCAGGTATCGTGAATGGCCACTGCCAGACATTTTGGGTGGTGGGCGGGGCCTGCCAGACGTACATAACCAGTATCCAAAAATTGAGCTAGCTTAGCTGGAAAGTTAACCCGATGAAACCTCTTGGAAAATGTTCAGCAGAGTCCCAGGTACCATGAATGACCACTGCCAGACATTTTCAGTGGTGGGTTGGGCCAGCCAGACACGCCCAAATGGCCCCACCCCAAAAATTGAGCTAGATCAGCTGAAGAGTTAACCTGATGAAACCTATTGGAAAATGTTCAGCAGAGTCCCAGGTACCATGAATGACCACTGCCAGACATTTTCAGTGGTGGGTTGGGCCAGCCAGACACGCCCAAATGGCCCCACCCCAAAAATTGAGCTAGCTCAGCTGGAAAGTTAACCCGATGAAACCTATTGGAAAATGTTCAGCAGAGTCCCAGGTACCATGAATGAACACTGCCAGACATTTTCAGTGGTGGCTTTGGCCAGCCAGACTCGCCTGAATTATGAATACATATAATCTATAATAAACAAAATAAACCAAATTAACAAAAGAAAACATCAATAAAATAAAATAGTAGCATTATAAAAGTAATTATTGACCTTGACGGAAATCTGTTAATCTTCACTATTTTTTATTTTTTTGCTGTGGATTTGTAACGGGCTTTGACTGATGTCAGCTCAGTCAGGTAAACTAGGAAACTGATGTGTATGAACCAAATTTGTTGTGAGTCAAATCCTTGCTAAAAAGGTTTATAAATGCCATGTATTTTTTTTAAATCAGACATAGCAATAGTTAAATTGTTATTATTTACTTCAACATTTACTTTGTAATTGATTTACACACGTCCATATCTCAGCACGCTTGTTTTGTACCTGAAGTTGAGAAACCCCGAACAGACATCTCAAACAATTTCCGTTGCTGAGGCTCTTAACTTGTAGTGTTGCTTATTCTCTTAAACATAATAGTTTCATTATAATTTATTTATGGGCGGCGTGCAACCTACTGGACAATGACGGTCATTACCCCATACACCCCAACCTAATCCCAATAGAGTTTTTTCTCCTACAAATAATCCTCCTCTTCCTCCTCTGAATCTGAGTCTTCGCTCCATGCTTCGCCATCTGCGGTGCTCACTAGTCCATCAACAGTTTCTTCATCCAACTCGGAATCGCTGTCACCGTCGTCGACCTCCATGTCTTCGACCTCCAAGTCCTCGTCGTTACTGCCATCAGTAAATAAAGTGTCTGGTATGGCCGGCCCTTCAAACCAGGTTGGCTTCAAGAGGTTGTCCTTCACACACCATCCATAATCGGTAGGTGACAAACCATCCCCAGGAGATGCTGTCACAGCTTGGGTCCACAATGCTGCAACATACTGTGCTCGTCGAACCTTCATTTCAGGAGTCGGACGAGAAGGTGGCAGCAAGGCACAGTCAATTCGTTTGATGTTTGCAAGTGGATTCTCCTGAAAGTTGAAAAATTGCATAATTAGGCCGACAGCTGCTGCTGGCCTAACAAACTGTGTTATTTCTTACTATTATTGTTTATGTGATTGGAAGTGCCTTGGGCGCCTTTTTAGGCAAATTCTGTGCTTTATTAGATCTTTTATTATTATCATTATTATTACTATTGTCACTTTTATTATTATTATCATGTTTGTCATTGCCTTGCCTACCTTATCTACTTTGCCACTCATTTGCATCAGTTTGTTGTATCGTGCTTCATTGACACTTCGAGTCTTGCTTTGTGCATACATGCAGCAGACAAATTCTGATGCGACATCCAGATCAACAACCATGCACTTCACCCATACTGATAAATAGGTTTACGTAACAACCAGTCTTGTCCTTCTCAATGATGTCGAGGGGTTTAGTTTTGCCCTTCCTGAAAAAGATAAGTTACAAGTTCCAGATGAAACCACTGTTCTATTTACATGCAGTACTTTTCAGTGTTATCTCACAGACAAACAAACTCCCTTGTTTGAGTGGGGCATTTTATAAATATGTTTTAGTGCAAGGCAATTGAACTTTTGCCTACCTGTAAAAGGCTGACGTAAAGTCACATCCAGTGAAGGCATGGTATCCAGGTAGGGCTCTGGGAAGTCCAGGTTTGCACTCTTCAAGGACGTCAGCAATGTTGGTCACATTGATGTACCTCCTACTGTTTCCCATGCCACAGTCCATGATGATGTTGGCTAAGGACCGGACTTCTCGACGTTGCTGCCAAAGTGCACCAATCAGTATTACCAAAACATCAGTATCGGATGCTCTGACCAGGACATTGCTTGATGTGATATTTGTGACGTGGAAAGCAATTAGGGTGTCGGCCTCTTCATGGTCACCTTGGAGTTGTGCTGGGCTGGATTGAGTTACATGATTGTGCTCATCAGGGATAAACTGGAAACACTCGCCACCGTAAGAAGCAAACAAGGTTTTTCCACCCAATATATTCCAGTAATGATCTTTCCCCCACTCTTTCAGGAGGAACTGGGCGAGTTCATTCTTGAATACTCCGTTGGTGAGAAGTTTTTTTCCACTCTGTCTGATTGTCTGATCTGACCCGGTTATAACATATGCCGAGTCAACTGCGCCCCGCAACTTTCTCTCACTGTCTTTGATGGATTTCTCTACATATTTGTCGAGGCAAACATGTACTTCGCTAGCTCTCCCTGAACAAACAACTGAAAGCATCGTCCGAGCAATTGATGCATATGATGCTCCTATGTTTGTTTGTGAGAGGACAGAATGGAGAAGAAGGCCTCCGTCGTAGACGTGTACATAAGACGGGTAAGAGAGAACCTTCCGAAGGTCAAATGCTGTCTTCTCCGCAATGACTACGATCATGCGAACAAACGTGTCCCTCAAGCTCTCAGCGTTTGTCTTGGAGGCAGCACCTTTCTTCTTGACATTTTGTGCGGCAAAGTTCTGAATGCGTGTCCGTTTGACTGGTTTGAGAAAGCGACTGTTGTCAGACCAACGCACTTTTTTACCTCATGTCTTCCGATTTTAATAAAAATTGCTGTGATTGTAGGTCCTTATGAGCAATGAATGCACAGCAATTTTTAGCCCGATCGGACTTACCATGTGGTCAGGGCAGAAACCACTAAAATCTGACATTTTTAGGGTAAAATACCACCTTTTTGGTAAAAATATGTCATAACCATGTCAATTCTCATCACATATATGCAAATTTGGTATTAAAATGATGAGAATTGCATGCTCAAATCAGTTCTTTTGTCAAAAATAAAGTTTCTGAAATGTAGGTCACTGTAATCTTTAATATGTTATCGTGACCTTTGACCCCGTTTTTTAAATAATGTATCATTCCAGAAAACAACGAAATAAAAATCATTTGATAGAGCATGTCTTCCTCTATCAGAATCCACTAAGAAACAGTTGGGCTCTTCAAAATTTACAATTTTATTACCATTTTTGTACAGTTGTTAGGTCACAAACTAGTCAATTTATATACTTTACATAATAAATCCACCAACAAACCTCACTCTTCTGTTTCTAAAGTTACTTAAAGTGTTCATGGTTTGCGACTATTTTTGTACAAGTCACTATGATCTTTAATATGTTATCGTGACCTTTGACCCAATTTGTGAAACAATGCATCATTCCAAAAATCAACAAATAAAAATCACTTGATAGAACATGTTTTCCTCTATCACAATCAACCAAGAAACAACTGGGCTCTTCAAAATTTACAATTTTATTACCATTTTTGTACAGTTGTTAGGTCACAAACTAGTCAATTTATATACTTTACATAATAAATCCACCAACAAACCTCACTCTTCTGTTTCTAAAGTTACTTAAAGTGTTCATGGTTTGCGACTATTTTTGTACAAGTCACTATGATCTTTAATATGTTATCGTGACCTTTGACCCAATTTGTGAAACAATGCATCATTCCAAAAATCAACAAATAAAAATCACTTGATAGAACATGTTTTCCTCTATCACAATCAACCAAGAAACAACTGGGCTCTTCAAAATTTACAATTTTATTACCATTTTTGTACAGTTGTTAGGTCACAAACTAGTCAATTTATATACTTTACATAATAAATCCACCAACAAACCTCACTCTTCTGTTTCTAAAGTTACTTAAAGTGTTTATGGTTTGCGATTTGTTTCTTGTTGAGGGCTGATGTGGTTGAACCAGAATCAGAATTTAAACTATCCGCAGTGACACACCCAGGATTTATAATTTTTTGGGGGTGGGCCATATTTTCCCCAAAAATTTCTTTCGAAGATTGTACAACAAAAAATCAAAACAAATCAAACAAACAAATTGAATACCTTGGAGCGGCTGGGATCGATCCCCCAGACCCATCGTCTCCCCCCCCCCCCCCCCTTTCGGGTGCACCACTGTGATTATTAGTGCTCCCAGTTAGAGATTACATCAAGGTTGAGATGGAGAAGCTGTCTGCCTTTCTTCAGTAGATCACAAACTTATGCAGTCTTACTTTAACCCCCTGTGATGAATCTTGAACAACAAATTAATGCATAGTAACTTTCTGAGAAATCCCCAAGAACAATTTGTTCACCATGCTGCAACTCTGGCTTCAGTGCCCATTTTAATAGAGCTGCTCAGCAGCAGATTTTATGATAACTGTGCGATTTCCATTTAACTGTATAGCACACGAAAAGGCATGCTAACCTTCCGATGAAGTCAGAGTTGCAGCATGGTGACATTTTTTGTTTACCATCTTGGAAAGAATTTTGTTTCGGAAAAATGCCCCCCCCCCCCCACCCCCCTCCACCCACAACCCAAACTAAATCCTGGGTGCGTCACTGCTGGTATTTTAAAGTATGATTCTGGTTAGACCACATCAGCCCTCAACATGAAAAAAATCCCAAACCAATAACAATTTTAGTAACTTTGGAAAGATTTTTATTTGTATTTATTTATAAAGTAAAGTACATGTATAAACTGACTAATATGTAACCTACCAACTGTACAAAAATAGTCTTAAAGTTGTAAATTTTGAAGAGCCCAGATGTTTCTTAGTGGATTCTGATAGAGGATGACATGCTCTATCAAGTGATTTTCATTTCATTGACTTTTGGAATGATGCGTTATTTCAAAAATTGGGTCAAAGGTCACGATAACATATTAAAGATTACAGTGACCTACATTTCAGAAAATTTATTTTTGATGAAAGAATTGATTTGAGCATGCAATTCTCATCAATTTGATACCAAATTTGCATATATGTGATAAAAATTGACATGGTTATGACATATTTTTACCAAAAAGGTGGTATTTTACCCTAAAAAATGTCAGATTTTAGTGGTTTCTGTCCTGACCACATGGAAAGTCCGATCGGGCTGAAAATTGGTGTGCATTCATTGCTCATTAGAACCTACAAGCACAGCAATTTTTATCAAAATCGGAAGACATGAGGTAAAAAAGTGCGTTGGTCTGACATGGAATGACCCATATGGGAGTTGAAACCAACGGTTCTGTTTAGAACCTTCCAACTCATTATATCGTTTGTCCACCATGCATCGTTTCAAATCCTACTTAGGAACACAAGTCGACTGCTGGGCAACATCGATGATGTGAGGCCACTTCCCACACAATTATTAAATTACTTCTTTCCTTGAATGATTTGTTTGTTGAGCTCTCCCTGAACAAGAGATCTCAATGAAGTCACGTTTTCAGAAACGGGCTTGAAATCATAGTTTAGGCCGTGTCCGAATTGGTGGCTACAGCTAGCTTCGGCTACGGCCGTTTCCAAGGGTGTTACACAAGAATTCCTTTGCCCCAACGCATGATGACGCATATAAGCCGTAGCCGTGGCTGTAGTCTATAATTCGGACACGGCTTCTCATTCTTCTTACTCGGTTGTATTTTTTTACCATTACCTATATTATGCTCATGCAAAACGGGAAACAAAAGTATTTCGGGAAAACATTGAAGAAGTTTGAACCAACGTCAGTAAGTCTATTTTGATTTGTGCTCAAATGAGCTCGCCATCTAAATAACAATACGCTATATTTGAAGTGAATGCCACAGTTTATATTTTTGGCAAGGTGGCAATTAAGGGTAAGTATTTCTGTTTTGGGAACGTTCGATTGTTCTAATAATAATAGTAGAACATATACGTATATTCAAGCATAGTCACGTTTTTAAAATATCACCTTAAAATTAAACTGTACCGCGTCTCGGATTCAAATTTTCGGGTATCGGAAATAATATCTTTTTACAAACCACAATGCATAATAATATTGAAGTGAAACGCTTCTCAAAATGCTTTACTACTGGAAGCTGCTTTAGTAGGCGACTTACCAATATTTGTATGGCCAAATGTGATTACCAAGCAAGTACCTTTACTTTGTGCTTACCGTGCTTGCAAATAATTATTTGATTTCAAGAATGACGATCGTGATTGCATACAGCCAGTAGCTGTTTTTTGGCAAGGGGTCAAGCGTAATACACGTTTGATTATTATATTGAAATCTCCCCTTGGGCACTTTGGCCATCGAACGGCTTCCGTTATTTCGGGGGACAGGCTTCGATAAATTTGATTGAAATTAATGAGAATCATATTTTGGTTATTTTTGGAACGGTGAACACAAGAAGCGTTTGGGATGACCTTGTGTTGTTAATGTAGCGGTATGCCTATAGCAGACCGAGTCAAGTCTAATGTAATTTGCCCTGTATGCATCACTTCGCATATGACATTACAGCTCGAAGTCTCTCTCATTAAAGAAGTCATCAACAATCTTTACTCAGAACTATCGTTGTTTCACAGGCGATGCTTTTGTTTCTATTTTAGAATGAACGAGCAGTGAAATAAAGAAGGCAAAGTTCCCACGTCAATTTCAACACATTAACAATAAGTTTCTTATTCGGTCACCAACTGGTCATTGTGTTTATTTATACCATTGTCTTAAGTTTTGACTCTCTGCTCAACTCGTTTCGTTCTTCTACTTCCAGGAGTATTTGGCTAGTAAGTTTCAACAGGCATTGCATACTCATCAGGGAGCTGCTAAAGATTAAATAAATGTTTTTGGCGCAATGACCAGGTAGTTGGATTTCACAAAGAGAGATTATCTTATCTCGAGTAAGGACGAGTAACTCGTCTAACTTAGGACTAGCCTTAAAGTTGTCAATATATTCTAGGACTAGTCCTAAGACTAGTCCTAAGACTAGTCCTAAGACTAGTCCTAAGACTAGTCCTAAGACTAGTCCTAAGACTAGTCCTAAGACTAGTCCTAAGACTAGTCCTAAGTTCTTTGTAAGTTAGACCACATGGTACCAAAGCGTTGATCGTTGTTGTAAAAAATACGCTTGACAAGAACTTTATTATTTTAAAGAGGTTTTTACTTCGACAAATTTGAGGTTAAATAAAAGCAAGGAGCAGTTTTGATTACGACTGAGGAAGTTCGTATGATAACCCTGCTTGCAATGATAGAGTGACTTTGAATATTCAGAGTATATTCAATAAAACCAACATTACTTCTGGTAGTTGCGTTTGGCTATACACAGCCTTACCATGCCCCTTAAAAAGTGCATCAGAATATCATCCGTGAACCCTTTCACCACAACACCGACCAACGGGCCGTGTTTCTTCTGTATCTCTCGGCGCCAGTCTTACGAAACACTGGCCCTGATCCGTGAGCTTGGGCCGTTTTCTCATCAAACTATTGATCCCTTGTTTGTTTTTTTCTCGTCCGATGCCCTTCGTGTGACTGCGCATTAAGGATATGATGTCCCTAATGCCGGACGTTGTACTGGAAACTCACAGACGACTTGCGGCGTAGTACATGACCACAAGACGATGATGAAAAGAAGGAGAAACGGAGAGGATGAATAAGAAAACGGGCAGGATCATTCACACGTCCCTGGCCTCCTCATTTTACACAGGCGACCGACGATGAGAAGTTAAGAACTCTGGTGAAATGGTTTTCGGGACGTAAAGTATTGACTAAAATTGAATGCGACCAAAGTGCAGGTATAGATATATTACTGAAAAAATTGAGCGAAGCGCTCTAATTTCACGCAGTGGTTCAAAGATTCACAGAGGGCGCTGTTGCGAATGCATTAACTTTTGGACTGATCTTCTTTAGTGACCGTCCACTTGTGATGAGCCTTACCCAGGCTTCACTGGATACATCGGGTATCGGTTCATATAACTCGATAAAACGATTGGGGAGGGGTATGGGGTGGGGTCGATTATAGCGCAGACATTTCACAACATTATTTGGAGTGATATATATATATATTGTTTAATGCTTTATTTTTACTGTGAGGCATAAAGCAAAATACTGAGAATTGTTTAACTCTTGTTTGCTATCAACCCGGTACACTGAAGATGTCACAGACGTTCCACAACATCATTTGAGATGAATAATATAGTGTTTTTCTATGAGATGCTAAACACTGCACGTGGGCTTAGTGTGCATGAGGCATTACTTTTCTGCATATGTTGCGACCTGACTGGCGTCTACAATTGTATTGATTTAATTAACTGTACATGTATTTATTGTCATTACTGAATTTCTCTAAAACAAATAAATCCATACCAAATTAAACATCACTTTACGATACACTAAATCCACTTGATGGTATTTGTATATATGAAAGATCTTGGCCCAGCTACTTTAAAGCTATCTCCCATGTCCCGCATAAAACACGACCTATGAAAATTATGAATATTAATGTTCGTAAAAAAAGGAACAGAATCCATCGCAGTTGCTCCAAACCCTCTCCATCAATCACACTATAAATATATTTAAATCTTCTCACAAAACCGCAGTCGGCATATAGGGCTTTCGTTAACCACAGCATTAGGGGACAATTGCATGCGGGCAAATTGGCACCATAGAACGGGTAAGACCTTGATGGCGTCACCCGGTCGATTAGTGTCTTATAAGGAGGTGGAACAAAAATAAGACGAAAATGATGAAAACATGGACCGCTTGCCGCTATCTCTCGGCACTCCAAATCCATCAAAATAATTTGAAATCAGAGTCTTCTTTCATATTTCAGAGCCCGGAAACCCAACCCTTATACACTGTACTTTATATCCATGGTCGGATTTCGTAATGGATACTGTTGAATGTTTCTGACGGTTAATGAGAATTTTAAGAGCCTTGAAGATTTTCTGCTTTTTTGGGGGATTCATTTCTTGTTTTGCACAATTATTGAAAGTATGGTACCTACACAAACAAATGTGTTATACATTTGAAAATCTTTCATCAGGAAAAACAAAGAATTGTCAATAATATTCATTGGTGAGGGTTTTGCGTTCCCGGTACATTTCGACTTGACCCTTAGCCTATCATAGGCTCAATATGTTGGTGATAAGGATGATTGTAACATAATCCTTCACTCACCGACGAAGTTCTTTCTTGTTTACTGCTTTGATTTGTCTTCTTCTTCACTTTATCCCAGATTGTTCAGGTGGTAAAATGTATGTGCAGATAACTGTAGAAAACATTCATATTTTAGAGCGACTACGGGGTTAATTTGTTCACAGTTATTTTCCCTTTTCTCTTATATGCAAGCTTGTCGCTTATGTTGTCTTTTATTATTTGTTTGTTTTACAGTATGCTGAAAAGAAGATTATACAAATTTAACATAAACTATTTGCTAAAAATTGGAAGATTTGTTATGAATGTGCTTAATTTTGATCAATTGGAAAAGGCATGTGTGCATAGAAAAAAAACAGTCAAAGTTGTTTGTTTTGTGCATAGAAAAAAACAGTCAAAGTTGTTTGTTTTTGAACTAGGTGGTTTATCTTAAAATTAGGGAAGCAGTACGTGTACTGCACCTGTCATTTTATTGTTATTACGTCTTTACCTTTTGCACATCGACCTACTCAAAAAAGAAAACAAGAAATGACGACAACAACCTTCTTGGAAAAGAGCACATGGGAGTTGTTGACCACAAATATTAATATAATTGACTCTCATGACTTTCTGAGAAATGTGCAATGTTTACAACAAAGGTCAAATTGTGAAAGACTTCATGCACAGGGCGCTTCTAAATGCATCTAAAAACACACAGTTATTTGTTACTGAAGTGTTTTTGTTTTCTTTCTTGGAACTTCGATGACCAATTAATGATCCCAATTGTTTACAGGTTTATTCTACATGCAAACTTTTAGATACACCAAGTGAGGATACTGGTCTATGACAACTTCCAAAAAGTATACTCCTATTGTTGTCGTTAAACAAAACTACATTCAACAGGAAAGTTGTATTAATTATTGTGTCTGCTTTACATTATCTGGAAAGTAGTGAACTAGTCACACGAGCGTTGGAAACAAAATATACATTTTGTTTTGCCCACAGCTGGCCTCGATTATTCCAAATGACGTAGTTTTTCTTATAACTGTTGCATTGTGTTTAATGTGCCATTGTTGAATATTATTCAACTTATTAACGTTAAGTTTTGACATCTATATTCCTCCTATTCTGTTGTTCGCATAAGTAGAACTTCAAATGGCACCAAACACAGGGGAAACAGACTGATACTTTAGTGGTGCCACCCGCGTAAACTAGAAATAAAAGAAAGTCAAGAAAACAGGTGAGAGTAAAACACCTTCTGGATGTTTAGAACTAGAAAAGTATCCCTTGGACACGAGGTAAATAACAGAACACATGGAAGCTCCAGGCAGCAACGACCTTTATCGAATAAAAAACCCGTCAAACGTTTGCAACTTTCCCCCAAATTAGGCGAATCAATAGACAGTGCACACCCACCGAATTCGAAACAGGTTGCGCGGGGAAATGCCACAATGGAAATTAAGTCAATGGCGATGTATGTAGCGTTCGCTCAAAATCAAATTATTCGCCAGGTTTGAGAGACGTGTGTCCCCCTTGAACAAAATAATGTCCGTACTTTTTGCTTGTCAGTTTGCAAGATCTAAAAAATAAGCCCTCAAACTCAACAAAATGTTGTTAGAGATAAACGCACTGGGGAAGGAGGAGCCAGTTCGGCTTAAAACTCATCCCGTTACCCAAAACGTGCACAAGTAATCCATAGTTTTAAATGTCACACATGTACTCTGCGACCACGTGACTAATCGAGCGTGACTCCCAGCGGGATTTTTTCTTGAAGGCAGCTGAAGAAAAAAAATGAAGACGAAAAACACCCCCTTGAATAATCTTCGGCGGTTTTATCTGCACGAATCTAGCGGCCAGATGACATACATGGAGTCGATCTTATGACAGCAGATTAAACTCAAATTACACGGGTAGTTAATGAATGCCGGATTAAAGTACACGGATACCGCCGTTCATTCCACACGCTACCCCTTTATCCGGTTCTTTTCACTCGGTGGAACGTGAGATCAAACCGCTAAACAGAACTTAGATAACATCTTCCCGTAATTTTGGTAAAGCAACTCGGATGAAATATCACAAAATAATGTTGAATTAGAGACGGACGAGATGGATGAAAACGGGACAGACCTTACATGCATTAATCAAGCGAAATATGTAATGTAAAACAAGGGAAAGGCTGAATCAAATACTGCCGATAAGTAATAAATGGGGGTATATGACAAGATATCATAACAACATGCCGATTGTTCACAGGAAACAACTCCTCATACTTGTGTTACCCTTAGACAACTTGACATTGCACACGAATGAACTCGGAAATTATTGCTGTTTATAATAATAATCTAAACATGTATATAGCGTTCTTACACAAAAAGGTGCCACAACGCTTTACAACAAAATAAAGAAGCAAAATAGGTATGGAAAAGGTGTGTTTATAAGTTGTACAACAAAATAGTAATCAGAAAACCAATGACAGAATATCAATGTTTAGTTGGACTTGCCCCCCCCCCCCCACACCCATACCCAAACACATTATCTGAATAGTATGGTTTTTTTTTCTTCTCTCCTGTTAACTTAATTGAACAATTCAATGACTGTAATACAAAAAGAAAAATGCGTAATTGACACATTTCTGGGTAATTTAGACACATGTTCCGGGAACTCGGGACTTAGAAATCGGTCAGGCTCCAAAGGACCCGGATCCATAATCTGACCCGGATCTCTTTAGAGTGCAGCCCTTGAAACAAACCAGATCTACGTACTAATTGAAGTTGAACCCCCCTGTATGGCTTCCGTTAGTCCTTCAACATGTCCGTCACGAACGGAACATGTTTCATCTTTGGCTAAGATGATGATGATGATGGAGCGAAGTTGAATGTCTTTCGTTGGCATAGCAACACTATCGTTGGCTGAAACCAGCAACAGAGCAAACATATCGGACCCCCGAAAATACACGACAAATTAATGATCTTATCTTTGACTAAACCGGCATCTACAGAATGATTTACTAAAGGTTAACACACGCCGTAACCCCGACTTGCAAACAAACAAGCTGAAAACACGAAGCAAGGGAAATGGCCAAGAGTGTTGGTTGGTCCCGTGAGAGCTGGCCACTACCCTGACATGCTGCCTGTAACCGCGGGGTGTAAGACCCAGGGGCCTCAGCGGACCGAAGCCTGTCATTGATCGCCACGTGGAGGTTGTGCAGTGGTGACGGATTACCCACATTATACATCTGCGAAGTCGTTTCGATCTAACGGCTTCACAGAAATTTAAAGAGGGTTACATGAGCCAGATTGAAGCGCTCGACATTATTAAATAAAGCATAAAGCAATGGCAAAGAGCAAGGACCAGGATAAAGCCGGCACACTTCTTGTAGATTGACAATCAAGTCGTTTAGTTCCTTGCATGGTCATAGTTAGATTGATATAATTGGTGGGCTTTCGCCATAACATCTCATCGCAACAATGCAGAGAAACTCGTCTTGCGATTAATATTTTTCTACAACCATTTTCGAGTTTCCATGTATTATCAAAGTAACAGTTGTCAAATCTCTCGTTCTCTTTTTAAGACTTCGTCGCTATTTCTTCATGTTTATATAAATTTGGTAGCGAAACATGTCACGCAGGAAGGATAAGCCTCATTCGGAAGACGCAATTTCAGAAACGTTAGCGCAGTAACGCTTCCCGTATCCAAATTTCAGGGCATTCACAATTATTTCTAAAATATTTTCACTCTGACGAACGCCATCAACGGTAGAAGGGGAGCTAGTTTATCAGCAAACCGTTAGTTAAGGACAATTTGTGTTAATCAACAAAATCAGAAATGTAAACATAGTAAAGCTACAAATGGACAACAACAACTCAACAGGTAGCACGTTTAAGTTTGTCTCCGCTTTTGCATCACACACAACCTTTTGTATTCAAATCAGTTTCTGAAGAAAACAAAATAACAACTCAAAAATGAATTTACCCTTGTTTTGCTTTCGAATTAATTTCGTATTAAATTAAGTACAGTTTATTGCTTTAAACCGTGGATACTGTTTTCGTTAGCATCGCAATTTATTTCACGAAAGTCCAATAAACTTTCATTGTCCTCAACTTGTCCTGTGTCAGTATGTTGACAATTTAATCCCAGTTTTTCCTTTTACAAATCGATTTAGTCAAACTACCTGAAAAACTTGAAGACGTTTTTGCGATTATTTTCATTATGACCCGTCATCATCAACTCACAATCAATACATCGGCTTTAAAGATAGACAGGAGTTAATATGGCTGACAGAAAACGGACCAGATAAAGGAAAAGGGGATGCCCTTTCGTGGTTTATGTCAAACTGAATCAAAAAATTGCCCATTCAGTACTATGCGTGTTTTCTTGGATGTGATTTTGTTGATTAAAGCAATATCATCTACTACGTGTTGAGAATGAACAATGATGGAATGCCGATGCGGGTGAAGATCTATGGATAACGGGATGATGCTTCAACGGATGCTGCCTCTCTGTCAGAGAGAGAGAATGACCGCTCATTGAACGGAAGGTCATCGATCGCTGTATACCATTCAACACATGGCATCTATGAAAGCTGAATTGGGATTTTTGAGGGGAAAAATGTGTTCGCATAGAGAACTATGGAAGCTGAATCGGGAAATGAAAGCTGAAAAATAGTAATCAGGAAATAAAGGGAATGTCCATCTAGAAAACTCTGAAAGTTGAATTGGGAAATACAGATAACCTCCGTGAGGCAAGGTATGGAAACTGAATTGGGAAATACAGATAACCTCCGTGAGGCAAGGTATGGAAACTGAATTGGGAAATACAGATAACATCCGTGAGGCAAGGTATGGAAACTGAATTGGGAAATAAAGGGAATATCCACAATGAAGTCTCTTGAAGTTTAACTGGAAAAAAGGATGTCCGCTTATGAAACTACGAAAGTATACTATTGGGAAATAAATGGAATATCCATGTATATATGCAAGTTTAAGTGGGAAATATTATGGACTGTCCAGTCCACATAGAAAACTGTGAAAGCTGAACTAGGAAGTAAATATAATATCATATAGACAACTTTGGAAGCTTACTGACGAATAATTGAAAATGTCTCTGATGGTCGAAATGATTTTAGTTCGAAACAGGTTGCGCGGGGATTTAGTTCTAATGTATAGTCGTTGCGTTAATTTATTTCAACTTTCCATAGGAATACGTCACAATAGGGCTTAAGTCACATGTGACAATTCACTGGTGTGTGGACCACACATAACAAAAACACGTGCACCGAGCCTCATGAAGAAACATTACATGCAACTGGGTCTTCAAAATGAAGGTTTAAAGGCCCATGACATAATTAAATAACAATGGTAACGTTTTGTTTGTGCTCCTGGGCTTTTGACTTTGGACCTTGAGCATTTTGAATACCACAACAGCCCTCTCTAGGGTAATTCAAAATGGTTTAATCCATCTGCTGCAATCTTAATAACTTGCACCTATATAGGATTTGAGGCATTGTATGGTGAGGTATCATTGTATATTTGGTTTGCGGTAACACCATGTGTGTATCTACTTGCCAGGTAGAGTTTGTTCTTAGAGAACTGTCTTGCTATAATCTACCGCCGCGGAGTAGATAATCGGAGGTTCGGGAGACTTCTCAGTTCTGAAAAGAACTGTCCTGCTTTTGAACTATTACCAGGGCGGATGGTATAGAAAATATACTGGGCTACTACTTTAGCTTATAGGATCGTAATTAACTGTACTGCCGCGGAGTCGGTTGTTAATTGGTCTCCAACGTTTCGACTAGCTTGCTCTAGTCATCGTCAGGAGACTTGCACCTAATCACGTAACATTAAAGCAGTACCACCACCTGCTCACTGACTAGAATAAATTATGTTGGTGAAAGTTGATCTAAAGCTGCATGGCTTCAAAGGGTAGACTTCCAACAATATATCAACAGCTCTCCAGTGCTCTCCAACAAGTATGTTTTTAAAGTAGTTAATATTGTGACACTTAAAGCCTTTGGACACTTTCGGTAAACAGTATTGTCCAAAGGCCCACACTTCGTGTATCAGAACTGATATAACAAATAACAAACCTGTGAAAGTTTAGGCTCAATCGGTCATCGGAGTCGGGAGAAAATAACGGGAAAACCCACCAATGTTTCCGCACGTATCACCGTGTCATGACATGTGTTTAAAATAAATCCGTAATTCCCGAAAACGAGAATTGTCTCAAATCCAGGAAGATGTCAAAGTTCCACTTCATGAAGCAGAGCAATTAGCTATAAATGGACTTGAATGGGGACAATTGTCCAAGGAGGCCAAGGGACACCCAGTCCAAAGCAGCTAAGTAAGTAAGTTGGTTATCCGTTCACTCGACGGCGGTTTGGGTCATTTTATTTATTCAATTGTTACAATTTTGCCACAAGTTGGTCAACGAGGAAGAATGATCTCGGTTTAAGAGTCTGACGACGAATTTTGTGTTTTACAAGCCGAGTAGAGTCTGACTGTGATTGTAGACCAGCCCGTGCTGGAGAATAAAATGGGAAAACAGCCTGGACTTCTTGCATGTAACGGAAGAACCCCTTTCAATTATTATGTGGTTGGTCGATACAGAAAACAGCGATAAAGTCATATTACCTTCTTGGGCCTGGAAAGCAGAGATGAATTGGAAAAGCCCAGACTCCCAATCCGGAGATTGGCATGGTTTTACATCTCACCACGAGACAGTGACCGGACGCTCTAGTTATTCTAGCCGTAAGTCGATGTGATCTTCTGGGAAGAGTAGAGAAAGAAAGAAGACAAGATGCAGGATGATTTATTTAGAAACAAAATAATCGTTGGAGAAGTCTTGCTAAAGTAACCTAAGATCTCTTTATCATATCGATGGGAGATGTTAACCATTATTCCATTATTCCGCGTGTTGTCAATGTTTTGTGTCGTGCATTTTGATTAATCAATTTGGTTTGAACGGACGAAATTAGTTACGTATGGTAATCACTTCATTAATGGCGATACTGGTTTGAAGCCTCTTAGAGGCCTCTCCCAGTGTCTTGATAGTTAAAAGACACTATTGGTAAGTACTAACACAAATTATTATCATAAAACCTTTCTTGATTACGAGTAATGGAGAGAGGTTGATGGTATAAAACAGTGTGAGAAACAGCTCCCTCGGAGTGACGTAGTTTTCGAGAAAGACGTAATTTTCCACGAATTTGAATTCGATACCTCAGATTTAGAATTTGAGGTCTACAAATCAAGCATCTGAAAGTACACAATTTATGTGACAAGGGTGCGACAAGGTTTTTTTTTTTTCTTTCATTAATATATTGCAACTTCGATGACCAATTGAGCTCAAATTTTCACAGGTTTGTTATGTTATGCATTGTTGAGATACACCAAGTGAGAAGACCAATAGTGTCCAGTGTCTTTAAAACATTTTGGAAAACTTTTCACTTGTGTAAAAACAGTTTGTATGCCCCACAATTCGAAACCGAGAGTGTGTTCATAAGGGTACATTATTATGTTGGCGTGGACAGAATTCGTTCCGGAAATAATAAAACAAGATAACCGTCTGCTATTTTTGTAATGCTATCGTAACTTTAATTCCACATAGCCATGGATGAATTCGCCAATCTGATTAAAACGAACAGACTATTTTAAGAACACGAGTGTTATGATCTAGTCAATGTTAGAAGCAAGACTACATTAACTGAAGCCTTTGAAGGTTGGAACATTGGGTTTGTTTATACACATCGATGTTGTGTTTATATCAAGTAATAGGCAGTTCCATATAATGTACAAACTGACATGATTCAAACATGAGAACAAAACAAAGGCCGTATAGAAGTGTCGTCAAGTATAGGCCTATCCTGTGAAATTCGAAAAACAAATCACCAAACTTCTTTATCATGGACACCTTAAAAGAGGAGAACGTGTTAAATTACCCCCTGCCTGTATTAATTTCAGTGTTGATTAGCATCCGATGATATAAGGAATCTCATTTACTGTTCAGCCAAGACTTTCATTTCAATCTATAAACACCCCCAAGGACGAAAAAAAAAAAAAAATGTAACAAAATATCGCGTTTCACTTAGAGTGTATTTTTCTTGAAGGGTGTCTGAATTCGAGGGGAGGACAAAAAATCCGTTGCAAACGAAGTTACATGAGCATCCGGCCAGTCAAAATTGAACAATATTCATATCGTATTACATACCAGAGGCAGGTTATGACATCTTTTATAGATGTCTGGTTTTTAATGCCACATCTCCACGGCCCGTCTTTTGAGAGGGGTATTGGAGGGTGCAGTTAAGCACGGTGTCACATTGTCTGGTTGTATACCTCGTAGGGATAGACTTTGATGAGAGTAGACGTTTTTTTGGTCACTAAGTCTTCGACAATACTATTGGTCGTGATAGATGTTCTTCTCGTGACAACACTTTTCAGTCAAAATCGTATTACTACCAGAACAAAACAACTTAAGAAAGCAAAGTAAAGCTAAACAGAAAACAAATCCAACTGGCCAGAAGAAAACATTACTAAATAAAGTAGAGCATTACGCAAACAGAAAACATGGCAACTTAATACACAGACATATCAGCTGAGGTCAACGTTCCCAAGACTATGGGCAGTTAAATATAATTTGACGTATTTCTTATTGGGGAGCGATCAATGCTGGATCCAATATCACATGAAACTTCCTGCTAAACTTGTGTGACAAGATCATTTTGAGGGTAAACTCTTCATAGGGCACCGCACTTTGGTGACATAACCATTCACCAAGCCTGATCAGATAAAGGTAAACTCATAACTACTTATACGTCAATCATCATGGTATTTATAGGAGATTGTAGGTGTGGTCTCACCATTCCGAACAGTATATGCTCGTCTTCATTCTCACGAAGACAAGCAGTGTATACTGCTCGAAACGTCAACACGACGGCTGTTTGCTGACCAACACTCACCACACGAGAGAAGCATGTGTTACATTTCAATACTCTCTAGTAAGAAGACGTGCTTGGTTACACTTTTATTTGAATTTGAATTCCTTATACTGTTGCTATGTCACATGACTGGTGGCAACCTTTTGCGTAAAAGACGGTGAACACATTTTTTGAATGTATGTGGTGTAAAACAATGGTCCAGGGTTTGCTTATAACAGAGGTTGACTTTCAACAGCTTGCCCGAACACATTGACGTAGCTACTGTATATTTTGTTCAAGGATTTCAAACGTAAGCGGTACTTTGTAACTAAGCAAGTCACAGTACTGGACGTTATCAAATCTAACACGAAAATCGCATAATGTTTATAGTTGGTGTTTTTTTCTACATGCGATCGTGATGTGTTTATACCCATTGATACTGAATATTATATCTTATTTAGTGAATCCACGGTGTTTGACAAACTTACACTATCATAGGTTTGAATTTGTGTACAAAACCATGCCAATATGGCGAATAAATCAAACAATGCTTGAATAAGGATGTATGATGTGCATGACATTTTGGGAAGCTTGTCTTTGAATGCCCCACAGCGATTCGCCATTCATTACAATAAATTAACTAAACTAAATATCAGTTCCACTCCTCGTTTCACTGCTTCTAAAATAAAATAACGAAGCCCCATTAATGTTTTCACCGAGAACTTCCGTTTTATTTAGCTGCCGTAATCGTATACTTCCGTTGTATTCAGCTGTCATACCCTGGATCCGCTCTCGTCATGTGCATAATGTTTTCTCAATCAGGAATCACAGAGTAAATAAATAATATTGAGTCTCCATTTTGTTTTGAGAGTGGCTAGCACATTATCGATTCAACGTGTTCGAGTAAACTCGAACGGGAATTACTATTGTTTTGTTTTTATTTGGCATTCGTTGCCGCCTTTATGCATCTAGGTAACCAGGCTAAAACCCCAAAGGGCTGTTGGCTATTAAATACCAAAACATATAATGACTAAGGAAAATAACTGCAGACATAACGGCAGCTAAAAGAGCAATAGACTTGTTTGTGTAGCGACTGTCAGGCGATCATTTGGAGATCTATGAGGTGACGAGTCCAAGGGAGGATGGCCATTGGCAGTTCGCTCTCTTAACCCGAATCAATAGTCCAAAATGCTCACACCCAACCCTTGACTTATCTAAACTGCGTACATAGGCTAAGGCGTCCCATAGGGAGGGGCAAGGGGGGCAACTGTCAATACGAAGGCGGGCAAAATGATGTGGCATTCAGGCAGGGAAACAAAACAGGGGTTATATGCACATATGAAGCGTCTCGAAATGTTTCTTACTTTGCACTAGAACTGGTACTTATGAGTAAGAACTATACACGAATTGTGGACTTGAGAACAGAAGGGTCCCAAAGAAGGCAATATTTTAAAACACTATGTTGACTTACAAACGTCCACCAAAATTGCTCGTGTTGGAAAGTATTTTTTTTTTTTTTTTTTTTTTTTTTTTTTTATAACTTAAACCCTTTCCTTTTAAATGCAGCAGATACTCTTTATTAAATATTACTGTTTTCCTCAATTGGGGCCTTTCAATGACTTTTCCTGGCTTCCATACAGCTTTTAATTACTAGTTTTAATGACATAAACAACATATTTGGCAAGCACACACCACGAAGGAAAATATTTTCGTCCATCATGCACACATCAACCGCTTGGATACTGTTTTTGTATCCGCAAATCGACTGACGTCTAAAATACAGACACAATAATTTTCAAAGACACATAATCGGCACAAAATGTAAATAAAGCAGCGGACATGTTTTTTTTCTTAGTGTAAAATTTAACATCGATTTTCAGTATCTCCACTCATCCACAAATTCAAGCAATTCGAAACTTTGGTTCGTGTATAGCCACATCACTAAATAATGTATGGCTGTTATACACCAACCAAGCAAATTCAATGGCAGAACGAAAGCCATTACAACCCCGACTTGGCAATTGAAACATTCACAGACAAACAAACTGTAAGGCAAAAACGAGAGACAGGCGAAACAAATAAAGAGGAAGATTTCAAGCTTGGCAATGGTTACGCCCGACTGTCTTCACTTCATCGGGATAATGTACCGTATCCAAGCCCTGTCATCAGCCTAACTTGTCCAGCTTAATATGGGTATCGATGCGTTTATATAAATCACTCGTCACTGTTTCAGTGTGCATTTCAGCTCAGTAAGCCAGTAATTATCACGCTCAATGCACGGTACCAAACCAGGATGAATTCAAGCTAAACCAACTATGTCCATGTATTTTTATTTTTTTTTTTTTTTTAATTTTTTTTTTTGACATTTTGTCTGTTGTTTATCTGTTTTCTTCTATAGTCTGGTGCCATCGAACACTCGATACTTGTCCTGGATTACTCCCTAAAAAAATAAAAAATAATAAATAATAATTCCCAAGACCAATCACTTTGCTTCCCTCTGGTTTTTCGAAGGCAAAATCAGTGCGGTGCGTAAGGCAAGACAGCGAACGTGCGGTGATCTAGACCGTTCCACTTAAGCAAACGCTAGGCTGGACCATGTCTGTAGAGTCTTGTGTCTAGTGCCAGAAGCATCAACATGTTATCAAAAAAAGCAACGAAGGGAAACTGTCTCCAGTCAAATACTTATCGATAAACGTGACTCTGATCTCAACATCTCACTAAACAAATATATTGTACGGGCTGGACACTTTATACATACGTACAGCAACATTATTGAGGGCATTCTATAACTTAGTTAAAGGAGGAACTGGATACAGAAATTACAAATGTTGATCACCGCGATCATGTGGTTAGACTGCAGGGCTTGACATCCAAAGGGTGTGGGTGCGAATCCTACAATGCAAACCGCTGATTCAACAATGTCTAGAATGTGTATTTTCTTCTAGTTAATGAATGGAAATGCTGTATTTTTGTGCAATTCATAATCAAAGACATTAAACCAATATTTGCATGAGAGAGAGAGTGTATGTTGCCAGCTTGGGGTATACCCCTCTTTGGGGGTTCACGAGTTCTATTGACGGGAAGATCAACTAATTAAAAACAAGAACAATATTAATAAACACAATCGTGGATTATTTATCTCTATCCCTTTATTGTTTATTTATATTGTATTCCCCATTGGTGAGACTGCAAAACATATTGACACAAAGTGAAGATCGTGTTACCTCGCCAAGTTAGTATTCGGGTTTAAAATGAACACCTCACTACTGTCATTTTTTGAAGATGGGTTTCTTAGCGTGATTAATTTCGCAAAATGTTTACAGTGTACCTCAACGAGATCGTCTCATTTGATTGTATTAGTTGTATTACCCTCATCGATCACCTCAAGCAAGCGTCATTCTATGGACACTTTAAATCATCACGATTGTGAAGCCAATTAGTGTATATAATTGTTACTAATCAATCTTATCATTAAGGGAGGTAGACACTACCAGTCTGCATTTTTTGAGTCCATCATCTACCTTTTATTTTTTTTTCCTAGGATTGGTCACACCACATAGCCTTCCCGTTTGCTGCCATCAGGTTATCAAGGCACTCATCAAGGGATGTGTATCGTATAATGTGCGGCACAATACTAGTGAATGGTCAATTGTCAACCATGTGTGTTTAACTTATAATATGAGTTGCAAGTCAACAATGACACAATCTCTCCAGTATAACCCGTTTTATCGGTCATTGTAAAACGTATTTTGTTTGTGTCTCTCCTACATGCAGTGACACCAACTTATTTTAGGCGCAAACTCCGCCACTCGAAAGGTTAAAGCCCTCATTTCCGCCTTGTCCAGAACTTGTAGCAAAACGGTCGGGGCCCTATCGGCTCCGCGACCCCTTTTACCTGTGTCACATTATTATTCGTCTCTGTTTAGAGTGTACACACAAGATAACCCACATAGCCACTATGGTTACAAACGTGGTTCAACATCAATCGAAAAAGGCTTTCTTACCAGGGTAAAGTATAGCTTTGTATCTTGAAATCTCGTTGATGCGCGTCAGGCTATCCGTTGTTTGTTTTTGTTTTCAAGAGTTTAAAAAGTTTCTAAACCGTATTATCTTGCGGAGCGTTGTTATTTATCTTATCTGGTCAATGTATACCTACGAACGTGCGCGGGTATTGTAGCATTGGGTTGCAAAAGGAAATCAGTCTTTGCACGCGACTTTGGCTACTGAAACGACACACACTCGAGACTCGACACAATACTGCGACGTGTTGAGGGTCTTGGAAGTGAATACTACTCTGTTGTGACAAAACAAACACCCTGGAATTAATTGAGACGTCAACGGATATGCTGGAGATTGAGATGTTAACAGAATAGAAAACAGATCAGGATCAAAATGACTGATGGCTAATTATTGAAGTCAGAATCACGACAAAGGAGGACAATAAAAGGTTTTCAAGACTATCATCAGTCAGCAAAACTGATAGCCTTCGAAATTAATCAATCATTCAGAACTCATGGCCAGTGGCGAAATCAGACGTGATTTGTTTCATGGCAATGTTTGTCTAAAGGTTAAACAATACTCAAGATGTCATGTTAAACTAACTCTGGGGATATGCATAGGTTTATGATGCTGTGTTCTACCTCTCTTCGGATACATACTGTCTTGGTATCAATACAAACAAAACAAATCAAAACAAACAAGCAAACAGACACCCAATCAAAATTACATTTAATTAGCAACAGCAACAACATCAGCAGCGAACCATCAACAACAACATCACCCCAAAACAAATCACCAGCTAGGCTCCACCAGTTTCCAGCTTTAAGCCTCGAAATCAGAAAACCTGTTGGTTCGTTACCGTTAGTATCAGTTTCACAGCTGTCTGTTCAAATTACCTTTGAACTGCTTTTAAAACTAGGGCTGGTTGACACCATTTTGACCATTCCACGTATAATTCAATTGTAATATCGTTATTATTCCTGCGGGAGACTTAGAATGTAATTTTATACCGCGGCAATATCAGCTATTTATGAACACGACACTCGATTCGTCAAGTCCCCTTATTCCGTAATGCACACACCTTGGAAAACCATACCCGCGGGGTCTATTTTAAAGAAATCTCATGATTGTATATGCAACCTAATCATTCATAGCTATGAATATCATTAGGAATCTAGAAGAGAAGGCAACACAGAACCCCCTCCTTATTATGTTGTCAGCAATTCCTGATGCCGCAGGTCAGGGAATCGACGGGTCTTGTCGCTCGTCGACGACAACTCTTGTCAAGTCACGTAACTTGCCCCTGCCTGAAAGACTGCAATCAAGTTCTACGAGAGCCCAAACTTCCGCCCGACCGAAAGTTCATCGGTGTATGGGATTAGATTCTCAGGATGACCAGAAAACGTGATCAGACTTATAAGAAGAAGACGACGACGAAGAAGAATAAGGATTGCAAAAGGAGACGAAGAAATCTAAACAATTGTTCGATAGGGTCTGACCACGGTTTGCAAACAAACTTGTAACAAGTTTATTGTTAGTTGCAGTTGTCATGTTATTTTGTTGTCTAATTATTCACAACTAAATATTGTCTTTATAGTTTGAAAATTTGTATCAAAACAGGATTTTCTAAGCAACAACAATTTCTTTTACCATTTCTCCTTGACGTCTTTGAATATTCAACGAGAAAATACACTTGGCAAAATGCTGTTTTATCATTAAGATTATTATATAAGTATCATCGGTCCAACCACTGGCTAAAGCCAGAGACTGAGGGGGCTTACTTTGATAAGGTAACGGTTGACTGCGCCTTGCTCAATTAAGATTTCACCCCATGCACAGACTATCAGTGCGATCATCTTCCCTCATCAAGCCCCGGAATACCAACCTATCATCCAGTGCATATCTGCATATGATATGACGATCGGGGTTTCATGGCTCTGCCTGACATCCGCTACCCGGATAGCTTTACCGATGACCATGCCCACACACTGTAAACCAATCCACGGATTGGGGGACCTTTTGCGAAGGTAATACCCACGGCATGAGCGACAGATCGAGGTGCGATTCAATGAACGAACCAGGAATTGTCTCACTGCGTGCCTCTTTGGGCGAAAAACGACAGCAAAGTACATACGACCTGCGCCCAATCGCACAGAGCTGCTTAAGCACATAAAGTAGCTTAGCAAAAAACAAAAACAAAATATGCTTACCAGATTAAGGTGAATAGTCAAAATAACAATAAGTATACACTTTTGATTGGTATCCTATTCGTTTATGCTAAAGCACAACATTGTTAAAGGGACACACCGGCTCACCATTTACGCAATTTAGGGGTGTATAATCATAAATAATGTTTTTTTTTAAATGGTTGCTGTACTGCACTTGGGAGCATTTGGTTGACATAATATGCAACACTTGGGGACATAGTGTACACGACCTACAATAAATGTATGGCGTAGCTTGGCAAATACATGGTATAGAAACATACACATGGACATTCAAGAATGAATGTTCAATAACTTATTTAATATGATCCTGGGACGTACATGTATAATATCCACCCGCTATAGCGTTCGGTGAACTCACGAGTAATCACGGTTGCTTAAATCATCTTATTTAATGCATAGGTGAGTTGTACAATTTTTAAAGTGTACTCTTTACGTGCATATTGCGTTCAGCTTGCTTGCACCTCATCGCATTGCACTATGGAACGAGGAGACAAAGTGCAACTGGCCAAGTCCCTTTCGATCACAATTCCTTATATCTTATGTTAAAATATGCATTTCTCTTGAGGGTGTTGTGCAGCAGCTGGTCCGTTGACATCACGAACGATGAGGAGTACATTAGTAAAACCCCACTAACGACGTTACGGGACACGATGAATCAGCAAGAACAACAACTATATTTAATTTCCTGCAAAAACTAAAAAAAAAAAACTGAAATGTTTCTTATTAAAGATACGTTAGAAGTTGTTGTTTCTGTTAGGTACTTGCCTCAGCTCTCTCTTTGTTGATAGTTTGTTGTTATTGGACCCATGGGCCCTATAGCCAATTATATTATACATCTGCTGAGAGACAGGGAACGGGAACTTTGCCAATGTCTTCGACTACACACAAACCCTGCTGTAACACTTCATCGCGTGTTAATTGACTGTTATGGTTTAAAAACCAGCGGGGCGTTTAGAGGAAGTAACCCCCATAATGGTTTGCAAGGGTGCTTGCCTCAACTGTTGTTCATGCCAGGATAACTTGACATGTCTCGTCGTTGTAATCTCCGCTACGTGCGGAGTTTCAACAAAGACCCCGCATACGTGTTCGGGACTGTCAAATCACACAAACAAAACCTTAACTTTGCCCAACTTGTTATTCTACCCATAGAACCAAGGGATTAGTAATAATGACAAAGTATCAACATCGGAGACCTAGCCAAACGTAGTTCCAGCAGTCAAGTGTTTTATATTTATCCAAACTCGATAGTTCAATGGCTGTAGACCTACTTTCTTTAGAAACACCACACAACTGTTTGAAACAATAAACAAAGACAGCCACATAAAAGGAGAGTAGTATTTAAAAAGAATCTGTTTCGCGCCATTTAGTGCGGAAACAACAACTGTTCGATTGAATCCCGGAGACTGGGACGCTGTCAATCAGTCTCTGTTCTAAATCTGCGGTCTACAAAAGGCTTAACCAAAACGTCATTCTAAACCAAAGTGATATCAGTGTTTTGATGAGCAAGATGCACCTATGGGAAAGGGATCAAGATGTACTACTGTGAGGAGATGGAGGAGTACAAAATGTGGAAACAACGTCCGTTTGATTCGTGTTTACTTGAGGAGAGTTAAACAACTCTGTGTGCCTCAAGGATCAGTCTCGTGTCCTCCTATAATTAGACGCAAGGTGAAAGAGACGACCTTGAGCGAGTTCTTAGTAATTGCTTGCTTCATTATGGGAAGTTTTTTTTTTTTTTTTTTCTCGATGTAAAGGTCACCTGGAAGTGGTATTTTGTCAAAATAAAGCTTTTGTCACTTATATATGTGTTTTGAAGAGTGGAATGTGAATAAACAGTTAACTAAGGTTCTAAAAAAAATAGTTCCTATCTTAATTACAAATTTAAGAGTAGGCCCAGACCCGAGAGGGTGCTGTTCGTGACGTCAATCGAGGCGCGATATTTGAAGAGAAAATGTTGCACAGTGCTGAAAAAGATGTCAGACCTTACCACTAGGCACTATTGCTCTTGTGAGTCTGACCAGCCATGCAGACTGACCCAATCTTTAGTTGTTTTGCTGCATCCAGCAGCAATACACTTGGTCGGCATTGCCGGAAAAATGCAAGAAAACTACTTGTTTTCGAAACGTACAAACTCACGACCTGGACTTAAATGTACTTTGCACGTGTGTTTACTCTGCGCATCAAGGCAAAGTCTGCCTCGATTGATGTCACAAAAGGGGTAGGCGGAGTCAACCCCAAACAACTTTTAAATCTGTTTTTTTTTTTTACATATAAATCGTTAACAACAATTACTAAACAAATTGTTTTATTGTAACTGAACATAATATACTGTTATGTTTGAACAAATAAAAATTATATTTCCAGGTGACTTTAAGAATGTCCGTGTTTTGGACTGATTGGTCATTACGGTAAGCTCGGAAACAAAATAATGAGATAAAGAAAATGAGAACAAAAAGGGGAACAAAATATACAAATAAATTATACAATCCTGCATCCGCCTTAATCACCCTTTTTTTTTATAAATGGATATGTACTTGTTTGTACCTGTTTTTATGCCTCTGAAGAAGGTCTGGTTTGGATCAAAAGTGCAACAATGAATAGTACATTATGTGCCACACATCTTAAGTTGCTATTATTTTTATTTGTTTAATAAACTACCAACTGTTAAGAAATGGCGATTGCTTCAAAGCTCAACAAAAATATACTTACAAATTACTCCTAATTGCTTAGCAAAATGTGACAATACAAATCACTAAGGCAATAATGAATTATCTTACGGTGAATTTTTTAATGCTTTGTGAAATCAGCCCCGGTCCCATCGATTGAAAAAGAGGGCGCCCCATCAAAACTGCTCAAATACCTAATAACCACTGCACTGACTGTGACACGGGTATGAAACCAAGCTTTATTATAAAGGAGACGACATGCAACTTGATTAGTGCACCTGAATAACACAATACACGCTCTTAGAAATGGTTTGCATAACCCAAATAAAACAAAGTAGGCACATAGATAAATATAAACTAGGTTGTTATTGGGACGCCTCCTGTGGTATTAACAGTAGGGTTGGGAATATTAAAACGTAAATTGTCATTTATTAGTGCAATAATTATAATTTAGCTTCATCTAACTTTGTTCAAATCGTGTTGATTAATATGCAGCTCGGATTGAGATCCCTTGTTAATTTATAATTATTATAAACTCATAGAGAAGAACATAACAAAACAAAACAAAACAAAACAAAGTAACACACCAAGCGTTTTATTCATCTTGATTGTAACTGCCCCGGGTTATGTTGGACTAAGGGGCCCCAGAACACACCAATTATCCCCCGTATAGTGACATTAATTTGACGCGTGTGTGACTTCATTGCCCGTACAGCATTTTAAACAATAATATTGTTTAAAATGCTTTACGGGCAATTATTTCGATGGACAAAAGCTGTCAATTGAGGAAAAAAAAAAAAAAAAAAAAAAAAACACACGTTAATTTGTCATATTTGTGTGACTTTGTTGCATAAAATGGATTTACAGCTAGACAGAAAGGGGCGTGTCTCATTGAGCAGACAATCAATCGACACCTTTCGATTTGGTAATTTGATCGGACTGACATATAATCTGATTATGAAAGTTGTTATTACATTTTAATGTCACCTGTTGTTCTGAACATGGTTTTATGAGTCTTGTTAATTGTTGAGTTTTGTTTACTTCAAATTATTATGTCGTTCGTATATCTACGTTATGTGTTGTTAATTGATGTCAATGTAAATCTTGTCATTATAAGGTGCTGGCCATTCTAACATGTCACGTTTAAAGGCACCGGACACAGGTCACGTTTAAAGGCACCGGACACAATAACTCAAAATAACTATGAGCATAAAAGCTGTTTGAAATCGAGTAATATGGAGAGGGCCGGTGGTCGTATACAACCTTAATGTGAGAAACGCCCCCCTCTTAAGTGGAGTAGTTTTCGAGAAATAAGTAATTTTCCACGAATTTGATTGCGACACCTCAGATTTTGAAATTTGAGGTCTCAAAATCAAGCATCTGTAGACACACAACTTCGTGTTTTTTCATTATTATTTCGAAACTTCGACGACTAATTGAGCTCAAATTTTCAAAGGTTTGTTATTTTATGCACATGTTGAGACACAGAAACTGAAAAGACTGGTCTTTGACAGTTACCAATAGTGTCCAGTGTCCTTAATTCAAATATATATAAACCCTCACTGCCAAAATGTCCAAAGGAAACTGCTTTGGTAGTATGCGTTTAAATGTTGCTATAACTGGTAGTTGACTATATTTTTTGACTACGTTTTTCTCTTTGTATTTGTTTTATGGGAGCGCGTTTGAAATCTTAAATTTTGCTCTTATTTTTGTAAGAGTCTATGTTAATATTATTTGAAAAGCTATCGTGCAGTCTCGCAAGCCGCACTGTACCCCTTAATAATTAGCCCTCCAATTGCATTAAGTGTAACAAGCCCTGCCCCTGGTAGTAAAAAGTTTATTAATTGTACATTAAATGCGAGACAGGGCGGTTTCCGTTTGTCTGTTCCTTGTCAACAGTCGCTCCGTATGTACTGGATCAAGTCCCACTCCGACTAAATCATCACTCGTTCCTTTTCTGGCTCAACATCAATCTTAAGGGGACACCATTGTCTCTCGTAGACATCTCGTGTGCTGATTATTAAGGAGGAGGGGGGTGGATGCAGTAATCACAGACAGAGAAAGTCATGACGATGAAGATAAGGCACATCGATGATGAAGATAGCTGCAAGTTGTTTTGACTTTCTCATTCACAGTGGGGGTAGAACATTGGTGACATTTTGTTAACAAAGAAGGAGAAACAAACAATCTCAATCACTTCTCGTGTTTGAACTTTCTATTCACAGTTTTTCAGTAATGTCACAAACTTATATCACTACGTTAATTGTCCTTTCGGATATAATTACGTTCATTACATAATGGCACCGCACAAAAAGCATACCGGGTAAAGGGATTAAGAAACACAAAGCAGAACCAACACATTTCTACTTAAAAGCTCAATTGATGCAACACACCAAACCCATGTCTACGATCTATCCCACTATGAAACCATGAAGCTTCCAGCAGCTGCTGCGATGTAATTTTCTATAGCAACTTTCCAGGAAACTGACAGCTGTTAAACGAAAGAGGCAACAGTTGGTCCACATCTCCTCTAAATCATCAACACATTTCCAATGTTGTAACTTTTTTTAGTGGCCATTAATTAATTTCATTCAGTTTTGTTTATGCACATTGCACATTGCACATCCTGGTATGCAGCTATAAGCTGAGTGGGAGGTATCACTACTCAATACTAAATGCTAATACTCAACAGTAAAGACTCGAGACTCAAAGTTCAAAACTCCAGACTTACAACTCAAAACACCACTTCGCAGCAGGTTTTGTCGGGTTTTCGTATAGCTCGTTTAGAGTTACCCACCCTGGCACTCATCATGTAAATAAACTACATATAGGCTTAGAAGACAGACTGACGACCACATGTTTAATAATCAAGTAATGACTGTAGGCTGTATTGTACACAATATGATGACATGCTTAGGGGAATTGTGTTGTCACCTTGAGTTATATGCTAAGTTGTGTGTTTAACCGCCTTCTCGGTGGTCACTAACATTAGTGGACGCAAAACGAAGATCATTCAAACAAACAAATAAACAAACAAACAAACAAACAAACAAAATGTCTGTGTTTGTGTTTGGTCAGTGGTACAGATCATTTTATCATTAACATTAATTAGGTTTTCTGCGACTGTATAATCATTACTACCCAAAAATGTAACAACATTATCACAAAAACTACATTTAGTATTTCCCCCTCTGGGAAGGAGTCTCGACAACTTATTAACAAGGCTAGCTCTCCTTGGCGAAGCCATATAATTACCTGATGTATATAATTGCCATGGTGACGCAAACGTATATCATTATATATGGCCTTGCCAGGTAATACGATGAACACAATTCGCGTAAGAACGAACCTTAAATCGAGTAAACAGGTGGATTGCAAATATCGGGTACTAACTTTTGTTCTGGTTGTTGATTGAAAATAAGCCCCCTACGTGATTATACACCCTCAATTTTGTTTTTGTTTGTAATACAAGCTTCCTCGGTGGTAATAATGGATTACTATATTTATATTTATTGGTTTATTTCATATTTTGTTTGTGTGTGTTTTTTTACAAAGGAATGAACAGTATGAAAACCGATATGGTTGAATTGCACTAATGTACAGTATAACAAATTAAACAAAGCTAACAAGTTAAATGAACACGTTGATTTGGATCGCTCGAGTTGGTCTTTGAAAAGCGTTTTGTAACCGTTTGGACGCTTTTCAAAGACCAACTGGTCCAATCCAAGGCAACGTGTTCATTTAAACAGTTTAAACACACACTAGGTTATGAGCAATAATTACAAACAATAAAATTATCAATCAAACAACCAAAAACCACCAGTCAAACAATCAAAACCATTGAATTATGCTATAGTTATAGAAAGGACAAAACAATGGCTACCCCGTCTCAATTCAACACATTTTGCCAACACAAATGAACTAGTTCACTCATAACTTGACATTGACATTGTGCTACTTTGACAGAGATCTTACTCTGGCATAAATCCTTGTAGACAACCTATTATACCTTATCGCACAATACTCGGTACGCGCAAGTCAGGCGTGGAATGAGGTGCATGCTGGATTAGCTAGTGATCAAGTTTGATCCCTAGTTAGACCATCATGCAATGCATACGAAAGTTGGCGCTTGCGCAATGTTCATCGCGGAAAGGTCTATGGAGGCAATGCCCTCTGCAACAAATCACCTCATGTGATGACAACTCAAAACCTATCGGAATCTTGAAAACTTCTAAACATACAGGAGCTTTTCATGTTGCAATTCATCCCCGGATGAAGGGCGAGACTTGGGTTTTAAGTTCCAAGCTCATGAACGGGACATTTCAAGGAATTAAAAGCAGCACTGATTGCTACAACATGACATACATGTTCTGAAACACTTTTAAAGAGCACATGTGATTCAATGCTGATGGAAAATGTGAACAAGTAAACGTATTTTAAGTTAAACGAGAATTCACAAGTAAATTTACACCACACAGTATAGATCAGGAACAATAAAATTAACATACTATGTTAGTTGACACAAATACAACTACAACTACTGCACTGGTGCTGCAAAAATCATAAAACCAATGCCTTTGTTTTTTCTCGTCCAACTCATTTGCAATGTTCATTATGATTATTTTAATACTTGAAAACATTTGTGATAATACAAAATGTTGTTGTCCTACTGATTTGTACTTTTTATTGTCATCATGTTGGTTCGGTAAACTTGTTTTTCTGGTAAATGTTATTAATTATTGACCAACAAGTGTAATTTATTTTCTGGTGATTCGCGTTTTATTGTTTCTTTTTGTAGTTTCGTATTTTTTATATATTATTATTCATGTCACTTCCATACGTATTTGAAATTGTTGTAGACATACTGCATGTCATAATCTTCAGCATATTGCACATAGGAGTAAGTGGGTTTAAACATACGGTTCAGCACTCAACTCCGATCCATCATTGATGGTAGTTTGACTTAACTTTTCCCCATTTTTGTTATTCACACACAGTTCGATTACCTGGAATCAAAACACTTCATTTATATTTTGGTACTTGGCTTATTTATCTCTGTCTCGACAAAAATAACTCTCAGTTCGAAGACAAACATCAGCAATCGCCAAGCAATACCCACCTATGAGGGAGAGGAAAGTGCGTTCACTTGGCCACTGCTGATCCTTCAACTGAAGGAGCAGGCAATCGCCAGAGTGTGGTTAAACAAAACCTAAGAAGAGAGATTCTATGGTCGTATTCCCAATGGACAAACGTGCGGTATAGAGGTGGATGGGACACACAGACTAAGACGCAGATCCTGTATTGTAGATCGATGGAGAAGAAATACGATGCTTACAGATAGTCCGCGTCGATTGGGGTCGGAATGAGACGCACTATAGATGCTGGTTATCTTACCCGCACCGAATGCCGAGTCAAAATCTCAAAATCAATTCCGCTAAATTGCCGATGAGGATTGGTAGGATTTCGTCCCCCAAATGATGTAATCAGTATGGTCGGTTTAACCTATATAGCTTCGTGCTCTCACGTAGTACAGCCCAAAAAATAGTCTACAACTTAAACAGCAATATTTGATTTAGTACATGTTTTTCATGCGGGATGACGTGTTCACCTTTTGTATCTCTCTAAAGCAGTCTGTAACGTTTCCTAAAATGAACAAAATGGAAGTTTAAGTTTTTTTACACACATTTTCATGTCGAATTACCACGTGATTTGGTCTATAATTCAATAAGCGTTCTAGTTAAAACGGGTCAATCTTAAGTCCCACTGGCTGTTAGACGTAATTTGACTTGCTATGACCATGTAAAATACTAATAAGTTCAGCCCTTTAGCATAAAATCTCGACTCAATTACTCACTCTCATTTTAGATGGGTTGTTATCTAGGTTTATCGCAATGTTTTTTTGTGTTTTTTTCAAAATATTTGTTGTGGTCTAGTAAATTTTTGTTTATTTCACACCACTTAAAAAAAAAAAAAAGTTTAACGTAAACATTTATTTTAATACAGAACAGATTGCTAAAACAAATTCATCACAGTATTTTTTTTTTAATACGCAAAAGAGATTGAAAAAGAAGTAGTGATTAATTTGTAGTAATGATTTATTCTTGTTTTTTATTTGATTTGTTGTTGTGGTTATTTTATTTTATGATTGATGGTTGTCCTTGAAACCGTCTGGTTTAGTATTACTTTAAATGAAGAGTTTAAGATATCCCTTTGCACATGGATTGATTTTCCGTTTTAAACGGTTACCGATGACTGAGTTTTTAGGAATGAACATGATGTGTAATTATTCATTTCTCATTGCAGAGATAAAAAAAAACAATCAAAACGCGAAAGTCAACCTATTGACTAAAACACATTAATAATATGGGGAACAATCAACTGAAGTTGGGAGGGGAGGGAGGGGTGCGACGGGGAATACGTTGGGCTAGCTTGGCAATATCTAACATGATCTTTGGGGTTTGGTTAAAAAGGCTTCTTCTTAAAGGCACTAGGCTCTCTTGGTAATAGCTCAACATAATTTGTAGCATGTACACTTACTTGGTTTCGAGTCAAGAGCTCTTAAAACATTTTGAGAAACGGCTCTCGCGGAGTGAGAAAACTGTGAGAAAACTGGTCTTTTACAATTAAATAATATTTCCAGTGCCTTTAATAAGTAATATTGAGTTCCATTATTATAGCGATCTCATGTCCACAAAAACAGCCTGGAGCAATTATGGAACAGCACCCGCGAGTGTTATTGTGCGGTTTCTTGTACCAGCGCAAATTGTAAGACGTATAGAACAACTCTACGGTCGAAACGATCACGCCCGAGTCCAACAAACTGATCTTTAACGATTGGGGATATTGCCTACACTAAAAATTAATATGGCCTCGAACAATTGTTAGGGAATATAGGCCATTGTTATGGTTACATTTAATTATATCATCATAAATCTTAAGTCCAATATCCGCACAATGTCGCTTCGACACAGACGCGCTCCCTATTCGTCAAATTGTGTAATCCTTAATAATATGTGGGAGAAATTTAGCCAAATTAACTTTTTAGCAAGGTGGATTTAGAATGTCAACCCCGAATCAAAACACTTGGTGAAATTACATGTTGCGTTATTAGACATAAGGTGATGCCAGCTTCAAATTTAACGTTGTATATCCATAGCCTTTGGGCTCGATGTGATGTGGCAACATGCGTATACAGGTCAATGTGGACTGCTTTGAATAAATCAAAGCAACTGGACTCCACACAAGGGGTATTGTTGTTCATTGAACGTCCAATGTTGATATTTCCTGAGTTCAAGTTCAAAGGTACAAACAGCATTGCTCTCAAAATTAGTACACACTGGAGTTTTGAGACGATTGTGTTCCTTATCATGTTACAGATAAAATCTTAAAGGAACATGTTCCCTTGGAACGGTCGAGTTGGTCCGATTTAGTTCGCAAAGCAAAGGGAAACCAGACAATTTCGAGGCAAATTGGTGGTGTTCATTGTATTCCGCATTTAATAACAAACGATTACAAACACTTTGTATAGACCAACTCGTCCGATTGAAGACAACGTGTTCCTTTAAGGACACACGATATGTATTACATTGGTGATGAGTGTCTATACAAATGTGTATATCTAATAAATAAGACAGTCTGTTTTGAAAACGTGCTCCTGAAAGCACAGAAGGACTGTTTAGCTGTAAAATAAACTTCAAGTAATTTTTTAGTCATAAAGCATTAAAGTTAAGTATAGCACTAATCATGTACATTTATCCCTAGCAACACTTGAACAAACATTCATTTAATATTGCCTCAAATTTCAGCTTTTTGGTATAGTTACTTAATGTAATTGATTCATTTTTAAAAAGAGTGAGCCTCTCATAAATCGTTTGCATATTATTTAGCTCATTTAGTTGAAACGCGGTTAAAAAGCAGGCAACCCCACCGTGTTTGCATAGCCTACATGTGTGTATAATTCCCCAATTAAACACCTTATGTTTCTCTGCTAACGTTAAGACGATTAAAAACAAAGATGTTCCGAGAAAACTTCAGTTCAAGTCCCCGCCGTTTTGTTTTCTTTCGTCATGTTCTTCCTTTTTGGTTTTTGTTTTATTGAGTTCAAGATGCAAGCTGATCAAACACGAAAGGTAAGTGCATTTTGCCGTATAGCACAGTAATTTAACTCGCGGCTGTTGTGGTTGAAGTGTGGTTGTTAAAGGCAGTGTGCCTCGCCGATAGTTATTGAGAGAGCGAGAATTGGGCAAGAAGTGGTTGGTATTCACTTAGTAACACAAGGGGAGTATGACATGATTTCGTCTACCACATGATAGCATGTCAGTTGATATTAAAGGTACTGGAAACTATTGAAAATTACTCACAATCATTATGACCATAACACCTTCCTTGGTAACGAGTAATGGAAAGCTGTTTGAAACAGCTCTCTCTGAAGTAACGTAGTTTTTGAGAAAGAAGTACTTTCTCAACCAAATTATTGAATTCGATTTCGGGACCTCGGAATTGGATTCTGAGGTTTCCGCGATCAAGTTCTGAAAGCACACAACTTGTGCAACAAGGGCGTTTTTTTATTCCATTATTCGTTTGCAACTTAGGCCAATATTGAGCTCAAACTTTTTACAGGTTTGTTTTGTTATGCATATGTTGTGATACACCAAATGAGAAGATTGTTTTTTTGTTTTGACAATATTACCATTAGTGTCAAGTGTCTTTACGTCTTGAAGGCGAAATGCAGGGTGAATGCAGGAAATAGTTCAAAGCAACAACATGAGAAAACCCTAAAGAAACAATAAAACATATATTATAAATACAACTTTGGACGTTTCACATTGTTAAAACACAGCTGCCAAAAGGATTCACATTGCATTCCTTACTGTCACTGGTAATTATTAGTGTAAAACAATTTGAGTACGATGTTTATATCAAAATATATATAACCATTATTGTCACTATGAGCACAATACAGTAGAAGTTGAAGCTGAAATTATAGCTTCTACTTGTCACAATTGTAGTTATAATATTTAACAATCAGCAACATCTTAAACGATGCATTTATGTCCATCAAGGAAGAATAACAGATCAAAAGGTGATTGACGGCAACGGGTTGTGTACTCGTTTATACTGTCAAACCACCCACAGATAGATGGTAAATGATTTCAACATTCATAGGCTTCGTATAAAAATGCATTTCATACAATATCGTGTTTATTTTTTTACTTCGTTCCCCTTGATTATTTTGTATTGCTTCTTTCTTAAATGCATTGTGTCGAACTAATTACCTAACAATGATTTCAGATCAATTGTTTGCTTTTATTACATAAAATTACAGTTGACTTTAAAAAGTTGACTTTTTATCTTGAACATAACAATTATGCCAGAATCACATGTCGAAAGGGTCGCAATCCTTCTTAAGGATAACGGATATCTTCGACGAAAACACCATATGCATTTCCAGCATTCTTTTCCGTTTTTTATTTATTTATTCATTTTTTCTTTCTTTTTTTTTTTTTTTTTTTTTTGGGGGGGGGATATCAACTTGCATCACCTTCAGATTGTGTTTTTGAATCATGTAGTTCAATTGGTTTCCATAACAAACTTTGTTTTATGCCCAAATCGCCAAATCCAAGGCAACGTGTATGTCCCCCTTAAAGGATTTGGGTACCTTTTTAAAATGTCCATAGATTTACATTAAACTTACAGGGTTTGAAGATGATAGTGGAAAGCTTCCCTTCAAATATTACTTACTGAGGTGCTGTAGTTTTTGAGAAATGAGTAAAGCAATGTCGTGAAAAAAACGTTTGTTTCATGACATTGTTTTACTCATTTCCCATAAACTACAGCACCTCAGCACGTAATATTTTCAGAAAAGCTTTCTACTATCATTATCTTCAAACTGTGTAAGTTTAGTGTAAATCTGTGGACATTGTGTTTTTTTTCCTACAAAAGTTACATAGACCCTTTAACATTGTCCATTGTAAGATGGTAAATCTGCCGACCTAGAATGTTTGGTGATGTCAATTCATACATTTCCATTGATTATTTCTAGTTCGTTTCTTTCTGGGTATTTGTAAGGATCGTGGTTTTTATTTGATAGCCGACACACAAATTTGCACTGCTGCAACACGTACGCGAAACAGCGACTTTCTGCAGAAGGTCACTCAAGCTCAATCCTCATACCGCAAAAGACAATCGGTCGATTCGAAAGTATTTTTTTTGTCGTTCTCGCAAATTTCCTCCTGGAAGTTTCCGATTATCCCGGCCCTGTTGAGAAAATGAAATCAATTCTTCTGTCTGGAAATATGGGTTGGATGCATCCTGCCCATAATTGAGCCCTGGAGAACAAAGCTGAAAATGAATTGGGAAAGTCGTGGGTGTGAAGTGTGCCATGGAAGCAAAGATTATTACATCCAATCTTAAAACGGCCTTCACGGTTGGATGACGTTTTCAATCTCTCGCAAAATGGTCAGGGCGGACATTTTTTTTTCTAGAATTACTCGAAAGAAACTCCGACCATGACGTTCACGATACATCAATGTCATCAAAGGTAAAACAAGACAAAATAGTGTTTTCCTCGGCAGAGCTCAAATTATAGAGTTCATGTCTTGATATGCAGATAAACTTAAGTTTAGTCGTTTGTGTATGGTTGTTAACTCTGAGAAAGGGCATACACGGAGTCATGTTGCTTAAAACAAAATGAAATCAACCCAAATGCTGACTTTTAACTTTTGATAACAAACTAGCTTCGACGTGACCCTCCCTTCAAAACTCTAGTTAAAACCACCGACTTAAACTAATCAGTTTACCTGCGTTTCTGCGTAGCTGTGTGGGTTTTCCGTATCACATGGGAACAAAGTTCAAGTTGAGAAGCCTTAAACCGCTTGATTAATTGTGCTATTTTATTAAAAAAGAAAATAATAAGGGGGAACTGTTGCTGTTGGCCTTTAGGCGTCTTGATCCCACGCACAGTTACTGTAGAAGGGTAACCGTTGAGTTTGATACCATTAATTTTTCGCAACACTCTATGAGATGTATATCACAACCCAGTTATTTTCAACTTGAATTCAAGGAGCCAAAATAATGCACAGAAAATTGTGAATACGGGCTCCAAGTTTAAAGGCAGTGGACACTATTGGTAATTACTCAAAATAATTATTAGCATAAAACCTTTCTTGGTGACGAGTAATTGGGAGAGGTTGATGGTATAACGTTGTGAGAAACGGCTCCCTCTGAAGTGCCATAGTTTTCGAGAAAGAAGTAATTTTCCACGAATTTGATTTCGAGACCTCAGATTTAGAACTTGAGGTCTCGAAATCAACCATCTAAACGCACACCACTTAATGTGACAAGGGTGTTTTTTTCTGACATTATTATCTCGCAACTTCGATGACCGATTGAGCTCAAATTTTCACAGGTTTGTTATTGTATGCATATGTTGAGATACACCAACTGTGAAGGCTAGTATTTGTCAATTACCAATAGTGTCCACTGCCTTTAAAGGTAGTGGACGCCATTGTTAATTTACCCACAATAATGTTTAACATAAAACCTTACTTAGTAACGAGTTATGGGGAGCTTTTGATAGTATTAACTATTCTGAGAAACAGCTCCCTCTGAAATAACGTCAGTTTTTTTTTAAAAATGATCGTTTCCAAGAATTTTATTTCGAAACCTCGGAATAAGATTTTGAGGTCTCGAAATCAAGCGTCTGAAACCACACAACTTCGTGTGACAAGGGTGTTTTTTCTTTCATTATTATCTCATAACTTCGGCGACCAGTTGAGCTAAAACATTTTACAGGTTTGTTATTACGTTCAGATACACAAAGTGAGAAGACTGGCTTTTAATCATTACCAATAGTGTCCAAGTTGTGTATTGTGATCCACTTTTTTTTATGTTCCTTATTATAATACATTTGTATTATGTATTTATGTTTTAATTTATTTGTGGGGTTTGGTCAAATAATACGACCCTCGTTTGCTGTACAAACGTAAGTTGACATCACATTTAAAATTTACAATCTTGAAAACCATACTTTTTTCCTGAAATCAAAACGGCATTGATCTTGACGCAGACAGAATTGACTTTTTTTCTGATGACGTCATTAACCTAAATTTTGCTCTGAAGGAGTGTTAAATAACGTGTAATTTTACACCATTTAATAATATGGTTCGTGACTCCTTGCTACCACATGCTTTCATAATTGACCTTTTTGGAAAACGAGTGTATTATACAATATTGAATCTGACCTCGGAGATCTGCAGAGCAAAGTTAAGTATAAATAACGCAGTATTCGCATACTGTCGTTGTCAATGTCTTTGTCGATGTGGTCGTCGTCGTCGTCGTTGCTGTTGTTGGTTTCGGCGTCGTTGATGTTGCTGATGTTTTGTTGTTATTAATGTCGTTATCGTCGTTGTTGTTGCTATTGTTTTTGTATGTTGTTGTTTTTGCTGCTGTTGTTGTTGCTGTTGCTGTTGATGTTGTTGTTTTTGTTGATGTTTTGTGATGTTTGTTTGTTTGTTAAATATTGTTTAATTTATAGTAGCTATTTGTATAGTGTGTAGTTTGCCAATATTGTTGTTGCTGCTGCTTTGTTTATTTGTTCTGTTGTCATAGCTGTGTCCTCATTATAGTTGGACAGCAATTACAGCTAATCAGATAATGGCAAACTCAATTTCCAGATCATAATTATGTTGCTAACTGCTAATCCACTATGGTCGTTTTGTTTTTGCTCTTCCTCTTCTTCTCCTATAATAATTTGTGTCCTTCCTCATTTTTTATTATTTTTTTTATTTTTACAATTAGTTTTTGTTCGGTCAACTCCACTTCTACGTTTAAAATGTGTCTTGTTTGCGTTTAAATAGTATACACAAAATATATAATAATTGGTGGAAAAGTGGAAAAGGAGTATTGTTAAAATGCACTTTATTGATAAATGTACAGTATAAAATATTGTTTAACTTATTTATTGGTTTAAATTTGATTAGTTTTTGTTTATGTTGAATGTAGCTTACATTGAATGTAACTCAACAGAGAGTTGCAACTGATTACAACAATATGAATACATGCACACAATTAAACCAACACAAGTTCGATTTGTCAAACTGATGTATATCTTAGCGCGGTGAATTTGTAAACAACCTTTTGATGAAGTTTTACAGCCACATGTAAATGTACGTAGTCTTCACTGATTCTGCTGATCAGCATTTCTTGTTATGGGTTCTGCAGATTCCCAAGGAGTTACCTCTCTGAAGTTTCGAAATTAAATTATGAGAACTCGTTTCAGACAAATTAAGCCGATCAATGAATCAAATTAGTCCTTGGAAACTTGTTACATAATACACGTTTTGAGAAGAGATTATAAATTTGGCGCCAGGAGTGGTTCTGGATCTAGTGAATGTAAGTCAACAGAAGGAGAGTTGCAACTGGTGTCAGTGGGTTCCATATAAGTATGTGTTATTGTGGTAATGTTTAAATCACACATGAGAAAAGTAATTTGTGAGTTATAACCGGTTGTGAGCGCAGACTCCGCTAGCTAGTCTTGATGCAAGACGTTTCTTGAAAGGAAAAAAAAAAAAAACAGCGAATATGCACCAAGACTATACGCGCATGCGCACGAACGGAACCGGAAAAACCCCACTCGGGAACGGATAAGTTTTACAGAATGTCTTTCTTTCTTACGCCTTTTAACTAAAGAAGGTATTTATGAATCGGAATGATAGGTTAGCTAGTAGTTCTTTTAAGGTCGTTTAAAAACCTTGCATGGTCGAATGGCCGTGTGATCGACCATGCCTGTTTAAACGACCGTGAAAGAACTAGGAGCCACCCTCCTATTATGACACAATATTGGTCATCGCATTTGCAGGGGAATAATAACAGATCCTTTGTGCACAACTTGTGTTCTTTTTTTTTAAATAAAAGCCTCCAGGCCAGGTATTGAGAAAAGTAATCTTATATAGGATTTGAGGCAGTGCATGGTGAGGTATCAATGTATATTTGGTTTGCGGTAAAGTAATCTTATTGTAAAACAACGTTACTTCAGGTGGAGTTGTTTTACAATGTTTTATACTATCAACAGCTCTCCTTTTCTCGAATACTTGGTATATACATATAGTAAGCAATGTACACAACTTTTAGTGGTGGGAGTCTCCTAAAAATAAGTTTTATTTAAGAGTAGCCCTTCAATAGTCACGTCAACATATATTAAATTGACACTAATTTCAACCACAAGTACCTTGGTGTAATGCTAACACAATGCGGCGTAAGTTTGATTGTCGCATGGGTATAGGTTTACGGACATCCATGGTGTATATTTTAACACCCACATTAAACAGCCAATAACGGATGATCTCGAATATATAGATATTACAGTTTTCTAATAGCTGGAGTCCGTAGGAAACATACACAAAATATAACGAGTCTCTTACCTCACGTTAAAACATGGTAAAAAAAAAGAAAGGTTTTTCTCATGAACGCTACAAGCAAAATTTCTGAAAAACGCGGGGTCAAACAAACCTGCGCGACAAAAGAATCGTGACGTCATTGGCGGCTATTGATGTGGAAAATAGCGCCATCAGTTTGCCAAAGCTGGAGAACTGTGTTCAATTTCAATTAGGGGAATATCGTCACTGGCGTCAAGGGGTCATTATAATATATAAGCCGCTTTTGACTCTCGGCTGAAAAAGCCGCGCGGACAGGTGCATTTTTGACTCGATTTATTTATTACTAAATGCACATTTTGAGAGTACAATGTTTAATAACCGGTATCTGCGATGTCTATTTGGCCATAAAATGGTAATAGTTGAAATATTGAGATCATCCTTTATTGGCTCTTTAAGCAGTGGTGTAGTTATATACAAAAATGTGAAATTACCACTATGTTGGTGTTAATGTTTTAATACGGCCATTCCTCTCTCCTAATTTATGTTTGACAACACACCAATAGTGCATATTTAACATATTATATTGTTTCGCAGAAGTTAAAGTAACATTAACTGTTATCAGAACAACTACAATTTGTGATGTATTAACACCGTACGATGTTAAGTATCTTGTATGTATATTTATTAGTTAGAACACCCAGGGTTTCCATTTTAAAACCCACTTGTTGCAGTGTACATAAACAAAGTTAGAGTATGCTAAGCAGAACCTGCGAACTTTTCACCTCTTCACACAAAGGGTCTTAGTGACAACAATGCTGCTATCATATCACCGGAAGAGACGATACCTCTTGGCTAAGACCTTTTCAAAATATTGATTTTATTTTTTTCACTTAAGGCAATAACCATTTTGATTCATTCGTAAACAAATAAACCTAACGAGGAGAGAGTCGCACTCGGAAAGAGAAACACTGTCCTCATTTCCGAAGAAGATATATCAAAGCCAACCGGCGAAAAGACACCGATCAATTCCCCAGGGTCCGGCATGGTATTCTATCAAAGTCCCCTACCCCGATACGTGTGACATTGAATAACTATAAACTAGAGTTCAACTGCACTCTTCTATCATAAAGAGAGGATAGTCTGTAGATGAGTGTCCTTCTCTCAACTTGTTTCTTTCTCCATATATCCATTCATAACAGATTCAAGCAAGTGATGATGCAAAAAAGAACAGAACGCGAAAGCCGATTTATCTCCTTGAAACCAATCATGGGCGAATTAAATCTCACGCCTTAATTGTGATGGGTTGGTGGGGTATCTTGGCTTAACAACAGGGCAGGTGGTTCTCTTTCCGGCGTTGTGACTGATTAATTAAATTCCGTTGATACTATCAACGGTGTGGTGCACCTATACTTTAATGCCATTATACGCGATTCTGAAAACACTATTGTATAATTCTGAATAAGCGGAGATGTTGCATTTGACTAGCGAGGCGCACCTTGGGTTATAAACCTAAAGTTTTAGAATGATCGAGAGGAATATTTATTATTTTGTAATGCGATCAAAACATAACATATATACTGACATGGATGATTTGTGTTAATCCAGATGCGCCTGTATCGGTAATTGTGACGAGCCAGTCATAACAGCGAAAAACCAGTACTTAAAGTGAAACGCAATCGTAGCTTTAAGCAATTCGGAAGTCATATCGTCATTTAATTTCACGGTCAAAACTATATTTGAATAGGAGCCGCTTATTGGGAAATTATTCATACCTAAAACTGTGTAACTTGTTAAAGGAACACGTTTTAAAATGCATATGGTTAGAAAGATGTTGTAAAAGTAGAATACAATAAATGGCCGACCGTGTTAGTTCGCACAGTAAAAGGAAAACCACGCAATTTCGAGGCAAATGTGTGTGGATCATTGTATTCTACTTTTACAACATCTTTCCGACCATATGCATTTTTTTAAAAACGGTTACAAACGCTTTTTATAGACCAACTCGTCCGATCCAAGGCAACGTGTTCCTTTAACAGCATACATTTGCGGTCGGTCTCCGAAAGGTAAAGCACTTATGTTTCAAATTAATTCCAATGTGCCTAAAATTCTGATTGTCCACATCAATATTTTCAAAATGCTGAGATACACCAAGTTATATCTTACAATTACTATAGGTTGCACAATGCCTTTAAAAAGGTTCTTACAACACATCTAATTTATTTGAAAATAGTTAACCTTTCAACTGAAACATTACCTATGGCGCACCTAAAACTTCCATGTAAAAATTAATATCCTCTACCTTTAAAACATTCGCAAGAAAGTTCCCTTCATCCTAATGAGATGTGAACTTTTTAGCATTTGTATTTTTAGCCAAGAGATTGATGTTATTAATCAAGATACGGGTTCCCTCAGCATACTCTAATTAAATTTGTTTGGTCAATATTTTACAAATGGAAAATGAAGGAGTAATCAAGCCCGAGATAAACGTATCTTGCTTCGTGACCGTACAGCCGGAGACGTTATAAATTCTTTGAGTCCATAAACAAACTTCCTGGAAATTAAACACGAATTTCGTGTCTGCGAGTGCTTTGTTGAAAGTTTGTTCGCAAGCACATTCTGTGTTTTCTTTCCGAAAACCTGCAACTTTGTAATGTTTTTTGAAGACAAAAGGATCATTCTTCCACCTGCTTCATGTGGATGTTTCTAGTAACTGCATCGAGTGTTCTGATTATTATTATCTGTGGTAATTTATACCTAAACATACGGTGTCATTTTAATCACACAAAACAACAACAAAAACACCAACTTCACTATCAAAAAGACAACGACAAAAGCAACGACAATGGTAACGACGAGACAACAATAATGGCGTCACTAAGGACAATGACAATTGCAATGGCAGCGACAGCGGCAGCGACAGCGGCACCGACTGAGGCAGCAAGAAGAACAACAACAAAACAACAGCAGCATCAACATCACCAACATCAGAAGCAATATCAAACAACACCAATATACCTTATGCATTGACGTCATCCAGCGGCCATCTTAGTGGAAAAACGGTGACGAAACAATCGAAACGCACAGATTTGTACGCGCGGGGCACAGGACTGGCCAATGAACAACCTCCTTTTGACCTCTATGTGAGGGCGCCCTACTGAAATGACGTCATGTGCATAAGGTCTATAGCAGCAGTGAAAGCAGCAGCGACAGCAGCACCAACAACACAAACAGCATCAACAACAACCAAAAACAACACCAATATTAACAACAACACCAACAACAAAAACAACAGCAGCAGCAGCAATAATTATAACAACAACAACAACGACGAAAATGAGTTTGCTTATTTTCATTGGTCAATATACATTTAACAACAATGTCGCGGATTGGCTTTGAAACGACGGTTCGAATAAATGTCGACCAATCAACTATTTTTGTTTAAATAGTGACATGGGATATGTTCCTGTTCACCTAGTTTGCGACGGATACCTATTGATCATTTCAAAATCCAATGCGTGTTTCCATACCTTTGTACTATTAACTTTCAATTGTGCTTTTCTATGTAAGGTTAGGACAATAAACAAATAAAGTGCATTCACATTTTAATCAATAAACACCTGGAGGACAACAACACATCGCTTAGTAACACTTAAAACAAAACAAAAACACATACGTTTTGCGAATATTTGTTCTACATAACCAAGCGGATGAACGCAAAGGACCATGGCATGTGCGCAGCTATGTCGTTTGTCAGTATTAATAAGTACCGTTACCTTTAGACACGCATGTTCCAATTCTCACATTTTTAGAAGTGAAACAAAACTGTGCTTCGGTTATTTATGGATTTATTTCAAACGATAGGAACACCCTATAATTTGTATAACAACAGACCGTTTAATTGACAAAGCAACTGGAGCATGATCAAGTCAGCATCTATAGCAGATGTAACAGGTGTCACGCTTTAGTGTGTCGTGAACGAGTATGAAATGAGATGGCTTACAGCTTGCGCGAGAATTGCGATTAGCAAGGAGGGGCTGGGAGAAGCTATGGAGCCGAGGATCGATTGCAAGAAATTGTTGGCGGTTTATTTCTTAGACATTGTCATTTGATAATATTCTCGTAAAGGTTCTGCACAATATTGCTGATTACTTTATATAATTAGAAGCATGACAACTTAATTGGTTACACGACCAATGTATAGCTGTTAAAACATTGCTAGAAACGGCTCGCCTAAAACAACGTAGTTTTTGAGAACGTAGTTTTTGAGAAAATGGTTTTGTTCACTCTAATATTTTAATACTTAAAGTATGTTTCCCGGAAGCGCATTGCCGCCGCATGGATGTTTGCCTGTTTTCTCTCTTACCGTGTACGTACACAAGAAGTGAACGTGTACGTACACAATAAGAGAGATATGTTTGTATGCATGTGGCACCAATACGCTTCCGTAGTTTAAGGCATCTGAAAGCACACACATTTTTTGTGAAACGAGGTGTATTTTCGTATGTTATTCGAAGTAGGGTTTGAAACTTTGCATATTGGAAATGCTGACTATGTAGTATACCAGTTCAGTTTCGTTTAGTTTCTATATAATCTTGTAAATTATTTACAAATACATAGCCACTGGAATCCATGCTACATGCGATGAATGCAAAGCATCGGTTCATTAATCAGTATTCATAAATACCTCAGACAGTTTCGCTATTCCAATTGATGGAGAGCGCGTCACGATGGGGTGTTTAAACCGTTGATAATGACCAGTGTTTTTAACCGGTTGTCCGCGCTAGTCTTGATGCAAGACGTTTCTTGTTACGGGCGATGCAGGCACTGTCGGTGAGTTGGCCGCGCTGTGTGTGAAAGTAAAACCAGCGAATAATTATGCACCAAGACTATACGCGCATGCGCACGAACGGAACCGGAAAACACGCGTACGGACATCGTATGTGTGCATTCAACATGTATACTGAACATACCATGGAGGTGGAAACATACAGAGCTCAAGCACTCGGGAACGGATAAGTTTACAGAATTTCTTACTTTATTACGACTTTTAACCAAAAAGGCATTATGAATGGGAATCAAAGTGTGTTGAAAACCCGCCGAGGTCTGGTTCTTGATAATTACCTCGACTTCGTCTCGGTAAAATTATCTAAAACCAGACCTCGTTGGAATTAAACCACTAGTTGAAAACCTTATTAATCATGCACTCCAAATCTTTAGTTATACAACATTTCTTATACAACTGTGGAAGTGTACAAACCAATTGCCGGTTTTTGCGATCCTAAACTAAAGTAATAACAATAAAAAAAGTAGTTATCATGAACTTTTTACTATTTTTTTTGTGTGTATCTACATTTTTGCTTAACTAGCTGTGCAACGTCTGTAATTTGTATTTGTTAATAAAGAATACATCTCAAATTTGCGAATTAGGTAGACAAGTTTTCACATGTAGGCCTACCCTTGTTTCGCGTAGTACTACTAAATAGCATCATGACTTCGCAAGGTTTAATGCTAAACTTATGCAATATGTTTGTGTCCGCTTTCTAGATATTATATTAGCCTTCGTTCGGCCCAAACCCACTATTCCTTTGTCATATATTGACTTGAACGAAGATAATTAAAAAAACACTATATATATAAATATACTAACAAAATTCCTAACAAACATTCTCAAGGCTACATTTCGTCAAAACAAGAATCACGTCGTCTCATATACACACGTGATATGTAAATCAAATACATATTAATTGTTGTTATTATATAGAATTGTATACTTAAATGTGTTTATTTACTTGTTTTTTATTTATGTTTAATTATTGTGTTAATAAATGTATCAATTAACCATTTGAGTTGTTCCCTTTAGTTAATTATTATTTGTTTACTTGTTTGTTGTTAATTATTGTTTTGGCGGAGTCAAGAGCTTGTCTGATTAAAGGTTACTGGAATATTTACTCAGCACTTTTCGAATCGTTATTATTTTTATTTAGGCCTACTCTTAATATTGGTTATATTTACAATAAACAAATTGAGGGCAATACGAACAAGTAAAACCGGCTTTAACTTATAAGTATAAATGCATTTATCAATATCTTTCCGATTATTGTTGTTATTATTGTGTAGTTCTCCCTTTATAAATGTTTTTATTCATACTGTTTGTTTTTGTATTTTTTTGTTTACCTATCTGTTATCATGAGTAGCAGCAATTTTTCTGGATTTTCGTAATTTATGCGAAATAACAAGTATTTGTGTGCTGTTATGTTGGGGGCTGGTGTTTTTCAAACACTGAGACTGTGATAACAAATACATCATAAAATAACACTCAGTTAATATTCTTGATCAAATCTAACATTATTGCTTATAAGAAAAGCCTAGATTCGTGGCGCAACCTTTGCAGTAAACTGTGTCTGATGTTTTATTTGCATTCAGTCCTCGGATCTCTCGGAATGAAATTAATTGACGAAGCTCAGATACAATCATTGGCCACTGTTTTGCTTGACTGACCCCCAGCGATGTTTAACAGATTGGGACTATTATACTGTGAAGCGTGTAAAGATCATTCGCATTATGAGAAACCGAGCGTGATGCTAAACCTAAATGATCAGTTTGAAATGATGTTTCCATTACTCATCAAACTTCCTGTTTTTGCAATTTGCCATTTCCTCTCTTAGTATCGTTCTATAAGTAGTTGGTTTTACCAGTAGTTTGTGTAGCTTTGTACATTGAAAAAACTTGAATAAATTTCCCCCTCCAGGAAAAAAAAAAAGTTTCCATTACTGTACCCGGTTATATTTGTGTATGTTTTATTGGTTAAACCTTTAATGAACTTACGTGTCCTAATTCATGTTACATTTGGTTAATTTCGACCGGTTCCCACAAGTTCAATGACCTTGGGGATAGCCAGTGATATCCTAGGCAGGACCATTACAATATCCAATAGAGGGGTCAGGTCCCATGTTGTGTCGTTGTAAATTGAATGCGTGTGTTTTTGAGGGCGGAGACATGTTTTGCAGTCCAAGTACTAGAATAGAGCCATCTGTTTTCTGACACTATTTAAAACATAAGTTTAAGCAAAACAAAAAAAAGAATTTAGTTGCTTATATAACACAAAAAAAAGAAAAAAAAAAAAGAAAAAAAAAAGGGCCTTTAAATACGGATATTTCCATCGTTGATAAAGACGGGGGCTGACACGCCTATAACGGTTTCAAGTTTCAGCAAAGGAAATCATTCGGTTTTCTTTATTTCGTTTGTAATATTGGTATTTGGCATTGTACTGTAATGTGTTTGGGGTTAAAGGGATGGTACACTATTGGCAATTGTCAAAGACCACAGTTCTCGACAACATATGCATATACAATAAGAAACCTGTGAAAATTTGAGCTCAATTGGTCATCGGAGTTTGGAAAAAATTATGAAAGAAAACAAACAAAAACTTGTTGGACGAATTTTTGTGCTTTCAGATAGGAATACGAGACTTTTAGCTAGAAGTCTTGTATTAGTTTAGTGAGAAGTTACCTCTATTTCAAAATCTATGCTACTTCAGAGGGAGCCGTTTCTCGCACTGTTTTATACTATCAACAGCTCTCCAATGCTCGTTACCAAGTCAGTTTTGAAGTCAATATTTGTTTTTAATTATAACCAAACGTGTACCTTCCCTTTAAGTTAAAACACAATTTTATGTTTTTTTATGTTTTTGTATGTTTTTGTATTAAGCCTTTCATGCCTCTTAAGAAGGTTACGTGTGGATTGAAAGCAAAAGTAACTTTTATATACATTTTCTTAACTGACATCGCCCCTTCTAACCTCCACATTTTGACCGGGTTTTCATGTTAAATATAAACATGGAGTTGTAAAGTTTCAAGCGCCGCTTTATTTGCCTTTAAAGCCAAAGACACACACTGCTTGAATCCGTGGTTTGTGAAGAGGCTTTTGTGTAGCGTCTTGGATCGGTGAATCATCTTAGCGATATTAGTCGGTGACTCTCAAAGGTATTGAAACAGCCTCTTAATATCCGTTCAAGAGAACTACGGAGAGTTTAAAGATAAGCAAGGACGAGGCGATAGTGTACATCGCCACCAGCTAAAAGACTTGACACGACTGCTAAATAGCCCCTTTGCTTCCCGGGCAAATGGCAGTCCCCGTACAACCACTATGGGGAAGGCATGTATTTAATATACCGGACAAAAAACATACACCCCTAGGGTGTGCTCCTGGAAGAATCACAGCCTGTGCACAGTTTAGGTTATTTAACCCTCGATTGCTTAAATTTTTTAACAACAGCCGTTGCCGAGTTAATCACAGCGGCCGCTTCTCTTGTCTTCTGTTTTGCTTTTTACATTTTCATCGCACCCTTGAGAGGGTGTAATTCGGGATAAATTCCCTGTCCTCTGTTACAACATGCAAACACACCTTCCCTGCCTTGGTGAGTACCTTCCTTCGGGTATGAACACACTGTTTTGGGGAAATTTAGCCTTAAAATAGCATCACTTTGTGTTGGTGGCACGTGTTTGCCGCCGCGCTGTCCTTGTAAGATAAGTGTTGCTAAATCTGTCTCTTGTGTGTGATATTAGGTTTGTGTCTGGTGGTTGATAATTAAATCACTTTTCCCCTGCGATATGTGGCTATACCAAGAAAATCAAACTTGAAACATTAAGTTAAAATACAACAGTTTCGATTGTTTTGATCGACATAATATTACATTTCTAAATTAGACCCGACGAAAATTGACATTGAGAACTGTTTGCAACGCACTCATGTCATAAATACTTGTCTAAAAAGATGACGTGGATTGGAAAGTGAGAAGTCAATATTTCACATCCAGAAGAGCTCTATGTTTGAGGATTACAAATGTTAAACATTATGTTGGGGGTGTCATTATTAACATGCGGAGTCACCAACAGCTCAGGGGGATTGAAATGTAATACACATTCAATTATTGAATAACACTTATTCTTATTTTCAAACTGCAAACAATTTCGCAGAAAAAAGAGCGACAAAAACAAGTGTAATAAAAAATAAATAAATAAATAAATAAACAGCAGCTGCAGCAGAAGCAGAAACAGCAACAACGACAACAACGACAACAACAACAACAACAACAACAACAACAACAACAACAACAACAACAACAACAACAACAACAACAACAACAACAACAACAACAGCAACAGCAACAGCAACAGCAACAGCAACAGCAACAGCAACAGCAACAGCAACAGCAACAGCAACAGCAACAGCAACAGCAACAGCAACAGCAACAGCAACAGCAACAGCAACAGCAACATCAACAACAACAGCAGCAGCAACAGCAACAGCAACAGCAACAGCAACAGCAACAGCAACAGCAACAGCAACAGCAACAGCAACAGGGGAAACAGCAACAGCAACAGCAACAGCAACAGCAACAGGGGCAACAGCAACAGCAACAGCAACAGCAACAGCAACAGGGGCAACAGCAACAGCAACAGCAACAGCAACAGCAACAGGGGCAACAGCAACAGCAACAGCAACAGCAACAGCAACAGCAACAGCAACAGCAACAGCAACAGCAACAGCAACAGCAACAGCAACAGCAACAGCAACAGCAACAGCAACAGCAACAGCAACAGCAACAGCAACAGCAACAGCAACAGCAACAGCAACAGCAACAGCAACAGCAACAGCAACAGCAACAGCAACAGCAACAGCAACAGCAACAGCATCAGCAACAGCAACAGCAACAGCAACAGCAACAGCAACAGCAACAGCAACAACAACAACAACGACAACAGCAAAACAAACACCAACACCAACACCAACACAACCGCCACCGAAAAAAAAATTAAAGACAACATCAAATACACACAAATAACAACAAACAACAGGGTTAAACAATAATACCCGTCAATTAATACTCCCTCAGCAAGCGACACATTCGTGTGGTGTTCGATGCGAGTTTTGTATTCGACAATTGCAGTAAATAAATATCACAACCTGCTTTTCACCAGGTAACAAATCCCCTGTATAGAAAAACTCGTCTTGCAGCAGCAACACATTGCCTGGAGGGTCTGATTGATCTTTTGCTAACATTGCAATCTACTTGGGCCGACTTTATCCTGCTTTTCAATGAAAACGTCAATGTACATGTTGTTCATTGCCTCACTCTATACATAATCCATGAGAACCATGCCAGCGTTTCGAATGATTTCTCCTTCTTTCTATGTTATCCATTTGGAAAGGAATTAATATCCACACCACTCTCCTAACACGTGTCAGTTCTTTTTGCAATAAAATACTCCACCGATCGATTTTTTTTTTTTAAATGTCACGTTCACGTTCATGTTTTTTTTTTTATTTTTTTTTTTTTTCATGTCTTTGTCTCTTCTTATTATTTGATAACAAGAGGGTTACCATGCCTGACCTTTTGGTGTGCTATGACTTATTAATATGTCAGCACCTGGAACAGGTGGGTTGTCCAATGTGGACTAGCAAATCAGTCATGGTTTAAACAAGCATTAACAAGGTTTTCTAAAAAGTGCACCATGAGAGATAATGCCAATGAGACGGTCAATAAATTTCAGGGTTGAATTTATTGGATTTTTTTTTTTAAATTTCGGGCAGGCTTAAAAAAAAATAAAAAAAAGTTCAACCTAGTGCTACTCCACTCGGAAATTGATTCAATTTCGAATATTGCCAAAGCCAAGGAAATCTACAATTTCAGGATCGTCACATGATATGATAGTCTAGTGCTGCTTTACCATATCACTCATTGCCACAGTGAATATCATCTCAGTATTAGGATCCTTCACAAAATATAAAGTCAAGCATAGTGCATCTTCTTCATTGGCTGGATATAATGTTCGACTGTAATCACATTCTTACGGTATTTTTAATTTTTAATTATTCCCCTTTAGTGTTGTTCCCCTAATAATTTGGCGGTTAATTGTCCTGCACAACGTATTCACTTAGTTTAGCTTTCCTTTTAAATTTTTTTGAACTCTAACTGAATAAGGAGGTATAGCTTTGCTTCATTTGAAAAGACAATGGCGTTCAGAAACCACTATGCCAAATCAAATTGGTCCAAGAAAGAAGTGATTTTCCACGAATTTGATTTCGAGACCTCGAATTTAACTTGTTACTATTATATCGCAACCTCGATCACAAATTAAGCTCAAATGAACACAGGTTTGTTGAGATACACGAAGTGAGAAGACTGGTCTTTGACAGTTACCAATATTGTTCAGTGTCTTTAAATGTAAAATGTATGAATATTTCAAAGCGTTAATGTTTCGTTAACTTATAATGATTGTTCATGTTTGGTTGTTGATTTAGTAATCAACATCTTTTGTTTAAACTTTTACTGCAATTTTATAATGTTTAATGTATAGTATATAATGTGTATTTTTCATGAGCTAGGTCTGGGAGGGCACATCTTTTTTGATGACAGTTTTTGGACTTTTGCCCTTCCCTGGACGGCCTGTGCTTGTTTTATTGTTTTGCTTTTTTTTTGTCCGAAGAATTAAAATAAATAAAATAAATAAAATAAATGTTTGTTTCAAACGAAACATTTATTTATGTTGATGGAGAATGACAAAAAGCATGCATGTTGCAAGGACAGCTGCGCTAAAAAGTGAACAGCTTATAATATTTCATTGATCCAATTGCCATGTCAACGTGTTAATCTGTAGCAAGAGGGGGCGGGAAAAATACAGGGCACATTATTATTGATCTTGCTAAAAAATGTGGCTAGTTTTTACGTCAAAGATCATTCATTGGGGAAAATAACACGTTGTCATGGCATGCAAACCGATATTATTGTTTACCGAGGTGTTCTTCTTTTGTTGTGTATACATTTTTTTATTATTTTTTTTTAGTTTAAACCCCCATATTGTACCCACTTTTTAAACATGTTAACACATGGAACCTTTTTTTCACATTTGGACACCTGCTTAAATTTTTTTTTAGAATTCAAACACACACTTAAAACTAAACATGTTTTTGGTTATACAACGTTGGTTCAAAACTAATGCTTAGAAATGTGCGGATGGTAATATTCTGAACACTGTTCCACAGACACTGGACACCTTTGGTAATAACTGTCAAAGACCAGTCTTCTCTCTTGGTGTATCTCAACTTAATACACAACAAAACAAACCTGTGAAAATTTGAACTCGATTGGTCGTCGAATTTGCGAGATAATGGGGAATAAAAAACGTCTTGAAACGAAGTTGTGTGCTTTCAGATGCTTGATTTTGGGACCTTAAAATCTAAATTATGAGGTATCGAAATCAAATACGTGGAAAATGGCTTCTTTCTTGAAAACTATGTTACTACAGCTCTCCATTGCTTGTTACCAAGTAATTGTTTATGCTAACAATTTGTTTATGTAATTACCATTAGTGTCCACTGCCTTTAAGTGTATTTGTACCAAACTGCTAGTGTATGTGCGTCTTTGTTTTATTTTAAAGTGCGGTCAAGGGCTCAAGTCAGCGGGTTTAAGTGCTTGTTCTGGGTGCTCGATTACACTATATTGTATTATTTTGTTTGTGCAAATAAAGTAATTGAATAAACTATGACTCAGTCTAGGTATCATGATGCCCATGATATATTTCACAGTGGTTGCGCACGTTGTTTAAGCTTTGTTTCATAAAGGCGAGTGTGTGTGTGGGGGGGGGGATTGAGGATTTTCATAATTTGACTCTTTGTTGTTACCACGCTGCCATGGAAAATCGATATTGTTTCTAATATTGGTGCTTAGCAACGACAAAGATGGCTGCATGGGTTCGTGATGCCGAGTACACGTGTAGCCCTTAAGGACGTGCGTGAAACTCGCTTCGAGAACATCAGTGGCAGCTAATTTAAATCGTTACTAAATTCGTATGCTAAATATTTACAGCCTTGATATTTTAAATGTGTTTTCTTTATTAGCATTAAAGTCAACCTATATCATACACCGATAATTAGGTTACCTTAAAAGCAACGTCATATTTATGTCAATATACGCTGATGGCAATCGCACCAATTGTCTCTTCAAAATGCGTCAGTTCTATTTGATAAACAACATTAATTGGGTATCTAATAGAAAACAGAAAAGAAAGAAAAAAGCGACTTAATAAAAATGTTTAATCCTAATATTTATGCAATACACACAGCCCACACTGGACATTTGGACGACCCGTTTCTATAACTTATCAAACAAATTGAAACTCTATCCACATCAATGTCAGGAAAGCTCCTTCAAGTGTCATTTTCAGGAAACGTTTCAAGCATTTCTGTTCCCGTAACCCCGCCGTCTATTTCTCTTCTGTAAGTTGACCATTTATTTTGTAAAGACGCTTATACAAGTACATATTACCATCACAAGCATTGTTAAGGGGAAACATTTAAAAAACACGTTGTCACTGATAAAATAATGTTTATCTTAAAACCATTTCTCGAATCCTAACACAGGCAACATAAATAATTATAAGAAAATGTAAATTTATTATGCGCAGTCCATGTCTTACTGTTAAATGCACTGTACACAGCGGGCAATTACTTGAATTATCTGTTAGCATGAACACGTACTTGGTTGTATTATAAAACATTTTCAGAAACGGCTCCCTTTGAAGTAAGTTGACTAAGTTTTTGAGAAAGAAGTAATTTATCACTAAAATATTTGAACTGAATTCGAGACGTCAGCTCAGGTGTCGAGTTCAAGCATCTAAAGGCACACAACTTAAGCGACAAGGGTATTTTGGTCTTCCATTATTCTCTCGCAACTTCGACGACCAAACTGAGTTCAAATGTTCACAGGTCTGTTATTTATGCATACTAATCTTGAGAAACACCAAGCGAGAAGAATGGTTGTTGACAATTACCAAAGATGTATAGTGCCTATAATACATTTAAAGAACATGATATCATCATCTCATAACCCTCTACCTATGACATATTATAGTGAGTGGACAGCCAGATACATAATACACACCGGCAAGCAACACAGACCTAATTGTGTTATACAACAGCTGGAATCTTATAACTAGAACATTGATCAAATCACGGGACGAACAGATGAAAACAATGTTATAACATGGCCTACCCATAACCAGATGAATCGTCAGTTCGGAAACGATATAATTTATAAAGGGCGAAGTCACTATATAAATTAGCTCGTGCAAGGTTGCGTTAAATTTTACTTAAAGGCAGTGGACACTATTGGTAATTACTCAACATAATTATAAGCATAACACCTTACGTGGTAACAAGTATTGGGGAGAGGTTGATGGTAAAAAACATTGTGAGAAACGGCTCTCTCTGAAGAGAACTTGATTTCGAGACCTCGTATTTAGAATTTGAGGTATCGAAATCAAGCATCTGAAAGCACACAATTTCGTGTGACAATGTATTGTTTTCTTTCATTAATACCTCGCATCTTCGACGAGCAATTGAGCTCAAACTTTCACAGGTTTGTTAATTCATGCATATGTTGAGATACACAAAGTGAGAAGACTGGTCTTTTGACAATTACCAATAGCGTCCACGGTCTTTAAAGATGATGTGCTGGGGTGGAACAATCGGTTTTTGTTGCTTGGTGAAATCTGATAAAAATGTATGAGACAAAACGCGTCTGTTCTGCACACAACCCTTACGAAAACATCCGTATATTGTTTGTTTGCTCTTGTTCAAAATAACATTTTAGATAATTCATGAATGGTGAAAAGTAGGTCTCTGTTGATAGGGACGAAGTACGGTGCATCAAAAAGAAACATTAATTTCCATTTTCTGTGCTCCACATTTTAATAATAGATCGAAAACCATTCTGCATTAGTGTATGTCGCAACAACGGTGCTGCGTAGTGTTGAAATATTGAATAGGCAAACCATGTTTATTGTCTGTCTCCCATTGAATGTGCAAGACCAAGTCCAGTTGCTAGAGGATCAATTCATTTTCCCATTAATTGTAAATGAAAAAAAAAAAAATTAGTAGCATTTGGGTTAAAAGTGTTCTTACTATGATTGCAAATTATATTTATTCACTTAAACGTTCACTTGGAAATATCTTCGCGGTAGACAAAATAAATCAAAGTTGACTTGTCAATGTCTTGCAACAATAAGTTCTCACTATCTTCGGACTTCTCAGAGTTATATCTTGAAGCAGAGTGGCGAACATGCTATGCTTTGGCATTAAATACACGAGACACTTATGGTTATTGTCACAAGACCAGTCTTCTCACATGATGTATCTCACCATATGCATAAAATAACCAACCTGTGAAAGTTTGAGCTCAATTTGGTCGTTGCGAGAAAACATCTGGAAGTACAAACAAAAAACGCCTTTGTTGCACAATTTGTGGGCTTTCAAATGCTTGATTTCGAAACCTCGAAATCAGTACCTGAGGTCTCGTAAACAAATTCAAATATTTTAGCGACAATTTACTTTTTTTCCTCAAAAAACTGCTATACTGTTCAGAGGGAGCCATTTATTTACAATGTGTTATACCAACGACAGCTCCTGGTTACTCGTTACCACGTAATGTGTTATGCTAATAATGATTTTGAGTAGTTACTAATGGTGTTCAGTGCCTTTAAGAGTCACCTACATAAAGCACCATTGATGTTTTACAAGGTGAATTGGCACTCTCTGCATCCAATCATGTCAGAAAACAACGGGGCGTCCCTGTTTCTTAAATGGAATGTATACGCTAATTATAATTTACTTGGCTATAGAAGTATAGCTGATTTTGTCAGTATACCATGCATTTTGACAATACATTCACTTTAAAGTAAGGGGGTTAAAAAAAAAAAACATATCCCCCAAATGATACAGCATTGTGTATACCGTAAACACATCAATGATACTTATAATATGTAATTGTACAAACTAAATTCATACAATCCAAATGTGAAATGCAGAATTATTATGCAAAGTTTGTTAATGTTAATGACTATACTTTATAGAAGCACATAACATAGTTGTTATCAAGAGGTGTGTGATGCCTCCCTAGTGGAAAGTATTTTTGTATTTTAGTGTTTTAATATCTTGTTTTATTTGTATATGTGTACTTAAATAAATTATTTTATATCTAACTGTTTTTCTGTAATTTTTAAAATAGTATATATATATTTTCTTATGTTCTGTAATTTTAAACGCAATTCAGCCTATGCTGCCAAGTTTGAATGTTTTTAATTAACCAATACTAACAAATAATGTTTTTACAATTTTGTCACATTTTGAGCTTAAAAAAGGTCGATACCCTGTATGCCCATACATATGTATAATTTTATCCAACCACAATCGCATTAAATACACTGGACACTGATAGTAATTATATGACTGGTCTTCACAGTTGGTGTATCCATAAAATAACAAACTGTGCAAATTTTAGCTCATTCGTTCGTCGAAGTTGCTATTATTGAAAGGAAAAAATAACCACCCTTGTCGCACCATGGTCACACGAAGTTGTATGCTTTCAGATGCCTGATAATGAGACCTCATTATAAATCGAGGTCTCGAAATCTAATTCGTGGAAAATTACTTCTTTCTTGAAAACTACGTCCCTTCAGAGGGAGCTGTTTCTCACATTATGTTATACTATCAACCTCTCCCCATTACTCGTTACCAGGGTTTCATGATTATTAATTATTTTGAGAAATTACCAATAGTGTCCACTGCCTTTAATACGTACATCAGTGTCCACTGCCTTTAATACGTACATCAGTGCAAATATCGCACTACATGATCTTAGTTATCACTGGACAAGGTTGTCATGTACGTCTAGTACGCTATACATACACACATTGACCTTTATAACATTAGAACAAAGCAGTTTGTCCAGCCATTAAATATTGACATTTATTGACGTTTTCTAGCTTTAAATTAACATTTAGTTTGGTAAATTATTTGTTGGGTATTGGTTTATGATTATTTTGTTCAAGACTCATCCTTGATCGTTTGAAAACAAGTTCAATACTGGACTGCTGATGTATACTGAGGGACTGTATCTTCAGCTGTGCTTAAAGTTCACATAGCTCAAGGCTATGGTAACTAGTTGAGTAATAACTCAACATAGTTGTCCGTATATACAACAATACTTGGTAACGAGCAATAGAGGGATGTTGATGGTAAACATCATTGTGCGTAACGGCTCAATTTTTGAGAGACAGGTAACCTCTCACCTAAATATTAAAATACTTTATGCTTGAAGCCTCTTATTAAAGCATCCGAGAACACAGAAATTTGCTCAACGAGGGTTTGTTGTTACTTGCAAATGTGACGACCAGTTGAGTCATTATTTCCACTGATTTGACTTATGTTGTGCATTTTTTTATGTTGGAATACATTAAATGGGAATTAAAAATGATACCGGAGTACCTTCAAACCTACCACTGACAGACATGGCATGGTGGGAAAAGTATCAAATGTGTGCAATGTGCAATGTATTGTTTAAACCCTTAACCTACTACTACAAGCAAGAAAACAAGTATCTCTTTGTTGTACATGCATTAGAGCACTGGCCATCAAATATCCCCATTCGGAGAATATTCTTGTATGTCAGCATTTCCCCCCGGTTAAGAGCTAGTCACCGTTCTTCCTTTAATACAATTACAAAGCATCGGTTGCTAGGGTAGATTTCTACAGAAGCGAGGGAAGCAGCGAGAATTTTCGCCTCGAAATTAATTTTGCTTGGATTGGATTACCGTACAGGATTACGATCTGAAGGATCGATAACGCAACCTTCCCAGTACACACCACCTGAAATGAGTCCTTTTTCTTCTCTTCTGTATACCTCTTCCTTTTTTCCTTTTTTCTTTTTGAAATAAAGAGAGACAGAGAAAAAGCATTTTGTGTTTTATGTTACCTAGTCGCTCGCAGTGTTTGCATTGCTTCTACTGACATCACGTAGTATTTACACCTGTGCCACTGAGACTTTTGGTTGAAAGTGGGAAGTAGAATTCGTGTCGTTCCACAATGATCAAAGCTTCTTTTAAGTTCTCACAGTTATACTATAGTTATATACATAATCCCAGCGTACAAGACGGACAGGTCTCACTTAGCAATGCAACTGTCAAGCTGAAGGGGATTAAGCAGGTTTTATTTCCAACGAAGTTGTAATTTTAAAGGCAGTAGACACTATAGGTAATTACTCGAAACAATTATTAGCGTAAAACTTTACTTTGTGATGAGTAATGGGGAGAGGTTGATGGTATAAAACATTGTGAGAAACGGCTCCCTCTGAAGTGTCACAGTTTTCGAGAAAGAAGTAATTTTCAATGAATTTGATTTCGAGACCTCAGATTAGAACTTGAGGTCTTGAAATCAACCATCTAAACGCACACAGCTTCGTGTGACAAGGGTGTTTTTTCTTTTACTATTATCTCGCAAGTTCGATGACCGATTGAGCTCAAATGTTCAAAGTTGTGTTTTGTATGCATATGTTGAGATACACCAAGTGAGAAGACTGGTCTTTGACAATTATCAATAGTGTCCACTGCCTTTTAATCAATTTTTTTGAAAAAATGGCTGCATCTAATTAATTTATAGTATCATGACAACGCACGTATTCATCAATAAGGTACTCAAGACAGCTGTACAGACAGACGCAGTCTAGGGCAGGTTTTTTAGTTCATATTTTTTGTTTGAGACCATAAAGGTATTAACAGTAATAATGTTATTACGTATAAATGATATCACCAACGCATTCAGCAGCCACTACCAGACAACCCAAGTCAAACTTATTTTAGCGTTGAGTGTGAGAGGGTTATTTTACGTGTATCACATACGTGGCCTACCGATTTACTTCCCGTCCAAAGGATGCAGCAATGGTTAATAAATAGTTTGCCTTTGGACACAAGTGTTAACATCGGGACTCGAACCCACACTCTGCTGATCAGAAACACCGGAGCTCGCGTGCTCCTAACCGTTCAGCCACGACACACTACATTGCCCTCCCTTCAATACTGTACTAAAATTCACGTCGAATATGACTTATTATGGTTGTTGTTGCTAATATTTGTATAGAGTGAAACCTCAGTGTGGTCGACGTAACAATATAACGAGGGATGTACAATGCCCGCTGCTGTTGCACAATGTTGGGAAACTTATGATATATTAAGATAAGACCAACGGCATGATTATAAAATACTGACTTAATTTCACTCCCGCTGAGCCTGATTGAGGAAACACGATGTGAAGCACTTATATACGGCAAGCCAATTACAGCTAAAGGCAACAGACCTGGAACGAGACAAAATATTGGTTGGCAAAAATTCCCTGTAATATAACGGAAATGTCGACAAACAACCACATTTTATCGTCCGTTTATTAATATATTTCCCCTGATATTGGCTTATCACAAGTTGATTTGAAGTATTCGTAACTTTGACAAATTTTACTCATAAGTACATAGATTTTCTGACAGTAGAAAAATGCTTAGTTAAAAACATCTTTAGCTCGAGGGTCTTGATGCGACAATTCCTAATGGACCAGTTTTTTTTCTTTCTTGTGTTAGTCAAAACATTTTTTTCCCATTTAGAGCAGTTTTGAATCATTGTTCACTGATGGATTCTCAAAACATCTACCAAACTGACCCAAAACACCGCGATAGGCACTTGGTGTTTTGTTTTGTTGTATGTGTTATTGTTCATCCTTTCATCCACCTAGACAAACCTCTTCTGCGCCAAAGACTCAAGTTCGTACGAAACTCAACCGACACCCCCGTAGAATAGTTGACAATTCTCAGTCAATCCGTCAGGAATTGACGACCCCAACGTCACGTGACAAGTACCTGGCCAAAGAGCCTCACAATGCAGGGAAACTGACATGCGTACTTGACACACAGGAGACTTGCGAGGATACCCAGCTAGCTCGGAGTGTGTTATATGGTTAGGGGCACCAGTGATCTCTCTCCGTGCAGTGGTGGCTGCATGCAGTTCGCAGACCGTACAAAACGACACGTGCTGGTTGAGACCCGTTCACTCTCTCCCATCAGTCTATTGCGATAGCATTATTGTCTTTTTAAAACAACAGTTGAGAAGTTGAGGCGGTGATGTTGCCTGTTCCTGCGGTGGGCCTGTATCTGCGAACTGATAATTTGTAACTACTATCACTGCTTATTCATTTAGCTCTGCTACAACATTGAACAGTTCTACATCATTGTATTTCCCGAGAGCAATTTTGTTTTCGCGCCACCCTCAAAATCAAACGCTGATTGAGTCTGGGAACCTTGTGGATGCTGCTGTACGAAACTATCTCTGAACAATGGAGGGAACCTGTGGCAACTGCTCCAGTGATGTCGGGGGTGATGTCGATCCGATTACTGGTATAATATTCCCTGTCCTTATGGTGTTAATTGCCGCAGTGGGGATCACTGGTAACTCATTGGTACTTCATATCATCTTCAGACATCGTGATATGCGAACTGTGACCAACAGTTTTGTAGCCAGTTTAGCGTTGAGTGACATTGCTATGCTGACGATGTGCGTCATACCAACGGCTACCGTGGCCATTACTGAAACATGGAAACTTGGGGATTTTCTTTGCAAGGCAGCGAGTTACACGTCATTTGTAAGTGTATTTTTGTTTGTTCATTAATACCAATGGTTTCTTTTGCTTAGTCCATTTAAAATCAACGAGGCACTATGATATGATCCTTTAATGTTTCTGTTTTAATAATAATTATTATTATTATGTTTCATGGACACATGTTTGTTATATAGTAGGCGGTTCGACATCTTTGGATGGTATGCTTACTTACTTCAAAATCAAGTTAACGAATTCCAAACCAGGAATAGTTAATTCAAACGAAAAACAAGTGTAAATCTTTATGGGGAAAAAATGCAAGCGAGTTAATGGAGATGGAAACAAAAATAAAGCACTTAACAATTGTGTTTCTACAAAACAACCACGGTGATTAAAGTGAGCCGAAAACATTGTTCTAAAATTGTAATACTAACAAAATGAAATTACATTAATTGAAGGCTCTATGCTGAAATTGAAATAATAGATAACACTAATTGTAAATCACAAGATTTCCAAGAAGTCTAAAAGCTTTAAAACGTATGAAGAAACATGCCAGACAGATTCAGTGTCGGGACTTTTACAGCGAATCCGAATTGGGGCGTCAGGTTTTTTCGATTACCTTGTCTTTGAACCGACGTATTGTTATACAACACGGGATCGCTCAAAGGCATCATACAAACGGAAGCAATTGGTTCGGGACAGATCATTCGGCGCAATCTTGTCAGCAGACAAGTTGAAGAAGGACAAGTTTGAGTTCAAAGTCTTGTTATTGGACAAGTTGAAGTGTGAAATCATGTTTAGTAGACAAGTTTAATTTCAAAGTCGTGTTAGTAGACAAGTAGAATTTCAAAACCACGTTGTATACAATCTGAAGTTCAAAATCGTGTTAGTGGACAAACTGAATGTCAAGTTATTTGTTGTCAGAGAAAGGTCGATATCAAAATGATGTTATAGTGAACAAGTGGAATTTCAAAATCGCGTTAGCGGACAAGCTAAATTTCACTATTGTGTTAGTAGACAAGTTGAACACCAAAATCATGTTAGGGACGAACTGAATTTCAAAATCGTGTGTGAGGAAAAGTTGAATTTCAAAATAATGTTAGCGGAAAAGTTTAGTTGCTTAATCCTGTCCGTGGACAATATAAAGTTTTATTCGGTGGTCGATGCACAATAATGCACCTTTTGTTTTGCATCAAAGTTTGTATATTCAAATGATTGTTATATTTACCTAACGAGGCAGACTACCATTATATTTTAAATGGGTTCTTAAACTAAATTATCACAAACACGGTTGTATTACTTTAATAAAGCATGTTATAGTACACAAGTTGAAGTTCTATTATGTGGCTAAAGCAAACCAAATTGACTTTATCGATCTATTTCATAGTTTGTATATATTGCCATGTTCGGCTGTTGACAATGATTGTGTGTTGTACATAACAAGAACACCAGTGAGTAAAAAGAAAAAAAGAAGAAGAAGAAGAAGAAGAAGAAGAAGAAAAAGCAAAACATAGCCCTTTAATTGAAATATCCAGACGAAAAAGAAGGGGGAAAAAGCCGCATGTCACAAGCTAGTAAACAAGTTGTTAAACTCCAGTTGCCGATGCACACACAATATACGTCATCATTATGTTTTATAAATTACTGCACTTGACTGTGGACAATGATTGTGTAGTGTCAAATCAAGACAAACTACGATAAAACATCACTGTTCCTTCGGTCGGAATATCATTGTATTTTGTTATATTGAATTGGCGAGTTTTGTTTGTGTGTTTGTTCAGATGATATTCCCATTAAGGGAACCCGGCAGACTTACAAAAGGGGAAAGTAACACCAAGCTGACAACAACCAATCTCTCTCATACAAACATTGGTTTAACGTCTATGAATATGAATTACACAAACTCAAGTAATTTTGATTCAGTCAATGCTAGGTCTCACTGGTCATAACAAATTAATTTTATTCTTAAACCATGCCATTGCACAATATTTCCAGTGTGTTTTTTAACTATCAAATGAAGGGCTGGCTTTATTAATGAGGCCTTCGCCAAGGCCGAAGATTCAATTACCCAGTATCGGGATGAGGCATGATCGCTGCACTTCCCTTATTTTAGTAAACTTAAATTAGCGTACATTATATAACACCCAAGCAGATCCTTGCCATTTGATTGGAGGATTGTCCGTCACGTGATAGCAAATAAAAGTACCATTGCACGCCGAGTCACTCACCGTGCTTTTTCGTTCCATCCGAAAAGTACCATTGCACGCTGGCAGCGTGCAATGGTACTTTTCGGATGGAACGAAAAAGCCGAGTAAAAACATCACTGCGTGCGCGTGTCTTTGGTAACGCAGCAGGTGTTACTGCAAGAAGGCATAGTAAAATTACTAGCATTCGGCTTCTACAGTTGAAATTGTTTGTTTTGAAAGTTGTATCTTTCAATCAAAATGACAAAGATCTACTTGGATGTTATATAAAACAAATAATGAATGTTTTTCATTCGTGCAATGGTGCGAATATGTTCATTCGTTGAAAGCTGGAATGTTCCATTCAACTCGGCTCCGCCTCGTTGAATAGAACATTCCCTCTTTCAACTCATGAACATATTCGCACCATTGCACTCATAAACATTCATTATGTGTATACTATAAAGATGGCGCGAAGAGAGGACGGGAATCTCTCGACCGTAAATAACACATGACATTTAATTGTTTTGTTTAGCAATGATAACCAAAAAAATAAATTACCCATGTTTGTTATGGTAATAATCTTACTAAATAATATATATTCGCAACTTCACTCCATACAGTGAAATGCTGCCCAAAAAGTGGTAAAAGATACAACATCATAAAATATTGATATTGTATAGTAGTTACTCATACTAACACACTTGGAGTATTCACTATTTATTTCCTGTAAATGTGCCCACAGTTCGACCTTTGGTCGCCATAGGAAAAATTATTTACAAATGATGAATTTTTTTTCCAAATTTATAAACGATTGGAACGTGTTTGAAAAATATGCGTGCAAGGTTTGAAATGTCATGTAGTGTATAGACATCTTAAACCATTTGAGGATAATGATAATGCATATAAATGCACTCTGTTTTTCCTTGCTTTGCGTTGACAAAATGATCTTGAAATTACACTTAGAAGTTGAAAACATCATCAGGATTTGCCAAAAGGTTCAGCCATCAAGTGGTTTAATTTACCCCCGCTACACGACTCCGACGTGGCCAATCCAAAACGCCATAAATCGTTAATCAGAAGTCAGAACTGGTTAGAAACCACATTGGTTGTGTTTAAGACCAATTCTTTCTGAGTCATATGAGAATGCTTTCTAATATAGTCCACAGACTGTCATGATTGTTTGGGGGAAATGAAAAGCCTTACCTGTATCGTTTTGCCTGACGACAGGTAAATCGTGTTGCCCGAGTGTATGTTCTCTTTTAGAACACCATGATGTTATATTACCCTTTCAACACAAATAGTGTTTGTGGACAGTGCTTTTTAGACATTGCTTTTACGTTCCGTGATTATTAATCCGCGTGATTATATACATAGAAATAAGACTGTTACAACAAAAGTGCTTCGCAACATTGGGTGTAGACCCTGCCAATAAATTGAGACAATTGAGACAATATTGAGACAATTGAGACAATTGAGACAATTGAGACAAGGAATCGTGCACCCCTGCGACTTACTGCTGTGTATTTGATAACTAGTGCAACTTTAATTGTAATTGTTAGAAAACTTTTAACTGGTACGTTTGGTTATCTTTATGTTACTTGCAATTAAAGGCAGTGGACACTATTGGTAATTGTCAAAGACTAGCCTTCATAGTTGGTGTATCTCAACATATGCATAAAATAACAAACCCGTGAACATTTGAGCTCAATCGGTCTTCAAAGTTGCGAGATAATAATGAAAGAATAAAACACCCTTGTCACACGAAGTTGTGTGCGTTTAGATGGTTGATTTCGAGACCTCAAGTTCTTAATCTGAGGTCTCGAAATCAAATTCGTGGAAAATTACTTCTTTCTCGAAAACTATGGCACTTCAGAGGGAGCCGTTTCTCACAATGTTTTATACCATCAATCTCTCCCCATTACTCGTTACAAAGTAAGGTTTTATGCTAATAATTATGTTGAGTAATTACCAATAGTGTCCACAGCCTTTAACCTACTCGGTTAGAAGTACAGCAGTTGTTCGACTGAGTAGAGTTTTATTCAATAATTTTACGTCTAAGTAGTGTTAATATAGTGAACTAAATCATATTTGAAACCCTACAAACTGAACCAGAGGAGCGTTACTGGCAGTTTCGATCTTGCATGGCCATAATCGTTCGATGGTACCCCCAAAACCCATTCTAAAGTTTAATACGAATCAACAATCAAACGGTTTCAAATTCAAAGGTTTAGTTCCACTTTAACCATGCACCGCCCGAATTCGCAGAAACCCCCCTTTTTTTTAAGATCCTTGCAGTACAATTACTTGAATCTTGGTTTAAATTACAAAACATAGCCAATGCTAACTGTGTACAATTTGTGTCTTTTTTGTAATATTTTACCATATTTGTTAAGAAGTAATTAGTCCATAGGGAAATGCCTCTCGTTAATGGATACCGGGAATTGTAAGACGATTATATTTGTTTAAAATTAAAATGAACAAGATAATCGACAAGATAATAACAGACAATTAAAATTGTGTTCACGTGGTGGGTAAGAGCGAAGACACGTCTGATTATTATCATCGGAACTATAATACACACAAACTAGATGGATTGGTCAATGCGTTGGCTGACAATCGAGTTTCATTTTGGTGTTACTTTTGTTTCCCCCTACACATTCGAGCTATTGGGATTTCCCCCTACTGCATAATCCAGTGCAGCTTTTAGACGGCCGGATGGTCCTATGGCTAAAAAGGTTAAAGGAACACGTTGCCTTGGATCGGACGAGTTGGTCTATAAAAAGCGTTTGTAATCGTTTTCTATAAAATGCATATGGTTTGAAAGATAATGTAAAAGTAGAACACAATGATCCACACAAATTTGCCTCGAAATTGCGTGGTTTTCCTTTTACTGTGCGAACTAACACGGTCGGCCATTTATGGGAGTCAAACATTTGACTCCCATAAATGGCCGACCGTGTTAGTCGACGAGGTAATAACAAAAACCGTGCAATTTCGAGGCATGTTTGTGTGGATCATTGTATTCTACTTTTACAACATCTTTCTACCATATGCATGTCATGAAAAACGGTTACAAACGCTTTTCAAAGACCAACTCGACCGATCCAAGGCAACGTGTTCCTTTAAGGCCGTTTAAACTACTGCTGTTATACAAATATTGACTGCTTCGAGCGCTATGGTTAAAACTATGACTCCCGAGGTGATCCCCGGAGCGTTCTATTTTCCCGAGGCGAAGCCGAGGGAAAATAGAACGCTCCGGGGATCACTGAGGGAGTCATCGTTTTAACCGTTGCACGAGTAAAAGTAGTCAATATTTGTTTTATAACACCCCAAACATTTCTTAATACTGTACTATTATTATTAAGTTACAGACCTGCATGCTACAATCCACGGACGACGCGAATACAGACTGAAAAAAAACTGTTACTGTGCTGCATGTAGTGTCGTGCAATCCGAAATGGTTACAGACTATTAATTGATCATCCTCGTACACGCAACGGGCGTCTGGGTAATGCACGCCATGTGCTAGTCTTCGGACTAGCGCACGGCAAACCGACGCACTATCACACGGCCGTCGTCTAGCAAAACTAAGACATGTCATGTGACGCGCTCTAAACCAATGAGCAGGGAGAATACTAGTAAGGGGTGTTATAAACATGGTTATTGGCGGGTAATGGCAATCCAAGTACAAACTGCATCTGAATACAGGAATGGATGCAGTTTTCATATAGTGGTGTATATTCCCCTAAATGCAGTCACGGTCAAAGAAAACGAATAATCATTCAAGTTAGACAGGGTAATAATCTCCGACAGCTTTCGCTTACATTGTATACCACAATAATGTAAAGGTACTTAAAACGTGACCCGTCCTGACAAAAATCGAAGGTACCTACAATTCATAAGTAGCTCAGAAAATTTGTCATTTTCTCAATGAAATCGACCGTGGCAAAAGTACTTGGAAATAAGTTATCTGTCATTTATTTGTAGTCTCCCCCAATGGTTAATTTTCCCTTTTCCTTTGTATAAGGGCCGTTATTGCAATTTGATAACACACCATATCACAACCATCAATCTCTATTATTGATTTGACCTCAGTAATCCTGCAGCCTTTTCCGGTCTCAATTTGTATCCCTATAGCTACTGCTTATTCTGTTTGTATTTTTTTTTTTTTTTTTTTCTCTCTGTCTTTTTTTCTAAAGACAAATAGTAACTATTGTGTCAATACGCTATCGTTAAATCGCCATTGCATAACAAAAACTCTCGTGTGATTGTAATGCGTACGTTTAATTGTTGGTATCGCTGCATGCAAAGCTTTCTTGTGTTGAATCGGCATCGGCAGATAAACAACAAACACACAAAGCATTTACAGAAAGGCAATTATGGTTACGCTAGTATAGTTAATGCTAGTGTTTACATAATTGATACAATTGATTATATTATTCCAGATGTTACGGTGACTTGTTTTCTTATCGTATGTGTTGTTGTTGTTTGGATATAAAAAAGGCCCACTCGATATTCAAAGTTGTATCTCCATTTTGTTATGTTCTTGCCACTGTGCATTTCACTCCCTTTTTTTCATTTCTGAACCCACGACAACAATCCGGAATCTACTTAACGCGAGTTCGTTTCATAGAAATATTGATGACCTTGGTGTTAAGCAATGAAAGCGAAAACAAACCAATACATTAGGTCAGAGTAACGACTGTGTGATAATGGCCTTACACATTTAACGATTGATTGAGTTACCCAAACTAGTTGTCCAATATTAGTTTCGAAAAAAACGGATGACCTTGAAGTCTCAAAAGAAAAAAAAACTATTCAGGAAACAAATTACTGAGAAAAGTCCGAGCAGCCAGTTACAACAACAAAGTTTGAGCCAGAAAAGTTGGATTTGCAAATTGATGTTTCAAGATACCACAAGAAGACAGAAGTTGGCAGGGTCCATCAGACAATATTGTATCACATTACAGCTGAATTATCAGCAAGACTCAGTTAGCAACACAGGCGCCTTTTTGATGAATTATATTGGATTCCAGTTATAGGGGAGAATTCTCTTTTACTATAACGTGGAAATATTTGCCCCCTCCGCTTGATAGATTTTACGTGACACGCTTGTGGGAAAGTGGCGGTGTCAAGTTCTCCAAATGGTGAGCATATATACATGGGAATGGTCATCGTATTTAATGCATGATGGGGTGAACTATTTATCCAGAGCAGTGGGGTGCCGTTACTAAGATTCCATGGAAGTCAGATAACTTTGTAAGACTGGCTCAAAGTAAATGACACGTAATTAACTGAAACTCACCTTGGATTGCAGGCATATGTAGTGTCCAGTCAGTGTGTCGTCGTGCACTGTGTCTCGTTTTGTGGACGGGCCGCAATCAGCACTGAGAGATAAAATAAAATTATACTTTATGTCGCATTGAAATTGTGCGTGTTCTAGATGAAAATGGTTAACTTGCACTTTGTCTCGTTTTGTAGACGGACCGCAGTCTGTACTCAAGGCACTTCAGAGATAAAGGGAAAACAAAAAAAAATGTCACCATGAAATTGTGCGTGTTCAAGATGAAATTCATTATCTTTTAATGTGCTATTCCGATGCTTTACTTTATCATTGTTTACTTTTTTTTTTTTTTGCCTCAGGTTCTCCACTCAAATAAAGTGATTGTATGGACAAATTGCACTTCTGTTACCGACTTTAAGAATAGTGATTTGGGTTTTGAGTCAAACAAAAACTGACCAGAGAGGGATGTGAACCAACGATATCCGTATTAAAGGCAGTGTACACTATTGGTAATTACTCAAAATTATTATTAGCATAAAACCTTACTTGGTGACGAGTAATTGGAGAAGGTTGATGGTATGTACCATTGTGAGAAACGGCTCCCTCTGAAGTGAAGTAGTTTTCGAGAAAGAAGTATATTTCCACGAATTTGATTTCGAGACCTCAGATTTAGAATTTGAGGTCTCGAAATCAACAATTTAAACGCACACAACTCCGACGACCAATTGAGCTCAAATTTTCACAGCTTTGTTACTGTATGCTTATGTTGAGATACACCAAGGGATAACACTGGTCTTTGACAATTACCAATAGTGTCCAGTGTCTTTAACGTGTTGACCCTCTACTAAGAAGCTAGCCCTATGTAGGCGGTTTCTTTTTGTTTTGGTCAAAATCATTGTCCAACTTTAATGAAAAGTGACAGCCTGAAAGAAGTGGTGGTGTAATGGACGGTTTCTGTAAATTGGTTCTGCAGTCTTCCTTAACGTGTTTTCCAGGGATCTGAAAAAGGGGGGGGGGGGGGGGGGTGGGTATGAATGAATATATACTTTTGTTCTCTCTTTTTTTCATTCGCTTCAAGAGTACGTACCATCACTTCACTAGCTCTGTCAATAATTTTGAATATTTGCAGTTCAGGTAACCTGCGTGTTTTTCGACAGAACAGTGTTACCTCCCATGATTGCATACGTCCGGCTTGATTTCACATCAGACGCTTCTATTAATTGTATAATAAAACACGGCACCGCGAAATGATTTGAAGAGCTGTCAAAAATGACAGTGAGTTATTTCTACTATAAAGGACGTCGCCCCTCTGAGCGGTCAGGACCGTGACACTGACGAGACGCACTCTACGCTGTCTGAACATTAATGATCTTTGTGAGAGTGTCATGCCAGTATAAGAGTCTCCCTCCCCCCATTATACAAAACTTGTCAACGGTAATGGCGTTAAGAACCATTTTATTTTCCTAGGTCGTCGCAATTTCTCACCTCTAACAGCTAAATATGTCACGTTGCGATCCCATCCTTTGTGATTGATGTCACAATGACATGGTTGAACTCTATTCCCGCCTTGAAAACGCACTTTCAACACGCTTGAAATTTTGTAGGTTTATCATATTCTGTTGTCAGTTAGTCAGTCAGTCGTTAAATTATACATTCTTATTATTGAAAACCATTACAGTACCAGCACACGAGTAATCCACTACCACTATGCATCACTACACAGTTTTAAAAATTAACGTACTTGTCATTTACCCGGGTATGCTTTTGTGAACAAAAACAAGGACAAGACAAACATGCAATGTGGCAAACGATTTAAACAATTAAAAACCGCTCTCAACTCAGTAATGGTATCAAATTAATGACTTGTTGGTTTTTGTTTCTTCTCTTTCTCAACCTTTTTTTTTCCCTCGAGTATTGCTTTTTTTTTCTAGGGAAGTATGTAATAGCCATACGCCTCTCTACCTGTTACTATTTCCCTTCTTTTATTTGCCGTCATTGATCCTTGATATTGGTATTATATCAACCACATGCGGTAAGACTACACTCGCATGGCGCTCTCAGAGTAATTTCCCTGCAAGGCACGTTTGTCATTGAAGCGTTCACCAATAATTATCTACATGATTCATCAGAATCCTTTACGAGGCCTCGTTCAAATTCCGGGAGCGAGCTCCTCTCTAAAGAATAAATGCATTGAGTTTTCTTTTTTTTTGAGGAAGATGACGAAAACATTTTATGGGACCATGTAAAATGCCCAACCTGTGGAAAATATCAGATGGCGAAACGTCAGTATGAGAAGCGACAAGTGAACTGATGGAATTAACATTCCCTGCAAGTTTTGGTGAATTTACAGCTTAAGGCTGATAACTTGAGCTTCGTTGACAGCAGCCTGGTTAATCTAAATAGTTGAATGTTCTTTATATGTGTCTCCCTGTATTAGTAAGAATCTCTTTCTAAGCCATTGGTGCATACTTAAGGTATGATTGCATGACCATATGATGTAGTCGTTACCGACTTGATTAATTGCCTTTTCTTAGTTTTGTGAAAATCCATGTCAAAAAAGGGGAACATGAAAGGCGAGAAATTGGTCCTTTTATTTGTAGGTTGACGAACTACTTATTCTGCTGTCCAGCCCTAGCTGCAAAGCCGGGGGATTTTAAAGGCGTCATAGCAACACACGGCAAGATATAGAGCGGTTACTGGCAGCATGTGCAGCACGCCCATCCATTAGAGAGTCAGTGCATTGGACTACGATCGATTCGAGGCACAGCGAACTCGGTACAAACCATATTTCGACCGCGGCTTAAAATCGCGTGGGCCCCCGTGTGATCTTGTACAAATGTTGAAGGTTTTAAGGATATATGATCACAGCCAGCAATATGTAAACTGTCGGCTATTAATGCTCAAACCAAAATCAAACATCAACGGATGGCTGGAAAAAATAACGGAAATATTTGGGCGTTGAAGACGCATTAGGCTGTGTGATGTTAAGCGTGGACTATGGCTTCAATATGCACTAGCCTTCAAATGCATTGGTTTTAGTGTTCCCCTGAGACCTTAACAAAATAATAGCATCTGCAAATATTATAGAAAGCGGGGGGCGGACATTAGTAAAAAAACACTCTCAGTGTTTATATTATGGTACCTATTCATTTGGGAATTTGATATCAGACATCACAATAAAATAATAAGTGCGAAATGTTATGGTCTGATTTCAAAATGTTCTGGTTTGCCGCAATTTTCAATATTTTATGAAATTGTGTGTTGAATATACGTGGTATATCAAATGCAACGGTCACAATTGGTAATTGTCAAAGACCAGTCCTATCACTTGGTGTACTTCATTATATGCATACAATTATAAACCTGTGAAATTTTGAGCTCGTTTCGTGGTCGAAGTTGCGAGATAATCAAGAAAGAAATAACACCCTTGTCTCACTAGTTGAGGTGAGGTCTCAACTTCAATTCAAATAATATTAGTGAAAAATTACCTCTTTCACCAAAGTTGCCACTAAATTTGTATTCTATCAACATATCTTCATTGCTCGTTACTAAGTAAGTTTTTATCATACCATTTAATTTCAGTGATTACCAATAGTGTCCAGTGCCTTCAAAGCATATTGCATTAAATGGAAAATTATTGACCAACGCATTGCAAATACATTTGCAGCGATAAATATGCGACAGCCTTTTTTATGAGGATATCAAAACGTTCTCCCACGTTCTGGTTTGTCGAGTTTGACATGACGGTGTAAATACAGTAACTATACACTTTATTTTTAATAATATGGATATGTAATATACATATACAAGGTATCATAGTTATACCACATGTAGGTAAAAGAGACTCAAGGGTTTTGTTTTATCAGTGAGGAATTTCCGTCTGACGGCATACATATAGAAATAAATATAGCCTGCGCCGTATAGGTAATAGATAATGAAACCCCTTCAGTTATTTATAAACCGGTCAAATATTTTATC